>NW_019174664.1:2077217-2622305 GCF_002260705.1 Seriola dumerili
CCACAACACACACACACACATTCACACACATACATACATATAAAATAATACAATACATTCTCATTTTTTCACAGTCCCAAGTGAAAACTAGTGCTTAATCAATTTCTATGGAAGGATCAGAAACTTTGAGAAAAAAACTGTTGATGATAATATCGTCAACAAATGTAAAACAAACATGCGCATTTGCATAATAAAGGTGTGACCCACATTAAATTAAGTGCCTGTAAGACATCGAGAAGAAGGGAAAACAAATCAGTGGCATACTGTATATAAATAAACCATTAATGTCACCTGATCGAGGTTACTGGAGAATGCTTGTTAAAAAGGGCCATCTAACAGACAACCATCAGAAAATAGCCAGCAAAAACCATGCATTGTCACATGTGCAAAAAAAAAACTGTATGCTTTCTCCCCAAACTGCTTATCATAACGAAGATATAAAGTGAAGGAATTAACAATTGTGTTTGACATAGAACAAAAACAAGATCAGAATAAAGGATGATATAGGATATATTCATATATATTCATATATTACACCACATTTTGGTTGTCACTGTCTCTGGAATCTTGCATAACTGGGATATTAGATAGGCGTAGTTTAGAGTCAGTCAGAATAGCTGTGGGAAATGTGGGGACATATTCTTTCAAGGTTCTTACCTATATTAACCATCACAATCTGCTGGTGAGGGAACTATAATTGTCCCCCATTTAAACCCCTTTTTCCCCAGTTGGGAAGAGATTGTTTATGATTTTCTACCAAAGTCATGTAGGCTGTTCCAAACACGTGTCTGTACCAGGAATGATGAAACAAAACAGCAATGTGTAGACAACTGGCACAACAATTTCAGCCCCACAGCAGAGGGAGTCGATCCCATTCCAACATGGCTCTTTAAAAACATACATCTCATAGATTTCCTCTATAAAGAGAAAAAGAAAGAAGAGTGGTGGAGGATGTGGGAGAAGGGGTCCTGCAGAGGTGGAGGTGTCAAGGAGGAGGTATCACTTTAATTCACACGGGTCCACCTTCTCCAGGCCTGACACAGGAGTTCTTTCCCACAGTGGTCGAGAACGTTAGCATGTTCCTCTTGAGTGAAAGGGGAATGTAAACATACAAGAGAGCATCTTTGGCAGAATGTGAGGAGTCTTTGGAGGTAGTGGTGAAGGGGGATGGGGTTGCAGCAACGAGGAGTGTGGGCGGAGTGTTAAGGGACCTATTGTGGGAAAGCAGGATGCTCCAGAGGGTTAGTCCCTATTAGAGGCACTTCTGTGGTTCCTGTGTCTTTGGCTGGGGAAGTAGCCCCACCTCTGCTTCATTCTGGCTTCTGTGCACCCGTCTGCAGTTTGAAGTTATAGGAGTGTCTCCTGTGAACAGTCCACCTGGGTGCTGGGACGCTCCTGATTGGGTTTCGAAGGACAGGATTCTTCCCCCTTTCTCCCAGAATGGACCTGCTAAGGGAATCTGCCAAAGATTGGCAACAGGATGGCAATATTTTAAGAGGGCTACACTGTACCATACCACTAACTGATTTCTCAACCACGTACTTTTTTTTAAAATGCGATGATAATTCATCAGTGTTCTATTGTACGTCCACTTTGGATAAAAGGCAATCTGTTCAAATGAGTAAAAAAGTAAAATATTTGTTTTCCAAAAATATTGTGTTTCCGGTTCCTCACATGTGAGGGATTTGCTGCTTTTCACTGTCTTTATTATCCTTTTGTAACTTGAATGCTATACTGGTGTTGGTTGGATAAAAAAAAAACAATAATTTAAAGATGCCCCACTTATGCTCTCAGATTGTTTTGATGGGTTATCTTTTCTTTGTCTGACTTTTAAAAAATTAAGAGAAAAATAAATTTAAGGCAGGTAGTTTTTTAGTTTGTTAAAATGTAGTTAGCCAGGCTGAACTTTACACATTTGTCTTTTCTTCTCCTCTCAAACACAACACCATAACATTAGCTGTAGCCCTGCAAGTACTGTGATTCACTCCAACAAACCCCACTAACAAGCACCTCTATGTACCTAAACAGAAAAAATTAAAAACTGAAAGATCAATATCTCTATTAATTTAATCTTATGGGTTTACCAGTTTCACTGGAAAACCTCACATTCTCTATTAACTTACTGGCTTTCACACTGGAATCAATAACTCAGTGTCTGTACAGTATATTAAAAAGGTAAGGTAAGTGCAAACCAGCCTGAGAATCTGCAAAAATATATAAACAGCCACAAACAGTAGAGGAAAATTGTTTACACCTGCTGTTTTTTTGGATGTGTGCAAATTCAGCTGGTTACCAAAAACAACCTCTTGCAGGTAAGCACATAGCACATAGCACATGATAGTTGTCACCAATCTTTCTCTAAAAAAGGTAAAAATGGGAATTTCTGTTTCTTCACCATTTAGTGTATGCTCCGGGGGAGTGGGGCTGCTCAACCTTTTGTCATGTGAGGTGGAGAAAGGACAGGAGGAGTGCCTGGTTGGGCTGAATGAAGGCACTCTCCAGTGCCGTCGCTCCCTCGGCTGCGCATGTCACTGAAGCTTTCAGGCTGGTAGTAAACTTCTTGTCCGCGATCGTTCCCTAGATCAAGGCATAGGGCAGCTATCCCGTGTGCGTGAGTAAAATGTTGGATTGTTCCAGCAGTCGGAGCAGATGACCACGGACCTGCAACCACCTGGCAAGAAAAGATGTGTACTGTATGTTGTTTGTTGTCAAAGACCCAAGATTAATTCCAGTGTGAAAGTGTGCTGACAGTGGGCTGGGAAAAAGCCTCTCAAGTACACTTAGAGTAATTCAATCTGATTACTAAATGAATATATTCTCACTTTGATGTTTGTTTAACAATCACAATCTGTATTCATTTGTTTCAGGATAAGAAAACAATCTCAAGCCTTTTCTTATTTTTATGTACTTATGTTCAAGGCAAAACAGTGCCACCTTCCTGTGATTTGAATATTGTACGTGGGCCACATTGCGATTTGATCATATTTTATTGATCTATTGTGTTAAAGCCCCCTGCTTTACCTACCTGTTGAGGAACTGAATACAAAACCACCCACTTGTTTTTTGGGTATTCTTTTTAAAGGTTAATTACTTTACTTCAGCTATTTTAAATGTTAAGTCCTTTAATATTTCAGCTGTCTTTTTAGCCTTGTAAAACGCACGCTTGAAGCTTGCCCGTCATGTATTGAAAATAGCTGCTAGCATAAATGAACGTGCTATAAATTCAAGTTTTATCCTTCATTATATATATTACATTTTTATTCTTGAGGCTTGTTATATGTCCATTCATCATATGCCATCGATTGTTGGGATTTTGCTGGTTCAGATAACCTAGTGACCCCGAACCTGATTATCTTTGATTTAGTATGCATTTCTTCTTAACTTAATTGGATACAACTTGTAATTATATGAAATGAAATAAAAATATATACACATTACATATTGAAATAGACCATCAACCTTATGACACTTTAATATGGAATAAGAGCTACACATTTACTGGACCAAGTTTGAAAAGACGTGTGAAAGCAAAGAATATTATTAAAAAAGCTTTGGAGAAACATATGTGAACACTCAAATGCATAAAAAAACAAAACCTTATTACGACTGCTCGTGTGTACTTGACCACTAACCTGTGGGGACTCCAGCTAGCCCCTCACCAGGGCTCCCCAGGGTGGAAGCTGCTACGGCCAGTGAACAGAGAGCCGGGACCCTGCAGTGCAGCATGCCATTCCCCTCAGTTTCCACCTCACTGCTCGTCTCTCCATAAACACACACCTGAGGACAGACAGTGATAATTTAGTCAGTGTTCTCATTGCACACCAAAGCAAAGGACACAAAGGAACCTAATTGAGCACAAAGGTGCCCAAAAACCATTGAATATTCCTGAAAAATCACATCTGAAAAGCTGTATTTATTTTAAAGAAATTGGAAATGTATTAAATTATTCATCATCAGTTGATTATTATGCAGAAGTGATTCGTGTTGAAAAAGCCAGGACATGTCTGCTAGTACAATCCTTTCATGTCTCTGATCGACGCAACCTAATCTTATGTAACGTAAACATTAAAGGCTTTTGCTCTTCTGGTTGATTTGAAATGGTTTGGACATTTATTTCCAACACAATCAGATTAAAACTTCAAAAAAAAACAATGTGGATAATAAAGATCCCTAAATCAGCATCAGACAAGTCCAGTTCTTTACCACAAAAACTCTTGACTTGCAATTCAAAAGCTGACTTAATCTGCAAAACTAATAAATTATTGGAATATTACAAATGCCTTGTATGTAAATCGTACCATTCATACAAGGAAAGTGTGCACGGCAATAAAATGCACCAGTATAAAATCTTTACCCATTACAGGGAATATTACAGGGACGTATATGTGCAGTTCATGAGATTGGTTACTATAAGAGAATACTTGTGCTGTTTTGGATTGTTCATGCAAAGAAAAGCAAAGGCTTGTCATAATCGAGCATCATTGATATAAATTAGTGTGCGATTATTGACAAAAACCAAACATTGTCAAACACTTAAAGCTTAAATTACTTCCACCATTTGTCCCTTTATGGAGTATCCATTGGAGAGAGGAGCATATGCAGCTGCTGGTGGCTGCCCAGCCCTCAAGTTTACTGTAGCCTTCCTGAGGCTCTGACAAAGTACCCTGTAGAGGACAAGTAGCTGGGGATGCTTCTTGCTGCAAAATTCATCTTCATCTGGAAACCAACAGAGACATTAATTTTGTTACCAACGGTCCTGTGTTCTGTGAAACGTTGTATTCTGACCAACAAATGCTGTCCCCATAGACACATTTTCATGGCTCTCCAAACACAACCAATTCCCTTTTGGCCGGAATATTCTTGCAAATTAAAAGACATATTTTATTGTCTTAAACTTGTGACCTGTGTTTGTTGATACTTGTAGGTTCCCTCACTCCTTTCTGCGCATGTGATTAGATGACAATGGACCCAGACCAGCGAGGCTTTTCCAACCACACAGCACACCACCACAATAACCACAATGGCCCACGTGTCCAAGCCATCTTGGTCGTTACCCGCCACCCGTTATCGCAGTTAGGTTGATTAGGCGAGACGCTGGAGGTAAATTGTGGCCACGCTCTGTTTCCCAAGAAGTAATTAGACATGATGCAGCGGTTTATTTGCCAGCATCAGCCAGGGTACCAGCGTCCACTAATAATAAGGAAGCTGGGTTTGGCAGCAGCGAAGAACGTTGGCGGCTCTGTTGCAGTTCACCAGAGGTCCGTCACTCTCTTAGGTCCCAAGTTTGAGACGGGGGGCAGCAGGGCTTACCTTCCAGCTATGCACTGAAAGGCACAGCAGTTTCACCACGGGCCACGTTCGTGTCCTTCCAGCGGCCCGCATGAAGGATGGAGTTTTCTGGATGGAGAAAGAGGAATCATTGATTTTTGACTTTAATAAGGATTATCTCAGTGGCATATTTATGTCAATCTGTTTAGAATTGGATGTTCTTGGTGAGTCAAGTCTGTTACTTTTTAGAATAAACTAAAAACACATATAAAACTTTTTTTTAGTATGTATAAGCCTCAAGTCAACCACAGCTTCTGCCACTCTGGCTGATGCATTGATTATATACCAGCTTCATAGTTCTAATTGGAAATCTTCAGAAGCAACATTCATCAGAAGATTGTGGATGAACAGTTGTGTCAAAGATTTTCTTTCCAGCAACATTAAGAATTCTCCATGGCCATTGTAAACAGCGTTTTATTATTTATATTGTCACTAGTTAAATCTCTCTCTTTTAATGTTTTTAAAGTTACTGCAGCTTACGTCTCAAACCTCTCTGTAAATGGACTAGTAGGACATGGCATTTCATATAACTAGCCTTATGTACACATAGATACATACATACATACATACACACACACACACACACACACATACACATACATACATATAAAATAATACAATACATTCTCATTTTTCACAGTCCCAAGTGAAAACCTAGGCTTAATCAATTTCTATGGAAGGATCATGAACTTTGAGAAAAAACTGTGATGATAAATCGTCACAATGTAAAACAACATGCGCATTGCATAATAAAGTGTACCACCATTAAATTAAGTGCCTGTAAGACATGAGAAGAAGGGAAAACAAATCAGTGCATACTGTATATATAAACCATAATGTCACCTGATCGAGGTTACTGAGAATGCTTGTTAAAAAGGCCATCTAACAGACAACCATCAGAAAATAGCCAGCAAAACCATGATTGTCACATGTGCAAAAAAAACTGTATGCTTTCTCCCCAAACTGCTTATCATAACGAAGATATAAAGTGAAGGAATTAACAATTGTGTTTGACATAGAACAAAAACAAGATCAGATAAAGATGATATAGGATATATTCATATATATTCATAATATACACCACATTTTGGTGTCACTGTCTCTGGAATTTGCATAACTGGATATTAGATAGGGTAGTTTAGAGTCAGTCAGAATAGCTGTGGGAATGTGGGACATATTCTTTCAAGGTTCTTACCTATATTAACCATCACAATCTGCTGGTGAGGGAACTATAATTGTCCCCCATTTAAACCCCTTTTTCCCCAGTTGGGAAGAGATGGTTTATGATTTTCTACCAAAGTCATGTAGGCTGTTCCAACACGTGTCTGTACCAGGAATGATGAAACAAACAGCCAATGTGTAGTACACTGGCAAACAATTTCAGCCCCACAGCAGCAGGGTCGATCCCATCCAACATGGCTCTTTAAAACATACATTCATAGATTTCTCTATAAAGAGAAAAAGAAGAGTGGTGGAGGATGTGGGAGAGAGGGGTCCTGCAGAGGTGGAGGTGTCAAGGAGGAGGTCACTTTAATCACAGGTCCACTTCTCCAGCCTGACACAGGAGTCTTTCCACAGTGGAGAACGTTAGCATGTCCTCTTGAGTGAAAGGGGAATGTAAACATACAAGAGAGCATCTTTGGCAGAATGTGAGGAGTCTCTTTGGAGGTAGTGGGTGAAGGGGGATGGGGTGCAGCAACGAGGAGTGTGGGCGGAGTGTAAGGACCTATGTGGGAGCAGGATGCTCCAGAGGGTTAGTCCTATTAGAGGCACTTCTGTGGTCCTGTGTGCTTTGGCTGGGGAAGTAGCCCACCTCTGCTTCATTCTGGTTCTGTGCCCCGTCTGCAGTTGAAGTTATAGGAGGTGTCCTGTGAACAGTCACTGGGTGCTGGGACGCTCCTGATTGGGGTTTCGAGGACAGATCTTCCCCTTCTCCCCAGAATGACCTGCTAAGGGAATCTGCAAAGATGGCAACAGGAGCAATATTTAGAGGGCTACACTTGACCATCCACTAACTGATTCTCAACCACGTACTTTTTTTTTTAAATGCGATGATAATTCATCAGTGTTTTATTGTACGTCACTTTGGATAAAAGCATCTGTCAAATGAGTAAAAGTAAATATATTGTTTCCAAATATTGTGTTTCCGGTTCCTCAAATGTGAGGATTTGCTGCTTTTCACTGTTTTATATCTTTGTAACTTGAATGCTATACTGGCGTGTTGGTTGGATAAAAAAAACAATAATTTAAAGATGCCCACTTATGCTCTCAGATTGTTTGATGGGTATCTTTCTTTGTCTGACTTTTTAAAAAATTAAGAAAAATAAATTTAAGCAGCTAGTTTTTAGTTTGTTAAAATGTAGTTAGCCAGGCTGACTTCTACACATTTGTCTTTCTCTCCTCTCAACACAGAACATAACATTAGCTGTAGCCTGCAAGTACTGTGATCACTCCAACAACCCCACTAACAAGCCTCTATGTACCTAAACAGAAAAAATAAACTGAAAGATCAATATCTCTAATTAATTTAATCTTATGGGTTTACCAGTTCACTGGAAAACCTCACATCTCTATAATACTGGCTTCACTGAATCAATAACTTCAGTGTCTGTACAGTATATAAAAGGTAAGGTAAGTGCAAACCAGCCTGAGAATCTGCAAAATATATAACAGCCACAAACAGTAGAGGAAAATGTTTACACCTGCTGTTTTTTTGGATGGTGCAAATTCATCATGTTACCAAAAACACCTCTGCAGGTAGCACATAGCACATAGCACATGATAGTTGTCACCATCTTTCTCTAAAAAAGGTAAAAATGGGAATTTCTGTTTCTCACCATTAGTGTAGTGCTCCGGGGGAGTGTGGCTGCTCAACCTTTTGTCATGTGAGGTGAGAAAGACAGAGGAGTCCTGGTTGCTAATGAGGCTCTCCAGTGCCGTGTCCTCGTGCTGGGCATGCTCACTGAAGCTCCCCTTCAGGCCTGGTAGACTTTTGTCCAGCGGATCGTCCTCCCCTAGATAGGCATAGGGGCAGTACTCCCGTGTGCGTGAGTAAATGTTGGCATTGTCGTAGCAGTCGGAGCAGATGACCAGCGGACCTGCACCACCTGGCAAGAAAGATGTGTATGTATGTTGTTTGTTGTCAAGACCCAAGATTCAATCAGTGTGAAGTGTGCTGACAGTGGCTGGGAAAAAGCCTCTCAAGTACACTTAGAGTAATCAACTGATTACTAATGATTATTCTCACTTTATGTTTGTTTACAATCACAATCTGTATTCATTTGTTTCAGGATAGAAAACAATCTCAGCCTTTTCTTATTTTTATGTACTTATGTTCAAGGCAAACAGTGCACCTCCTGTGATTTGAATATTGTACGTGGCCACATTGCGATTTTGATCATATTTTGATTTATTGTTAAGCCCTCTTTTACACTGTTGAGGAACTGAATACAAACCACACTGTTTTTTGGGGATTCTTTTTAAATGGTTAATTACTTTACTTCAGCATTTTAAATGTAATTTAATATTTCAGCTGTTTTTAGCCTTGTAAAAGCACTTTGAGCTGCCCGTCATGTATGAAAAAGTGCTGCATAAATGAAGGTGCTATATAAATGAAGTTTATCTTCATTATATATATTACATGTTTTATCTGAGCTTGTTATATGTCCATCATCATATGCATCGATGTTGGGATTGCTGTTCAGATACTAGGACCCCGACCTGATTATTTTGAGTAGTATGCATTTTCTCTTACTTAATTTGATCAATTGTAATTATATTGAAATGAAATTAAAATATATACACATACATATGAATAGACCATCAACCTTATGACACTTTAATATGAATAGATCTACACATTTACTGGACAAGTTGAAAGACCGTGTGAAAGGCAAAGATATTATAAAAAGCTTGGGAAAACATGTGAACACTGCAAATGCATAAAAAACAAAACCTTATACGACTGCTCGTGTGTACTTGACACTAACCTGTGGGGACTCCAGCTAGCCCCTCACAGGGCTCCCCAGGGTGGAAGCTGCTACGGCCAGTGAACAGAGAGCCGACCCTGCAGTGCAGCATGCCATTCCCCTCAGTTTCCACCTCACTGCTCGTGTCTCCATAACACACACCTGGGACAGACATGATAATTAGTCAGTGTCTCATTGCACACCAAAGCAGACACAAGAACCTAATGAGCACAAAGGTGTCCAAAACCATTGAATCCTGAAAATCACATCTGAAAAGCTGTATTTATTTAAAGAAATTGGAAATGTATTAAATATCATCATCATTATTATATGTCAGAAGTGATTCGTGTGAAAGCCAGGACATGTGCTAGTACATCCTCATGCGTGATCACGCAACAATCTTTGTAACGTAAACATTAAAGGCTTTGCTTTCTTGTGATTGAAATGTTGACATATTCCAACACATCAGATTAAAACTCAAAAGAAAACAATGTGGAAATATGATCCCTAATCAGCACAGACAAGTCAGTCTTTACCACAAACTCTTGACTTGAATCAAAAGTGACTTAATTGCAAACTAAATTATTGGAATATTACAATGCCTTGTATGTAAATCGTACATCATACAGAAAGTGTGCACGGCAATAAAATGCACAGTATAAATCTTTACCATTACAGGGAATATTACAGGGACGTATATGTGCAGTTCAGAGATGGTTACTATAAGAATATTGTGTGTTGATGTCATGCAAGAAAAGCAAAGCTTGTCATATCGAGATCATGATATAAATAGTGTGCGATTATGACAAACCAAACATGTCAAACACTAAAAGCTAAATTACTCACCATTTGTCCCTTTATGGACGTATCCATTGGAGAGAGGAGGCATGAGCTGCTGGTGGCTGCCAGCCTCAGAGTTACTGTAGCCTTCCTGAGGCTCTGACAAAGTACCCTGAGAGGACAAGTAGCTGGGGATGTCTGCTGGCAAATTCATCTCATCTGGAACAGACAGAGACATATTTTGTTACACGGTCCTGTGTTCTGTGAAACGTTGTATTCTGACAACAAAATGCTGTCCCCATAGACACATTTCATGGTCTCCAAACAACAATCCCTTTTGGGAATATCTTCAAATAAGACATATTTATTGTCTAAACTGCTGACCTGTGTTTGTGATACTGTAGTCCTCACTCTTTCTGCGCATGTGATAGATGACAATGACCCAGACCAGCGAGGTTCCAACCACACAGCACACCACCACAATAACCACAATGCCCACGGTGGTCCAGCCATCTTGGTCGTACCCGCCACCCGTATCGCAGTTAGGTGATGGCGAGACGCTGAGGTAGATGTGGCCACGCTCTGTTCCCAGAGTATTAGACATGATGCAGGTGTATTTGCCAGCATCAGCAGGACCAGCGTCCACTATAATAAGGAGCTGGTTGGCAGCAGCGAAGAAGTGGCGCTCTGTGAGTACCAGAGGTCCGTCATCTTTGGTCCAGTTGAGACGGGGGGCAGGGCTACCTCCAGCTATGCACTGAAGCACAGCAGTTTCACCACGGGCCACTGTTCTGTCTTCCAGCGGCCGCATGAAGGATGGAGTTTCTGGAGGAGAAGAGGAATCATTGATTTTTGATTTAATAAGGATTATCTCAGTGGCATTTATGTCAATCTGTTTAGATGGATGTCTGTGAGGTCAAGTCTGTTATTTTTAGAATAACTAAAAAACATATAAAACTTTTTTTAGTATGTATAAGCCTCAATCACAAGCTCTGCCACTCTGGCTGTGTCATTGATTATATACCAGCTCATAGTCTAATTGAAATCTCAGAAGCACATTCATCAGAAATGTGATTGAACAGTTGTGTCAAAGATTCTCCAGCAACATTTAAGAATTCTCCATGGCCATGGTATAACACGGTTTATATTTATATTGTCACTGGTTAAAAGAGTTGAGGGAACATAAAATAAGAGTATGTAAACAGTGACAGCAGAGTGGCTCAGAAAGAAAATTACCCAGTAGTAAAACATCAGTAGTATGCTCTGCTTATCAGGTGGGTGACTCACCCAGGACAGTGAGAGTAGCGTTTGCCGACAGGCTGCCAGCTGCATTTTGAGCCGTGCAGCTGTACACTCCCATGTCTTCTGTCTTCACGTTAGCAATGAAGAAGATGTCATCATCTGGCATCACGTGCATCCTTCGCTCTCGGGCAGCAGGAAAGTCTGTGCCTCCGTCCTTCTGCCAAGCAATCTGGGGTGATGGATGGCCTTCAGCAGCACACTCCAGCCTGGCCATAGTCCCGGTCCGGATCGTCAGGTCCATTGGAGTCTTAAGAAATGATGGCAACTCTGAAAGATAGACGAATGAAAGTCAAAAGTGCTACAGAGAAGACTGGGATCAAACAGTAGTTGCATAAATCTTATGGTTCTACTGTCTTAAATTTTATGACAGTCATGAACAGCTCTTTAAAACTTAAAGAAAATGACTGTAGAGCAGGAGAAAAACAAATGAGCCCCACTGACAACCATCAATCACATTCTTTGAAAGCAGGCAAACACCCTCACCATTGACGGTAAGCTTGGCCCTGTTGGAGTAGTTGGAGCCGAAGTGATTGGAGACCACACACTGGTACCGCCCCTCATCAGTAAAGTTGACATTGAGGAGGTGAAGCATAGTGGTGTAGATCAGCTCTCCCTCCTGGTACTGGGCGTAGTTTTGCACTTCTGCATCATACAGCACCTCCCCGTCCTTCCGCCAAGCTGTGGTCATTGGCGAATCACTGCTGCTGGAGGCAACACAGCTCAGAGTCACATTGTTCCCCCGCAGTGCCACAGACGTCTCTGGGTGAGTTGTGATCTGAGGCTTGGGGAAATCATCTGCGGAGGAGCAGAGACAGAAAGTGCAAAATTCAGGCAGCAATTCTCAAAGTCAGAAAGTCCATATTTTTACAGCAAAAATAAAGCAACTAAAACGTAAGATATAAGACATATAAGACATGAAGTATTCAAATACAGGAGGAATAACATGGTAGAATCTATTGGGGCTTTCTTTGAAGTTTATAAAACCTCTGTACCAAACCTCCACTGTTAAATAATCCGCTTGTTGTGTAACACATACACATATTGTAATAATCCACAATACATTTCAGTGATTTCCAAACACCACAAAATGAAAACTCTATGTCTTTTCCCAATTTACACCAACAAACTTTTTCCCAGCTCTGTATTGACTGAAGATTATTTGACTTGGATCAGTCTAGGAAAGATCAAACAAAGAGATAGGGACTGACCACAAACAAACTCTTCTGGGCTGATGGACAGGACGTTGCGACCAAGTAGACTCGCAGGATGAGCACAGACGGCAGAGACAGACTGCTGGAACTGGCTGTCAGTCAGCCATGGCCCCAACCACTGCATGTGGCAGTCACACAGCAAGCTGCTGGTGTTCAGGACACTGAGGACAGAGAGATAATGAAGGAAGCATTAGATGAGTGATTGTAAAATTTGTTGGAATAATCAAACTGCTGTAGAGATAAAAGGATGCCATGAGCAAAATCAACTGAACAAATAAATTAAACAAAAATTTGGGATTTCAATGATTGTATTTGTGATCATTTCTGGAAGTGAATCATGGTTTATCCTTTAAGAAAAGCAAACATGCATTTACGTGTGAAATCAAGGTTCAATGGACCTCAGTTGTTTAAAAGAGGCTGCTATCTACTCTGCAAATGTACAACTGTCTGTCAATGAAACAGTAAGCCCAGTGCTGCTTGAGTTACAGTGAGTATGCAAGAAACAGTAGCTGCGTTTTCTTAGTTTTCTCAGTTTTCTCCGTTCTAATGAAAACAGTGCTCTGGTGGCTCTGTTATGATGTGACATTTCTCTGAACCCCAAAGGTAAGTGTTATTAATAAACCTAACACTGAGCTCATAAAACTTTAATGTCACAATGAACATTTTTTTATGTTTAGATACACAAAAAAACAACCATAACCACAACAAGGGATATATATTTAAGTCAGCTGGACCATGTAACCGTCATATAGGCATTTATGCAAAGTTTATATTATCCAAATCATGGTAGGAAACTGATTCAGTGCTATAAAAAGCCAAAAAGACCAAACATTTCCACTGTCTTTCCTCACAAGCAGGAGAGACAGCTGTTCTACCAAAAGCGGATATTGCTGCAACTCAAGAGCTGAATCCAAAAGCTCTGCTTGTCCAAGCCAATAAATGTATGGTTTTGGTAAGATAACAATCTAGTGCCTCAGCAGTAATGCATATATTTAAACGTCACCACCAAAAGTGAGGGTTAACAACAAGAAAAGTAAAGTTATAGTCTTCTCTTATTCATTCATGACTAAACCTACAGTAGATCAACTTCACATTTCAGTAGTTGAGATTTTCTTCATTTAGCTATATAATCGTGACACATAACCGTTACTTTATCATTATTATTCCTTTTTAATGAAGGCAACAATGATGAATCAATTGAAGGAACAATATCAACAAAGGGAAAAGCTGGCTTCCAAATGCACTTATGAGTGCTGTAAGTTTAATTTTGTCTACTCACAACACTTTGAGCTTCATGTGGGACAACGCCTCAGGGTGTATCGACATGATGCCATTCTTGCTGAGGTCCCTGCAGAAGGGACAATAATATGGATTAGACACACCTACAATGTGATTTGATCAAAATGGCATCCCACTTCACAGGCAACAGCAGCACAGTGGTAATAAAAGCCTTCTGCTATCTTTAATCATTCAACAATAACAAAAGAGCCAACTGAGACACAAGTATGACTGTGTGGAGAAAAAGGATTGTGCCGTGGTTTAACTCACAAGTGCTCCAGCTCCTCCAGGCCCTCAAACGCTTTCTTAGTGATTGATTTGATTTTGTTCCGCTGTAGGATTCTGGAAAATAAAAATATTTCATATGATGCTCCTGGGTAACATTTTATTGATCCATGGAACCAGTGTGTCAGCAGCTATCATTAAGGCTAAATAAGGACATTTGACCAGCCTTTCAATGGAAGTGAGAATAAACTTGAACAATTTCACAGTAGAGTACAACCATACTTATATGAATAAAGCATCACCCATTCAACCAACTGTTCTCACCAGAAAAACATAACTAAGTATCTGGAACACTGATATAGAATTTTAGATGCACCCTTTTATTTTTCTATATATGACATTTCACAACCATTTGTTTATTTATCTGCACAAACAGTGTGTCCTCACAATGTGTTCAGCTTCTTCATTCCATCAAATACACCAATGGAGTCTTCAATGGCCCAAGAGATTTCATTGTTGCGGATATCTCTGAAAAACAAAAGCAGGCATTAGATAGTAAACACACTCTACATAGACTGTACATCTACAGCCTTTTCCTGCAACACCACAGAGATTGTACATCATCTCCACTGTGGTTGTCAGTGGCAGTGAGTCTCAGTTAGGAGACTAACAATTTAAGACACCCTACTTCCACAGCGTGTCACAGTTCGCTGCCCCTGCTGTTCTGATGAAGGGAAATTAATTGGCTCTGTTTAGCACTGGGACAGTTCATGGGTCCAGTGGAAACCCGGAGAGGCCTTGTGTTTACAGGATGGGTCATGAGCTCTTTTGTTTCTCTTTCCCCATGCCTGGGCACCTATGAAAGAACTCTGGCACTCTCCAATTCCCCTCTCCCATGAAAGCTCCCAGGACAAGCAACCTCCCAAATATGACCTCTTTCTCATTGCAACCCAGTGGCTTAAGTGGAGCTCTGTGAGGCAAATAATGAGTTCACGACTTCCTCTCTTCTCAACACTTCTTACCTCGCACATAAATGTATGATGAACACATACTTGCTTAATTAGGCTGATACTCTGGACCTTATCTACACTGAATTTTGAAAGATTTTGTGGCTGTGTTAATGTAGTTCAAACTGTAATCTATTGTCCTTCAAGCATACAAATTTTGTGAACTGAAATGTGTAAAAGCAGCTGACTTTCACCACATCTGAACCAACTCATGTATTTTGCGGCACATAAATGTAGGACAACATTATTGTAATGCATAACTCCCATTAACTTAATAATCAAAATAGCGCATAATATTTAATGGTATTCAACACCAAAGGAAGCAGATCACAATTTCTCCCCCTGACAAAGCTAGAGCTTCTGTGTTATTTGTTGAAATGCTCAGTAGCCACTAAAATTCCTGTTGAGCTTACTATGTTGATATTATTTTAACCCTGCTTGATGAAATATGGAAAAGCAAACGATCACAAAGCCCACAAAGAGAGTCTCACCCTACTTACAAATTTTAATAACCTTCATCTCTTGGCCTCTGCCTCAGCTACAGTGTATAGACCAGCCTGCTCTCTCTCAGCCATGCAATATTACAAGAACCCTCTATACTGTACATCTTTCACATGTATGACACAGACACTGCACTTACATTGCATCTCAGATATTTAATATGCATTTGTGCAGAGTAATAAAGTTCCCTTCCTTCTCCTGTGAGTGAAAATAAGTGTCCTCTAGAGTTTTCAACTCATTTCAAGTCAGCACGATGCTCACAGTGAATGGCAGACCAGAGGACGCAAAACCAAGAGAACAGGATTCTATGAAATTACACATTGGGTGGTTTGAGCTAAGACTAAACAGATGACTAAAGACAGGCAGGATCAGAACACAACAAAGACTATATTAAAGGATACAGACTTAAAATACTGGCAATTTCTACTGTTATTTCTCTAAACTACTTGGGATTACTCTGGAAATGTATTCAAGGGACTAGAACTACACATGAAGACTGAAACAAGCAGACCTACTGTATTCAGCATCCTGCATGAGAATGCACAGAGCCAAGAACAAGCCAGGACTTGGTTATATTTTGAATGGTGACCTTCATTGCACTTCTTAGAATAGGTGACACATATTTTAGACAGCTGGGATTTAGCGGTAGCACTTACAGGGTACGCAGACTTGCCAGGCCACTGAACACTCCTTCTCCCAAATGGCTGATGGAGTTCTCTCCCAGGTTCAGGCTCTCCAGGAAACCTAATCCTACAAAAGCAGTCTCCTCGAGTCTGGTCAAATGATTGAAGGACAAGTCTCTGCGCAAAACAAAAATAAATATAATAAAGATTAGTTCAAACAATTTCCTTATTCAACACCAGTCTTGTATGCACGTGAAACTCCACATTCAAGAATGATACTCGAAGATGATACTTGAAAAAATTAAAAGACATTTACAGAAAATCGTTAGAACCGTATACAGTACATTCACTGAAGGCAGACAACCCACAGCAGCAACCTACTGCAGAAAGATAACAGTAACTCCTCTGAGCACACAGAATGAATTTCAGAGCCCGGGGCTGATGAAAGAAAGTGGGGACTCTTAGCTGCATGGGGATTTTAGCTATGAAGCAAACACACTCACAGTTCCTCCAGCTTTTGGCAAAATTCCCAGGCGTCTGGTCGGATGATGCCGACAGCATTCTGGCTGACCCGCAGGATACGCAGCATGCGCAGGCCATACAGCCAACCTTTATTGACCTCAGTTAGGTTGTTATGCTCTAGCTCTCTGAGACACAGATGGGAAAAAACAAAATGACATTAAGAAAACAACTGCGATTACACGAACTCTTTTATTTTAGGACAACACCATTTTTTCCTGCTTTTGTGCTTTCCCCACTTAACACCGGCTACCTTTTGTCTTTATAGCTATTTTGAAATGGTTTTACAGTGTGCTGTTCCTCATTTGCTGATGAACTCCAGAGCATTGAGAGTATATAATACTATACTCACAGTTCTTCAATGTTGTTAAGTCCAAAAAAGGCTCCATCCATGAGCTTACTGATGCCATTCCTCTGCATCTTCAGTGATTTCAGTGAGTCCATCCCTTTGAATGTTAGGCTGTCCACTATCTTGATCTTGTTGCGCTTCATTTCACTGCAATGACAGCAAGCATAATTTTTCTTGAAAAAACAAAACAAAAAACAAACAGAGCCACTGGAATATTTGGATTTACTGTAAATTCAGCCAGCTACTTTGGAAAGAGTGGTTACAACAAATCAGAAATCACATATTTATCTGCCAACTATCAACCACTCAGTTCTTGGTTTTTCTTGATTGATTTTCATTTTGCATCAAAAACACAAACAATACTTACAGGAACTGAAGCTGAGGAAGTTTGAAGACTTTGGATGGCAGCACAGCTAATCTGTTCCTGTTCAGCTTCAGCACCAGCAGGGAGCTGGAGATGTTTTCAAAGCAGCCTGGCTCGAGAACGCTGATCTTGTTATTACTCAAATTCCTATGAGATAAAAGAGCAGAAAAATTAGAGCTAAACTCAGGCAGGAGAATAATGTTTGCTCTGTAGTTACACCTACTGTATATAAAGAAGAGAAGGCCCCACACAGTTGGTTTGTCTACAATACGATGCTTACTTACCAACAGCAAACTAACCAAAACAAGGTGTCTTCAGTGCTCTTACATGATTAGCATTGACTAGAACAATTTGATTGTGCAATACTGCTTTGCATTAATATGTACTCTCCAATACTTTGAACAGCTATAAATGCTATGTCATCTTACTGCTGTATTATACAGAGCCCATTCTTCCTACTTATACCATTAGTTACTCTACGGTTGTAAGCTGATTTATTGTTATGACAAGTGTCTTTGTTATTACATTAGATTATATTCTAGAAATTTGCTAATATGCAATATTGTGCAGGCTTGGCAGCTGTATGCACTGTCATTCTTTCTTATTTTACTTTCATTGTATTGTCAGGCTGTTCTTGTAGATAAATTGGCCTTACCTTCATTGATGAAAAAATTGAATTAATTAATCGAATGAAAAAAAGATTATTTAAATGAGCAGTATTTCCTTACAGATATTTCAGCTGCATGTAGGGGAAGGATCCAACTCTGAGCTCAGAGATGGAGTTGGATGTCAGGTCGAGTGTCTCCAAGGAAACATATGGCTGCAGCTGATGCATCAGCAGTTCTGAGATCCGATTGTGGACTCTAACAACAAAACAAAAACAGATGTTAGTCTTCGAATAATGATACTGATTAGTAAGACAAGCTATGTCGATGGTTTACTAAAATCCTATCAACACAAGGAAAGACACAATTATCTCTTTACCATGCTAGCAAAAAAAAAAAGATGACACCAAACAGTACCATACCAGTGTTTTAGTATCACTAGTACACATAAAAACATATTGCTTGGAAGAGGCATATTAAGATAGTACATAAAACCAAGAAAGAATAAAATCAACCAAGATTTTGTACTTACAATGACAGTGAGGTGATGTTTGAGGAAACATCTCCAAGAAATGGAAGAACAGTCAGCTCATTGTGATTCATGGTGCTGAAATGAAATATAACAGAAAATTATTATAATATCTGACCCATGATTGAAATGGGGACATTAAACGATCACAGAATAAACCACTATTTTCCAGTTTAACCTCAAATTCTGAGCAATTTAATGGTTTGATACTTTCATTCAGTTTCCAGTTTATTTAGGTACACCTAGCTAAATTGAATATACTCCAATAACAAAAGCCCAACAACAAATGCTACCATCATGAAGGTCATAATGTTGAATTTTGGTTGAAACTGTTAAGAGAAATTAATATTAATTTAATGTCATGTAGGAGGCTGCAGTATTTGTGATGTTGAACTGTACTGCATTGATAGGTATTTCTAATACCACGTATCACATCGATAAAGGTAGATTAGATATTGGAATAAACACAATACAAATTGACAGCACTACAAACTACAAGCTCCAAAGTGACCATAAACATTAGTCAACTCGTCTCCTCAACAGTTTTAGTAAAAATTGAACATTATAATTTTCATGAAGGTAAGACTTACTGTAGTATACTGTCAACTGAGCGTCAATTATGTTAGGCTAATATCTAAGCATATTGTTCAACTTGATACGCAGTGACTGCATAAATGAGAATGGATGTGGTGGTCATTCTTTTTTAACTTTCCCACGAATATGTTCATGATTAAATTAAGGAAAATACACAATTAGTCTATGTCATAAAGCAAAACAAAACGAATTAAGTTAAACACCACAGGATAAAATGTTACAAAATTAGTGTCCAGATGCTAAAATGCATCAAAATGGGGTTTGTTGGTTTGTTATGGTGTACCACTTGATTGAGCAACAAATCAGTGCAGTGGATTAACTACATGACTGACTTACTGACGGGTTGTGTACTTACACTTGGGTTATCCCATCTGGTGGGTCCAGCGGTGGCGTCGACAGCCTTTTCCTGTTGCAGTCCAGAATATGGACCTCACCTAGTCCTTTTGAACACGAGCAAGGAGTGGGACAAGACTCAAGAGCCCAGGCACTCAAACCGAACAGCATGAAGACAAGGGCCGAAGGAATGGGCCAACCCTCCGCCATTTTAAATGTCTTCCCACTGAAGGCTACGTAGCTACGTGGCTAACTCGCTCAACTGGCACGCTAACTGTTACAAAACCAACATGAAACTGTTCCTGCAATTCGATATCAGTCAAGGGAACACATACTTAAGGTTTACAGTGCCGTGATTCCAGGCGGAACTGTAAGATACATTTTTTTCCAACTTGCGTGAGGCATCCCAGTAGATTTCTCCCCTTCTTCCCAGTGCCCGAACTCCTTCCGCTCCAATCTGGACACCGTCTCGGAGAGGCTAATGCTAGCTCACTGCTGAGCTGATTTAGTCCCACAAATGCGCAACTTTTCACCAGACGACATCGGTTTGACTCTACACTTGACCGGTTTTTGATTGTAGTGAACCGAGCGAAATGTTATCTTCGCTAAACCCGGACCCTTCGCGACCAATTAAAAATAATTTTCTCCGTCTTTCTGTCCTGAAAGAACAAAAAGCGCCTTGAGTTGATGACATAGGATATCTTAGATCCCGCCCCTCTCCAGCATGTTTACAGTTATTCTATTGGTCGGTATTCAAGCCTGTCAAACATTTGCACCGACTGGATTGGATCTCAGTCCAATGTGTTTTTGTGGTTGCCCTCTAAACAGCAAAAAGTTTTTCAGAACTGCTCCAGTATGAAATGGTCTTTCACATCCTTGTGGATATTGGTGGTAATTTCCGCTTTATGCCTTTAGAGACTTTCAAACATAGGCATGGCCGAATTAATCTATTAAGGGGCCCCTGGCCAAAAAAAAAAAAAAAAAATCTGTCGGCCCCCACTAACCCCCTACCTACTGCCCTAAATAGTTCATGGTCATTTAATCAAATACAACTTTGTTTCAGAATAAGCTCCACATGAGGACAATATAAACTAAAATAATAATTTTGATAAAGGGCATCTTCACAACAGAGGGCCAGATAATTAGCTCTCAATGCAGGACCTGGTTGATACTGTGTTTTAATTGCATAGTATTATGCAGTATGTACTGTCATGCCACTTTTGGTTAATTTAAAATATTTCAAAATTTGAATATAATTTGTATCCCTATTTTACAAACCAAACATATAGACCAATTTCCCTTTGAGTCTATACATGAGTGAACAATTTCAAGGATGGCAGCAATTTGTCAAAATAAAGGTATGCAATACATGCCTAGAGCCTATGTTAAAGGATTTAATAGTAGTAAGTGGTAGCAGTAGTAGTAGTAAAGTGTATAGCACCTTTCAAAACAAAGTTCCAAATGGCATATTGTGGGGGTAAAAGATTATAACATTCAAGCACAACAGTTAAATAAAATCATACAAATAAAGTACGGAATATGCAAAAGGATTAAAATGCCCCACAATAAAATAGGATAAAAGACAGTAAAATGAACAAATAAACCATAGGTCATATTAGAGCTATACAAATAAAACCTAAGGCAAGCATTAAAAAACAAGGCCTTTAAATTGATATCTTAAGAATATATTTAAAAAATTAATAATTTATTATTCAGTTCTATAATGTATTATAAGTCAATTATTCATGCAATGCGGATTGCTATCCTTATCATAATTGTTTATTTATGTTTGTTATTTGAGTAATTTGTCTGTAATTTCTGAGTCCCTGTACTAATTATCATTAAATGTTGTTTGTGCTGATTATTATTATTATTATTATTTCTCATTTGATTATAGCCTATTTGTTGACTAGGTTTATTTGCAAGTCTTTTCAGAGGATGCAGACAGTGTGCTTTCATATAGCTTCCTGCATTCATGTAAATATCATCTGCACGGAGTCATTTTTTTCTATTTCTCTCTCGGGGGCAAAAGTTGATCAAATCGCTGAAAGTGGGCAAACGCATTTCAGGACTTGGGAACTGGGACATTTTGTGCAGTAGAAGAGAAACCAAACCTCACCTTTTCATCTAGACAGCAGCGCCGCACCCTTCACCTGAAGAAATTATCCTATGGGTTTTCTTATCCGCTGTCTGCCAAACAAGCTGGAAGTGTGCCTAAAAGGGCCGACAACGGTGCCCCTCTTCTCAGGTTACAAAGCCAACACCAGGAATAGGAGACACCACCTACAGAAACCATTAAGCAGTCTGAGGCAAACACCAACCAACGATGTTTCAACAAATTGCACAAACTAATGTACCTGCTTTCTTACAAAGGAGGGGAACAGGAGCCCCAGAACATCATCGGACATGTCGCCTGAACACAGAAAATCCGAATCGCATTGTGCATGTTGTTGGCACTTCCATGAAGGCAAACCTGAACAGGTAAGCTGAAATGCATCTATTGAGACCGTCACATATGTCGCATGTTATTAACGTTGTTGTTGGTGGTGGTGCTAGTGAAGAGACTCATCAGTTTAAAATTCAACATTTTATTTAGCTTTATTTCTATTCCTCTGTGTGCAGCCTCGGCTGTATTATAACACCTGGATATGGTGCTTCCGCCCAACCTTAAGGCCAATTCTGCCCAGTGGCAACTCGTGGTATTGCAGCAAAAATCCCCTGTAGTATTTTCCCCATAGACCGCTACTGTAAAAGAGACGCCTGAAAACCCGTTGACAGCTCACCTGCAGCTAAAAGCATAGTCATTTATGACTCTGTGTATTATATACTTTTAAGCTGTGGGGTTTCAATCTTTGCTACTTTTCCAAAGCCCAGAAAAGTAATTTTCCCCGAATGACTTTGGCTATAATGTTCATTGATACAACTGTGACGGTGAAATTATACCGATATTTCTGTAAAATAGTGCTGGGAAATACAAAACATACGTCAATGTACTGTATTGTTACTTAGGCTGTGATGAAGTATAGGCTAAGTAAATAAGTGCACAGTGTTTTTTCCACCACGGCTCTAAATGCGAACCTTGTCTCTACAAAAGACCTAAGACAAAGGGAATGTGTAAACAGAGGACAGACAATAGACAGAGGAGAAAGAGAACAGATGATATGGGTGGAGGGTGGTGGTGCTTGTGGGCGGCTCGCTGACCAATCAGCGCATTACAGAGGCTTAAACCTTGAGCACCTGCAGCCTCCATAATCACTTGTTGCGCTCAGGACGGACAATCTTCCGGAACCAGTGTGTGTATTTGCTTTCTGATAACAGAACAGTCGCAGGGGATTAACAGTCAGTAGTAGGCAGACTGCGGGAGGACTGCAACCATGATTCACCCCCGCACTCTCAGAGTAGATTATGACAAGGCTGCAAGAGTGTTATGTGTGGTTGGCTCGGAACTTAATGTGAACCTGTACAGGTAAGCATTTACTTAATCTGTTGTCATAACACACAACATACACACTCTCACGATCATAGATTCACCTTCTCTCTTGGATTTAGTGAGGGTTTCCTACAGTATATCAAAAATCATTTTCTATTCTGTTCCATTATGTTACCTTGCTTGTCACTGATGTCTTGCTAGAGACTTAGAAAGCTTAATAAACTCCATATCCAGGGTGGTTGCTTTAGACTGTATTTGTAGCAGTTGAATCTAATAAAGTGTGTGTATAAGAGTCCCATTGTCAAACCATATCAACAAAGCTGTGGGGAAGATCATCATTTGCATGCAGATCCTGGTGGTGGCAGACCTCATGGTCTTTTGTTTGTACAGTGGAAAGAGACAACAGTCCTCTGTTGTTGCTGGTAACAGGAGAGACTTTGTTGTACCAAAGAAATGTAGGCTATAAGTACTGCCAAGTGTCATCCGACGCAACAGAGGAAAGCTGGACTACCGGCCAGTCAGGGTGGGAGACTGGCACGTGGCCCAGACCTGCGGGGGCTCTGTTGGGTCTTTTGGAATGTCCAAAAATAAAAGTCTCATATTATTTGAATGGATTTACCAGTATAGAGGCCTTGTCATGTAAAAGGACCCCATTTTAAAATGTTAAAGATTAGATATACAGTCTTTTAAGTCTCACTTAATACTAACAACTATTTATAAATTGAAAGAGGTGTTGGCTTCTGTAACTATTTCTCCTGTCCATATTTGCCTTGAAGTGATCCCTCCCTAATGTGATTCCAGTGTTAATTATGGAAATGAGTCAGAGGTAGGCTACAGTAAGACGAGTCAAGTGTGAAATCTTTATAGTCTGATCACTCCACTGCAGCTCAGCAAGGAAAAACTATATCACCGTATTAGAACTGTACTAGAAAGGCACCAGGCAGTATGGCCAGGAGGAATAACTGCAGCTACCAGTGATTGTTTCAGTGCATATATGCCTTTAAACCAGCCTTTAAATGGCATGGCTGTCTCCTTTACTACTCATATAACTTCAGTTGACATTCTAACTGCATTGGTGCCTTTTCCTAAACAAAGCAGTGGTAATGATACCACAGCAAAATAGCTGATACATAGAAAACATGAGATCATGTGGTAGTTTATATGGGGGAATATCAGGTATCTCAGTCCTCAGGCAGAATTCAGGCATTTTCACCTGAGACTCAAAAAAAAAAAAGCTTCAGACTCAACAGGATGTTTTTTCAGAAGGTGTCAGTCAGTTCAGTCAGCAAGGCATGAGGGAAATTTTACCACCTGCTGTTCTAGTTCTTTATTCTGTCACTGTTTAGAGATCAATAGTCTGTTTTTGCTGCCTTCCACAGTATAAAGAAAACAGGCTGGGTCACTATTGTGTCTACAGTTGCTACTTTGGCTTGACACTTCCTACGAAACATCCGCTTGTGGCTTGCCTTGATACATCAACTCTCTTCCTTACTTGTGGATAAATAATTATCTGCTCTGACGCACCCATAATATGCTTAATACAGTGTGTCTGCATAGTGTAAACACAGCACTAACTTGCAACAAACATGCCGCTTGTCTCGTTCTCAGGAGTGCCCCACCCAGCTCCAAGTTCTTCTCTGTGAAATGCACTTACAATGTTCAGTACAGCATCAGCCCCCCACCTTGGGAGACGTCACACCTCTCCCCCATCCCTCTCAGTGGAAACTCAGTGCTACTCATCAGCATGAGCCGTGCCAGTGAATTTGAAAATGACAGCAAGGTAAAAGTAGGACATGAGTGCATGACACTGATGTCACAAAGTGTCATATTTCAATATATACGTATATGTGAAATCAATTTATCAATGCACAGTGAAGAAAACCATTATTCAAATTCATGTGGAAACATAGTTTCATGATTTGTTGTTATTTAGACAAAGTAATTCTTGTTTTTTTTTCCAAGATGACTGAGTGAATAGCAGCTCCCCAGAGACAATATTTGTGGAACAATTTGAAAAAAATATCTCTACTTCAAATCTTAAACATGAGTCAGTTTCAGAGTCTGCAACAAAAACACTAACAGACCTGTGGCATTTGTGCCTTTTGCTTTAAATGACCAGAGGAGATATTCCACTATGTGCAGAGAAGAGATTTTTGCTTTGCAATGTAAAGCTCATAATCTTAAAATCTTTACTCATGCTCCTTTCAAATATTGTTGTTTTGTGAATGTAAATGACTTGTGCCTTTATTTTATTAGCTGTCTGTCCAGTACTATGGGGGCAATAAGGAGGTCTTGGGGAGAGCTGTTATATACCTGACAGCTGTTGGTAAGTTCAAATATTATAAAGCAACACACCCTTGAAAAGGTATATAGCATATAACCACAAATTATTAGTTTCACGTTTGAGCTTGAAAAGAGCGGCTGGGACATAACAGGAGCCATGCAAAGGCACTGTGTAATTAACCGAACGTGTCTGTGACACAGAGATCTCTCTGGATGTGGATGCTGACAGAGACGGTGTTGTGGAGAAAGACAACCCTAATAAGGTGAGTGCAGATGTGTCAGTTTTACATGGAAGTTTAAAATCTGACAGCTATGATGGAGAAGTTTTGTGTTTTTTGTCAATTTCAGATAATTACTCTGTACAAGCCTGAGCAGGCTGTAGTTGGAGACCATTCAAGAATGTTTCACTTCATTTAACTTTCTCATCTGATTTTTATCAACTTTTTCCCATCAGAACTGAGACAGTTCTATATATGTGTTTTTTAAGCACACATTTTCATTTCTCTGTTCTTTGTGGTTTGGCGGTTTAGTATGCACAAGTCAAAAAACAGAAGCCCTGAGTTGTGTCACAAAACGTATTATTTAAAGATTTCCCATGTCTGATTTATTGAAAACTTGTTAGGGCTCCTGGAAATGGGGTCCTAATGGGCATGGAGCCGTCCTATTGGTCAACTGTGACACAGAGCGGATTTATGCGAAGAAACCAGACATCGAGCAGAACTACATCTCCAGAACGTCAGGTAACACAGTATCAGTTGTTGTTCTTCAGTGGATATTCTTTGGTCCCTCTGTATTATGAACCTGCTTGTTGGCAGCGTTAAAAGACCTCTCATATTTGTTTTTGCAAAGTCAGCAGATAAAGGAGGTGTTTGATAAAATACAAATCCAGAGCCCAGTGTGAGAGTGGAGAGGGCAGGCTGATAAAATACGCCTTTCAAATGACTTTGAGGTGGACAAATCAGTAGAGTTGAAATTTTACAGTAAAAACAGGTAATGATATTTTGGACTGAACAACTCACTTGAATAACTTTCACGTGACTCTCTGTGGATGTGCAGATCTGAAGGACATGTCAGTCATGGTGCTGCGGACCAGAGGCCCGGCCAAGCTCCCAGAGGGCTACAAGCTCACCATGCACATATCTCAGGGCGACGCAGAGAGTGTCAGAGTCTTCATGTCCACATCCCCTGAAGTGACGAATAATTTCCTGTGTGAGTAAAGATGAAAGCCCCAAAACACATGATGTAACATGGATGTAATTCAGCTGGTTAGTTAAGGCTTTGTGCTGTTTTTAACTGTTATGTTCATACCTTTTTTACTGTTATTTTTCAGTATTTGAACCTTGTATTTGAACCTTGTTTATGATGTTCTTACTTCAGCAGTGAAACACTTGTATAACTACTCTGTGAGTGACTATCCGCTGGTGCTGAACAGTGAGGTCCTGTCACAGGAAGTGCCTTACATTGGAGGCGTAGCAGGGATGAAGTTTTATGTGGAGGGCCTCAGATTTCCTGACAAAGACTTCGATGGCCTCATCAACATCAACCTCAGTCTGTTAGAGCCCATCTGTGCAGTAAGACCTGCAGCATGGCACACACCTTTATTTCATCTCCTACAATGAGTTCCTTATTTTGCTTAATCATCTTCTTTACTCTTTATTTTATGTAAACTGATAGTGATCAAATTGCAAATATACTTTCCAAAAAATCTTAAGTCAAGGTCCATAGTTTCTCTCTGCCTGTCCTCCTCTCTGCCCATCCACCTCAGAGCTTCCAACTGAATCTTAAAGTCCTCCTCTAATGATCTGGTTGATAGTTCACAACAAAGTTAGTAAGTTGACCTTGAGATAAGAATTTTTTTGGCATACTGCTGTTTCCAAGGCCAAGAATGAACTTTCACTCTCAACAAAAGAACATGCTACATGGATTTCTTTACTAAATGTGAGGTCAGTTTAGGATTTTTTTTTTTTCCGCAGGCAGCACTCAGCCGCCTCTCATGTTTTGACAGGGTCTCCCTGAGACGCCCATTTTCACAGACAAAGTCGTGTTTAGAGTGGCGCCCTGGATCATGACACCCAACACCTTGCAGCCTGTGGAGGTGTTTATCTGCAGGTAAGAGAAGAGTGATGAGTAATGAAGATGACAGAGACAGAAGATGTGCTGACAGCATCTTACAGTGTTACACATTTCCCTCAATTTTGAATCACACTACCAAGAAAGTTGCACATGTAAATGACTTATGATTCCAAATCTGTATCAGCACTTTTGACTTTTTTCAAGAAATGCATTTGCATTGTGAAATGAAAAAGAAATTGCAAAACATTGCTTAATGAAAACTGCGTGTCTGCTTGTGGTTACTGTCTCAGCACATCTGATAACTACCAGTTCCTGAAAGGAATGAAGAACCTTGTTGCGAAGAGCGGGTACAAGCTGAAGATTTGCCATGAGTATGTGAACAGAGGAGATCGCTGGATGCAGGTGAATAAACTGAATGTGTCACACTTTCATGCAGATTTTAGTTTTACCTGTCATTCACAATCATTTGATGTCTGCTTCTCATTCACATCTGCACTATTTGTTAGAAGTCCTTCACTCAGATTATTTTTTAATTCTTGTTTACATTTAGTGCAATGCACCATGAGCGTGCATGCAATTGATAGAAAGTGGACGATGACAGATTTATTTCAAGTACGGTAACAGTGTCATAGGTTTCATAATCACTACATTATGAATTCTTGGAAAAAAAGAGCACAACTGAAAAAATGTGCTTCTTTGAAAAATAACAAGGTCAGATCACATCAAGTTTATGTAGAAACACTGGGGCAGTCAATGGTTTTCACAACAGTCACCTCATGAGAAAGAGGAAACAAAAAAAAGAAAGAATTCAAATATAACCCAAAATTTACGTGGAGAACAGAAAAACGGACAAACATTTGTTTAGAGCTAAAATACAGTATTGACATAGAGTGTATGATCCATTTTTCAGGACGAACTGGAGTTTGGTTACATCGACTCACCTCATCACCGTTTTCCTGTTGTTCTGGACTCCCCTCGAGATGGAAATCTCATGGACTTTCCATATAATGAGCTACTGGTGAGTCAAAGGCTTTCGGGAAATGAAAAAGCTCCGAGAGAAGCATGATTTTGTGTCTTATCTTAATCAACTTAACGTCCTCAGGGCCCAGACTTTGGCTATGTGACGAGGGTGGCCAAGAGAAAGGATGTGAGCAGTCTGGACTCATTCGGTAATCTGGAGGTTAGTCCTCCTGTTACAGTGAACGGACAAAACTACCCCCTGGGCAGAATCATCATTGGAGTGGCCTTCCCTACGTGAGTTCCACAGATCTAGAGCAGTTTTTCACACTATTAATGAATTCAGTTTATTGCACAGTAAACAGAACACGTGACGGAGGATTTACGGACGTACCTGCATCTCTTAATTTCTTTAAGGGCAACTAAAGGACGCAACATGACCAAAGTAGTTCAAGACTTCCTGTGGGCTCAGAAGGTTCAGGAGCCCATTGCCTTGTTCTCTGACTGGCTCCTTGTCGGCCACGTAGATGAATTCATGACGTTTGTTCCAGCACCTGACAGAAAGGTAACAACTTAAACAGCTAAACCGAAACCAAAATGCGACATATACTGGAAGCCGTCAGCTTTTACTGCTTGATACTGACTTGCTGTTACATACATTGCGGGATTGTATAAGCTGTCTGGATGTGAGACAGCCAGTGTTATGTTTGTCTCTTCTGCTTCTCTTCACAGCACTTCCGCCTGCTGCTGGCCAGCCCAGACGCAGGCTACAAGCTATTCAGAGGCTTACAGAAGGATGGTCACGGACAGGCCAGACTGTTTGAGGGTAGGCCCCGTCTGACTGCAATGTGCATCTTAGCAATGAACAGATTCATCATGTAATTCTTAACAGTCACTCTTACAATATTTCCGAAAAGGTCTGAAAGATGAAGAAACAAGAACAGTGGATGAAATACTTAAAGATGACCCTCTCCGGTATCAAAATAACTACGTACAGGTGAGTGGGATTGTAAGGTTAGACTCAAGCCCAGAGAGGATGATGAAAGACGAGTGCAGTTCCAAAACTATGGGCAGTAATACGCTGCTATAACAGCCTCCAGACTATGGGAATGATTTCCACAATAGGATTTTGGAACCTGGCTGCAGGGATTTGCTCCCATTCAGCCAAAAGCGCGTGTTGCTGATGTTGGGGTCGATAAGGCCTGACACACTGTCAGCGTTTCAGCTCATTCCAGAGGTGTTGCTGGATGTGGGAAAGGTCAGGGTGCCATGACATCAGGATCTCCCTTTACTGGAACTAAGGGGCTATGGTTAAGAGATGAAAAGCAGCCCCAGACAGTTATCATACCTAATCCACCAAGTATGATTCATCCAGCTGAAAACCAGGAAGTGAAAAAGGATTCATCACTTCAGGCAGCATGTTTTCAATGCTGTAGAGTCCAGTGATGGTGTACTTTACAGCACCTTTGGGACATTTGGCATCCACTTGTCTTAAAGCTGCTGATGAACTGTTCTCGTGCTGACGTTGCTTCCAGAGGCAGTTTGTCGTCTCTCACCACCAAGTTCCAAACAGTTTTTACACCCTGTGTGCCTCACTGTGTGCCCCTTTTCTATGAGCTCACGGAGCTTCACAGTGTGCTGTTTTTGCTCCTAGATGTTTACATTTTACTATAACAGCACTCGCAGTTGACCAGGGCAAATCTAGCAGAGCAGTAACCAGACCAGCTGACATATTGGAGAGATGGCATCTTATGAGTCACTCGGCTCTGCAGTATGACACACGTGTTGTGAGCAATTGTTTGTACTCATACTTTTGCTCACACAGTGGACTTTGAACTTTGAACTAATGACTTGTACAGTATGTGCAATGCACGATATCTTTTTTACTCTCTCCCAGAACTGCATCGACTGGAACAGGGATGTACTGAAGAGGGAGCTGGGCCTGGAGGAAGAGGACATCATTGACCTGCCAATCCTATTCAAGTTGTCGGAGGAGGAGGAGTACAGAGCAGTGGCATACTACCCTGACATGGTGTGTTCAGACATATTATTCCGCTGTGATCATTTCCCAGTGGTTGTTTCCAATTTAAGAGGCATGAAAGCACTCATCGGTTTGAGATAATATGTGCAGTGAGTAAATCTAGGATGATGATAACACTACTGTGAGTCTCATCATCTGTCATGTCTTTTTCCAGGTGAACATGATTGTTTTGGGAAAAAACCTGGGCATCCCAAAACCCTTTGGCCCCAAGGTGAACGGACGCTGTGCCTTGGAGGCTGAGATGTGCTCCCTGATGGAGGGCCTGGGCCTCAAATGCACGTTTATTGACGACTTCGCCTCTTACCACAAACTGCTGGGAGAGGTGCACTGTGGCTCCAACGTCCGCAGGCAACCGTTTGACTTCAAGTGGTGGAACCTGGAGATGTGAACAAAAACTGAGCGGTGGATGGAGATGGGTTAAAGTTGTAATCCTTAAAATTTCAGTCCTGCTTGATTTGGAAACATTAGTGCTGCCAAAATAACCCTCCCAAAATGCTGTTTTACAAAAAAAAAAAGTCCTTCAATAATAATTGCAACTGTAATCTGATTAAATGCGAAATGTTAGCTCACTGAAGAGACGGAGGGGTGCAGCCTTTCGCCTGCAACTCTTCATCTAACAGCTCACTGTGGCTGCTCCAGCTTACAGTATTAACTCAATAACAAAAAATGATATGCTGACAAAAGAATTTTAGAAAATGAGCAGGAACAGTTGCTGTTAGTGCTAACAAAGGTGTGTGTCTGGTAAAAGCCACCCCTGGATTCGCAAATTGAACTCTTTTAATGTAATCTTAACAACTCAGCATCTTAACACAGCTCTGACACAGTGTAAATAGAGTGAACACTAAACAGCAATGCGGGATTACATGCATGCTTCGTTTCTTGTGTGCAAAGCAGTTCTTTCAGTCAATGACTTGAATCACTCACCCAGTGAGTGTTGTCCCTGCACATTCACACTCTAGCAACTAAGAGCTCAACTGAACTGAGAAATGAACAGATCATTCCAGGAAGTGATTCAATTCAGTTCATTCACCCAAGAGATTTGTTCTTTTGAACAAATCCTTTGCACTACCTGCATGTTAGGCCAGTTTGAAACCAGCACAGGAATGGCAGACTCCGCTGCTAACTATGAAAACACAAAGAGAGGTGACTGCAGATTGTTAAAACATTGAGATGGCTATCGCTGGAAATGCCAGCCATAAATGGTTTAAAAATGGGTTATGATTTCACTGAAAATCTTGAGGACTATAACTTTGCAAAGGCAGATAGAGACGGTTATTGTCAATACACTAGTTCAGTGGTTCCCAACCTTTTCCAACTCACGGCCCACTTTAAAATCTCAAAAATGTCGGAGGCCCACATCCGACCCCTTAACAATATAGAGGCCAACTAATGCCTTCTCAGAGCTCTTTTCATTTTATTGATAACGATCGAACATTCAGGACTGAACTGAAGGCAGGGGAAGCTCAGTTTTTCTTTTCTGTTCACTCTTTCCTTTTAATTCTTCCTGTTGCTAACCAGCTGTCAGACTGAGATGGCAAATAAGTATACGATGCGATCCGACAGCAGTGGTCCGCCCGGCGGCAAGCTAAAAGTTAATTGGCTTATCACAGACAGGCCTCAATACAAGAACATAAATAAATAATTTTTGAATGTTTTTAAAGATTATTTATATATGTATTTCTCTATAATTACATCTTTTCACCAAAATTGTACTGTTTTGCAAATGATTTGTCAGCCTTCTTCCAATACCTTCACGGCCCACAGGTTGGGAACCACTGCACTACAGTCTTTTTGAAAACAATAGCACCTTGAAGCAGCTTTAGGTTGAATCACGGTGTAATTGTTAATTTTTTTTCTGTCAAAGCCTTACATTATCTGTGTTTTAAAATCATGAAATTCTTAATTTTCTTATCAATCATTTTCTTATCACTTTTTTTTTTTATCAAATAATGTATTCCTCATTTTCATAATTGTGTAGCAAAAATTACCCAAGGGGCTTGATCTATTGTATGCATCTTCATCTTTATTAAATATTTTTATTGGTTTCATTTACAAAAAGGATGTAAAGCAATATTTACAGGTCTTTTGAACAAGGGCTTAAGCAGACTGTTAACAAGAACAGAAATACAATCATTTGAATCAAGCACATAGAAGATTTGCTCCCGGTCCTGATGTGGTTCGGATTGGCCGTTGGCATACAGTGTAAGCACACAGACGAATGGTACCACATGGTGATGTGCTATAATATTACATAGCCACAAGAGGGTGTACTTCATCTACTCAAGCATTTTCCAAAGTCCAGAGGAAAGTCATCTGAATTCATGTATTTTCATAAATCAGTTTAATAGGCTGTAATACACAAATGTGTAATTATTTCCAAAAATGTCTCTATATTTTTTCTATGCCATTTTTCTGTTGAGTCAAATCTTACTTTGTCCCTGGTGATTTGTAGCTGTAAACAGCTTGGTGAATACAGTGTTTAGGTTGTTTAGATATTTGGTCCAGTGTCTTAAACCTTTTGTACTTTCACAAACTGTAAATGCTGTCTTTGATTCACTATAGACAATAAATCTCATGTCTGCTTCACTTACATCACTAAAATAAAACAATCCCATGTATCAGTTCTTTCCTTCATAACAAACTGAAAACAGGAACAAGCTGGTCTTCTCAAGAAAGATGAGCTGTTTCACACTCAAGTTTTCCATGGTCAGAAGTCAACACAGTATCCTCATTCATCGGAACAGATATGTACAAATAAATACATGTCTGCCTAGTTTTACATTCAAGCCACCGGGCAACGAGGTGCCTTTAAATATGACCTTCCTTCAAAGCAGCTCAAGTGACAATCATAAAGGCAACTTCAAGACGGGTCACAGTGTAATTCATATTCAGCAACAAATCACGTTTCTCAAAAGGTCAGCGCTTCAGGGATAACTCTGAAAATGTAGTGCTTCGGTCGCGTACGTATATTACACTTTACAAATAAAGTAGGAAACGGTGGCTCTCAGTCAGCAATGTGCACTGCATCTGGAGATGTTGGCTGGTTTTCAATAAAAACACAAATCACAGGGATAACACCTCTATGTCAAGCATGGCACCAGTGTACAGAGGAGAGGTTTTTGGCAAGCAGATTTACACCATGCACAGTACCATTGTATACACACCTGTACACAGACATCAAATCAACAAGTGGTGTGTGACGGAGAGCATTTGGAGACAAAGGTCTAAACAGCAGTACCTTGAAGGGTGGAGTGGGGATGCATGATGCTGGTTGGGGCACTACAGTAATTCTGCTTTTAACTATAATCATACAGCATCAACAGAGTCTACTTTAATGTTAAAATATTTCTTTCTTTTCTTTTCTTTTCTTTTTTTTTTTTTACAGATTTACTGTGTCACAACCACATTTTGAATGCAAAAGATTGCAGACACATTTTCTGCAATATATCTCACCCTTCACCCACCCAGGAGAAACGTGAGTGATGCAGCCACCAACAGCAGCATCATACAAGTACCCTCCATCAAAAACATGATGAATTATGAAGCTGTCGTAAAACACGACAAATATCCACTGCAGAACACCCAAGATAAGAAGAATAGATCATCAATAAAACACAAACGTGGCCTGACAGATACACACACACACACACACACACACACACACACATACACACACACACACACACACACACACACGCACGCACACACACATATACAGACCCGGTACATTAAAGTTAAACCCATGTACAGCGGGATGTGAGGCTGACATTAAAAAAACATTTCCTCTCCTGTGCAACTCTTCTGTCCTTTAGACCCTCGGACTCGGTTTCTCTCACCGCTCTTTCAGACACAAGATTAAACCCCTGTTCAATTCCTGATCTCTAAAAGAGGACACACAACAGCTGAGTAGTACAGTAAGACAGTTTACAGTAAGAATTGGGTTTCAGAGCATACTGGCCTGGGAAAATGACTTATTCTGCTGAGCCAGCTGACAGATGTGTCAGTTAGGAGGGCATGGGTGTGGAGGTCTCTTTCTCTTTTGCCTCGAGCATTTGACAAAGGGATTCCATGTGGAGGGGCGTCAGGTAGGAACATGTCCGTGAAGCTGGGTGTCTGTCATGGCAGGTGGCAGATCCATCCCAAACACACGGTGGACGATCTGTCAGTCTCTGGATTGGGCTTCTAATTCTGCTCCCCTTCTGCATCAGTGGTGGGAATCACACGCCCCTTCGCTCATTTGTGGCAAAAGATGCCTCGTATGGGAATGCTGAGGGAGACAAGGTTACGTAGAAGAATCAGGTCTTTAGTGTCATACTCTTAATTAGGCCCAAAATAATATTAATATGTCAAACCTGAAAATGGAGGCTGATGTAGAGATCATTTGGGTGTGGCTAACAGTTCTGCAGACAGACATGGAGAGATAATGGAGACACAGTTAATATCAGCAAATAGAACAAGAGAACATCAGAACAGGGCTGCAACTAATGATCGTTTTTGTTATTGATTAATGTGTCTTGACGAATCTGTTTTCAGCCATGCTAGTGGTGCGGCTCTGTGGATGGAAATGTCAGTGCCATTCAGTTCACCACTTTGGTCCAGGCAGAAATATCTCCACAGGTGGTGGATGGATCGCCATGACATTTTTTTTTTTTTACAGACAATCATCCTCCTCATAAAATGCACCCAAATTGACTCTGGCGATCCCCTGACTTATCCTCTCGCTTCACCAGGAGCCTGACATTTGTGGTTTGGAGTGAAATGTCTCGCCAACTATTGGATGAACATGACTGACATGAAATGTTGGTGCAGACATTCATGTCCCACTCAGGATGGATTGTAACTTCAATCATCCCTTAACCGTTCACCGAACGCCATCAGCAGGTCAGAATTGCCATTTGTCCAATATGTGGCCTCTCTATTAGTGTTGGAAGTTAGTAGTCGATGAATGACTTTAACAATAATCAGAGGGAACATTCATTCCAGTGAATCCATCTTAGCGTCAACTAATGACTGATGCCAGGCACTTTTGTCTCACCGATGAGAACTTGTGCTCCTGGGGGGGGCGCTCCATCTTGGGCCTGCTGTCTGCCCCTTTTGGCTCCGATGTCTTCACTCCATCCGGTTGCTGCTGAAGACGAGAAGCTGGAGGAAGGCGGCAGATGCGTGGATGTCATAGTTAATAAACTCAAGCACAAAATGCTGCCAGCTGTTCCAGCCGAAAAAAATATTCCAGCATGCAAAAGATTAATGGTTCAGAGTGAATCATTAGCGGTAGAAAAAAAAATAAAAAATGTGCAGAATAAAAGAAGTTTGCACGGGAATCACAGATAAGTTTGTAATGCTGTAGGCAACAGTGAACTTCATTTAAGAGGAATTTGCAAAGTGCTCTCTTTTCATACAGTCACATATTCAGTTGGTGGGAGTGAGTGAGCTCTACTGGTGCAGCTGAGGTGAAGTTCATCACTCATGGCTGCTTCGATATTAATTGCTCAGGAAGCGAAGAGTTTTATTCTTGCCCCATGCCCCCATCTAGATTTTCCCCAGATACCCTGGATATGTGAAACAGTCGACCTTGCCCGCATCTCACACCTTCAGGCTATTACTGGCCCAGTAATAGGAGTCATTTCTTCCTAAACTCACCTGGAGAACTTCCCTGGCTGGAACTGCAGGCACTGTCATCCACCCCAGACCCGTACAAAAACGAGTCTCTCTTGAGTGGCGTAACACAAGACATACTTTCCTGTAAGAAGGGTAAAGGAAGTTAGACATATTTCCCTTTTTTACCGACAATGTATCACAAGGAGAAGCAGACGGCATAATCCAAACCACAGCTCTACTCTGTCACTGTATTTGTCTTTGTGTATGTGCTGTACGTATAAGAAATGGATAAACCCATTAATATGTATTACTCTGCAAGAATTTTGACCGCTGTCATTACTGGGATACAGTGTAATCCGTCAAACATTCTCACGTCCTTAAACAACAGATAAAAAATGAATTATCATTCCCCCCAGAGTAAAAGTGAAACAAATGTGAACGGAACCGCAATATGTCACTGGCTGTAAAAGAAGCTTTCTGCTGTTGTTTGGTTTCAGTAAGTGACAAAAATCTACGGGTCTGCACTTTCATTATCTGTTATCGCACTGCCCGTCTCCACCCACCAGTCCAGTGTCGTACTCCTCCTCGGCCTCGTGCTCGTGCTCGTGCTCCTCCACAACACTAGCGAAGCTGCTGGCGTTGGAGGAGGAGCGGGAAAGGTCCTGTGCCTCGGGGATGGACGGCGCCCTGCAACACATCGCCAAGCTACACACCTGGGTCACTCTGACCGCACAAAAACCCACGCGACACCCACACACTGAACACCAATACACCTATTTGAGCAGTAGTTTAAATGTTTTTCTTTCAAAAGTCACATTAATTTGTCATCTACGTCTCAGAGCCCTTCCACCGTTCCCTCCAGTTTCAGGCAAAGTGACAGCAGCGCCTTTGTAACTGTGTGCCATGTAATCTTTTAGGAGGATTAGAAAAACAGTCCTTTAAATTAGCTGTTGCTAGGGCTGGGGTGATACTGAGTAAAACGTCCTGCATATATCACAATAGTTTTGCCTACATACCGATAACAGACTAAAGTCCTGCCTTGAAGACACAGTAAAACACAATTTAATCTATACCACGCTCCCAGACGATTCCTTGTCTCATATGAGCTTTAGTTCACACATGTTTATACTTTTCTCAAAATGAAATGTTGTCTGCCTCATTACTCACCATGTCAGTATTGTATATATCACATCACTGTCGGACCTTTAATGTATTGTTTCTTGTCTTTTGTCTAGACCACACACCTGCTTCCTGCAGAGTGAGACGCCCGTGTTGCATTTTTTTTTAGAAAAAATCTGGAGCCAAACGTTGAGATTGTGAAAAGGATAATGTGAATTTTGTGGCTTGTGATGAATTAGAAATGAATAGAGAGGCTTAGAGCTATGACTATGAGGGCAGTCATCCATGTAATAGAGTTGCTGTTTTAAACTCTACAAATGCATTCCCTCCCCACTCATCAAAGGCATCTATCACCACAAATAACTTCTCAGTGTTACTGATTATAAGACAGTGAACTATTACAGAATTAATTAAAATAATAGTCACCTGTTCTTAGTGGCAGGAAACTCTGGAGAGCTGTGATTGGACGAGTTGTCTGATTTATTTTCCTGCGACAAGTGGCTGCTGTCGGGTGTCCTCTGGGTGCTGGGCGACACCTCTCTGCTTCAGGACGGGGATGGAGATTGAGACATGAAGGTAATGTGAGTTTATTATTTCATATAGTAAAAATTTTGACAAACTATTGATGGATGTTACAACGCATTCACATCATCTGAATGTGTGTTGTAAGATCTGAAGAAATCCATTGTAACTCCCACAAACCACAAGTTACTGTTTAACTATTGTTGGCATTTTTTCCTTTGTTAAAGTGACTGATCACCAGCTGGATCACGAATACAACATGAGATGAGCTTCACACACAGCAACAGTTATGAATCTTTAGTTCAGGTGGAAAAATAATTAGCGTAAAATCTAATCAAACAATCAAACAGAATTAGTGTAAAATCTAGCGATGAAATAGAAACTAAAGCACAACAAATTCTCTTAATCGAAACTGCCATCCAACACAGACTCATATCTGACACAGTGTGTCTTCTAATAACTAATTTCTTCATTTTAATGTCTCTGCTTCCATCTGTTGCAACACTATTCTCTCCTCACTACCCACTCCCTGCTGATCCGCTCTGCTCTGTCCTCTCACCTCCTCTCTTGGACCTCCTGGATGTTCTCGATGCCAATGGCGCTGCTGCGACGGGAGCTGAAGGGCCCAGACTTTTTCCTGGTTGGGCTTTTCCCAGGAATTATCAATGACTGACAGTGGGCAGGGAGAGGAAAGTGAGACACACTGAGCTGCTCACACATTGTATACAGTACATTATACAGTAGGCTACATGTAAAATATGCTACAAAGGAATTATGAACTGATGGCTTGATAAATCCTGAGATGATGTAATGACACATTTGGCAACGCGTTTTACAAATACGATGCAGAGGCTTCAGGTGGGAATTGATTTTATATTCTGTATTTTCTTATTTTTGACTCTTGTCTCTGACAAACAAACTTTTTTGTCATCTTTCTCTCTTAGAAGTGTCCTGGGTGTTCTGTTTGGTTTTTATTTAAAGCAACAACATCAGACTCTTGTATGCCGCACATTTCTAATTTAAGATGCAGTATGATTTAGCAATGAATGACTCTGTATGACAACACAAGTGGGAGTCTGTTCACAACTGTTTGTTGGATTTCTTACTTTTCTTTTTCAGTGTTAAGGGACACACTTCAAAGTAAAAAGAAGTGAAGGAATTCATGCATGAAGCCCAAACATTCATCATCTACCTGTAAAAGCTATTTATGTTACAGGAAAGATTTTTAACTAAAGGTAAATGAGCTATAATAACGTCGCTCAGTCCGTCATGTGTCATTCCATCTCAGCCATAAACACAAGAGGGTTTGGCTACTGGTTCAATGAATGAAATGAATGAAATTGTAATTAAAACCATAACTAAACAAATGTCATTATAACTTATTACACCTACAGATTTAAAATCCTCTAGCTATACACTTACATTTCAAAAAAGACAATAGCAAAGTAAAGACAAAAATAGAAAACGAGAAGGGAGAGTTATACGTGAACCTCTTCTATTGTTCCTATCCCTATGGCACTGCCTCGACGTCCATATTTACTGGGACTTTTCCCTGGGACAAGCAATGACTAAGCCACACAAGACAGGTCAGGGGAAGCAGAGAGAGAAAAGAGATGATAGATTGAAAAAGGCAAGAGAGGGAAGGAAAAGAAAAAGAACACATCATAAGATCTCATGCGCACAGCACAAAGAATTTAAACAGCAAGGTGCAAAAAGAGCTTGAAAAGGAGCTCACAGCGTGAGTTAATAGAGAAGACATGATATTGAGGAAACCGTGAGAGGGCTTTTTAGTGCAAAGACAGATTGGGGTCCAACACAGGAGGGCACAGCAGGAGGTGAGGAGTGCCACCGAGGTAGCAGGCGTGTCGGCAGTTTCTGCCCGGAGGGCTACAGGTCTGTGTAGTGATGCATTCGGAGGGAGAAAAAAGGGCAAAGAGGGCTGACAGAATCCAAAGAAAACTTAGTCCTTTCAGAAATGGGGTGAATTTAGTTCCAATTCAAAATGTTCTCAGTAAATGAATTCAAAAACGAGTGAAACATGATTAACCCCATCCTTGAAAGGACAGGACAGGACAGTGTGCTACTTGCATTTGTGGCACGTGCCATGCATATTTTTCAGGTGCACATGCACAAGGCTACAAAGAGAGGTTGTGACATTTACAGGAGGGAAACAGTCATGACAAAAAGCACATTAAGGAGGAAGGGAGTCTGGGTAGTCAAACAGCTGCTATGCTGAGCTCACTTCAAAACTCTGGAGAGAGACTAGACTGGGGATCACAAACAGTCATTCATCTTGTATTGAGAAGGAAATCATTGGTTTAATTTCACAATGGATTCTCCATTTTTAACATAATCATAGACATCTAACTGTCACACTATGTGGTGATGAAGATTCTCTTGACAGATGAGAATGGATGAAATGCTGAGAATGAATTATGCTAAAAAAAAACCCAACAAAAAAAACAAAACAAAAAAAAACTTAGTTATTAATACAAACACTTAGAGCCATAAATGGAAAAAGGCAATCAGTGCTACTCTAGTACAAAGCAAGAGTGAATTTAAAATGTTAGGAATGAAAGCGAGTGCTTTGATGTTAATGTACTGATGTAAGTCAGGGGCTATAATGTGCCAACAGGAGTAATTTGCTAAAGTGCTGCTCAGAAGAAAGAGTAGGGGTTGAGGAGTCTGTATGTGCACTTATCCACTGTGCTGTGAGTAGTGAAAATATACTATATCCTGAATGCACGTGTTAGGTGGGCATCATGTGAACCAAAACGGTCTACTTACAATCCCTGGGGTTTTGGGGCTCTCTGCGGGATTGTGGGTAAAGCTGCCACTGTGACTAGTGGAGACTGTGTGTGACTTCTTGTTACTGAGGCCCATGGCGTCCATAGACTGGCTTCTGCTGCGGATGACCCGCTACAGAGAGAAACGAGGAGATACCGTCAGTGGATCCACTGATATTGTGTGGAAATGCAACACACTGGCCGATACTTCAAATGTCGACCAGTATGTAAATATTATTGATGCAGTGCATGTTTTAGTGATGTGTTTTTACAAAATTTTTACACGATAAAAAAGTTTTTTATGCGGAAGACATTTTGAAGTCACAGTAGGGTAGAAACACCTGTGTTTCTCCTATATGACAAGTCAAAATGTGTGCTGTGAAAAAAACTTATCACTAATATATTTACAAATATAACTATATAATATTCAATAATAAAATTAATAATAAGAAATTAATACAAAAATTAATTAAAAAAATAATAATATAATATTTCATAGAATGTCAAAAATTCTGACAAATGGCAACTTTTAATAATAGATTTGCTCCATTATTGTTCTTTAATGGAGATTAATATAACTTGATGTTGAACCTATTGTGAAGTGTGGTGAATATGAGGGCACAGATGTGAGTATTCGAATGTGTGAGTGTTTGTATGTCGGACTATTTTTGAACACTTAGGGGCAGTGCAGGTCAACAGGCAGGAGGGAGAGGCTGCGTGAAAGAAATGTAAGTTTATAGAGGGTTTGAGGCTTTGTGGTGGAGTACAATGAAGCTGCATCAGTTATCTTCTAAGTTGTCATTTAACGGGGAAGTATCTGTAGGGGGGAGGTTTGTGTTACGGGATGGGGGAGATGAGACAGCGTGAAACAAGGAAGACTAACATGAGAGAACCAACAATGAGAGAAAGTAGGAGAGACAGCAGCGGCAGCAGCAGCAGAATTGAAACAGCGAGACAGAGCAGACAGAGAAAGGAAGAGTGGGAAAGCTTTGCTGATACAATTTGTGGAGGTGTGAAAGAGAGAAAGAGAGGCAGTAAGATGGCTTTCGGCAGATAGGAAAAAATAGAGATAGACAGGACTCACAGGCAAGAGCAGATTCATACAGAGGTAGTGTATGGAGGTGTGGGAGAGAGATGGATCTAAAGAGATAAAGGTGGATGTATTTCTCTGAAGTTACAAAGAAATGAAAAAAAAAATAGCAGAGATCAAGTCAACGACACGGAGAGAAGAGAAAAACAGCAAGGGAACACTGCCCATGGGGAGACATGCAAACTGCATCATCAGCTCCCTAATGAGAGGTCATTAAATCGTTCATCAGGCACACACAATCACAGCTTCTGCTGCCGCGCCTCAGCGGCTGGGCCACGCTCCACAGCCCTAATGGTCATTGATGGAGCACTCGCAGTCGGAGCAAAGTGCCTTTCATACACAACTGGACGCTCCCCTGCCACAAAACCACACCATCATGTGAAAACACACTGAGTTCAGCAGTCGCAGCCAAGTGAGGAAATCAAATGCCACAGGACTGGTCCTTTGAGATACTGCACATTTTCTATGCTTTGTTTTCTCATGTGTGAATACCCAGAATCCCAGCCAAGAGACAGGGGAGGGGAAAAAAAGCATCCTGAAAGTTTCTCCACTCATCACCATTCTCTCTAGTGCATGTGGAGTTGCAGATTAACGGTGCGTCTCATCAAATGAGGGATGCGGCTGTACCTTGAAGGATTCAAAGAAACCTCCTCCTCCTCCGCCTCCCCCGTTCTCCAGCTTATCTTCATCCCCACCCAGACCCATCATGGACTGGCTGTTGATGTGCAGCTCCTCATACAGAGTCTCCAGCAGGGCCGAACGTGTGCGCTCCTGACAACAACAACAACAGCAGCAACAACAACAACAGCAAAGTCAGTCTGCAAAGGTACTGACAGTGAATCTGAAATCTAAAATTCGAGTTAGTTCTCTGTTTCAAATGTGTAGAGCTCAGTAGAATGCACATCTGTACTAACAGGTATGTGCATTGGTGCGCGCACACACACACACACAGACACACACACACAATACAGGCATTCAAAATTTCTATGGCGCAGGTTGCATTGTAAAACTCTCACCTCCAGCTTGGCAAACTTCTCAGCCTTGTAGCAGGCGTACTCTGCATTGATGAGCTTGGTGAAGAGGAACTCGCGGAACTCGGAGCCCTGACCGAGGCAAGTACAGGGAAGGGAAGGCGCAGAGAAGGAGGGTTTATGGTGTCTGCTTGTAAAGGGGAACTGATGTTAATGAATTTTGTTTGACTCCTGACCTTTTTAAAGATGGCGGGGTCAGGCAGAGCAGGCCCGAAGAAAGGTACGTCATCCCTCGCTGTCACGGACACCTGGAGGAGAAAGCAGGTGAGCAAAGCCTGTGACAGCTGCCTATAAAAGAGACACTGTGATGTGCCGCTTTTTAAAGGCACACAGAAGAATCAAAACTCCTGAATAATGAATGAGTGCATCTGAAATTGATTTCATAGGTCACTGTCAGTCAGAGTATCTTGATACGGTATCGGCTGTCCTTAGAACCAACCTTGTAGGTGACATTGTCCGTACACGTGTTCTCCACTTGCACCACCACATACGCATGCAGGAAGTTGGACTGGATCATGTCTGGTACAAAGGGCGTGTTCTCCTCCTGGAACACGATGGCCACAATGTCGTTGCCTATGTGCCTCTTCCTCTGCAGCTGGAGGGCACAGACAAACAAAACATAACAACAGAGGAAACATCTCAAATAACCAGTTAGAGAATCACAAACACAGACCCGTCACAGAATCACTTCCAGGACTCGCACTCAGAGATTGACTGAGAGTAAATATAGTCCCAGCAGAGAGGTGGATTTGACTGTAATCCAAGAGCACAACCTCTTCTCTGAGATGCATCACACCCCAGTTTACACAACTATCAGCCAAAGGAATGTCTTGTAGCTATTCTTGCTAAGGATTTAACACTTCAGATAGTATACCTCATGGGTGTGCCTGGCATCCATAAATGTATATACTGACCCCCCCGTAAATCCACTTAATCTGCTTCTTCAATGTAGCCATGACATGCTGGAATAATTTAGGGCTTCACGTGTGCAGGTGGTGTGGAAATGAATAAATCTGAATACCAGTGGAAGTGCTGCAAAGTCAAAAACAAAAATGGTTTTTATGATTCTACAGATGGCTGATTGTCAGCAAACCAAATCATGGCTGCAGAATGGCTGCACTTTTTCTTGTTGCCAAAAGGCTTAAAGATGCCAAAAGGACACTCATGCACTTGGAAGACGGAGCGACTGTGCCAGAGTATTACATTTTTTATCCAAGCAATATCTTATAAATGGCCCGGTGTTGCCAAGCATTAGGGACACCTTCTTGTAATGAAATATGAATTATGTTGTCAGCTCATTATCTTTTGCTAGGAACTCTGACTTAAACAGATCACAAGCTTCCATAAATATCTGAGAAGATATGACTTTCCTTTTTGTTAAAATTTATTAAATGAAAATGTGACAAAATATGCATAATTAGGACTTCGCAGTAGTCGGCGTGAATTTTCTGTAATGTCATTCGGAATTCAGTAAAATACTTTAAATGTAAGTGGATATCAGAATGCCAAAATAAATTCTGTTGAGCCCTGCCAAATGATTCTTATCACGAAGACACTGTGACCTGAATCACTCCATAGCATGTAGGTAGAAGCAGATCCATCAGATCTTACAAACAGATCCAGTTTGGTGATAAGCAGAAATTCTCAGTCAAAAATATTCTCAGTGCAGATAGTCTTGGCAAAAATAGACCCAGCTCCCATGTCCCTCCACAGTAAGAGCCTCAACGCTCTGATGCTTGCTCTGCAGCAGCACGCGTTGATTACCCTTCGTCAGTCATCAGGCTGTTTAACGCGCTAAAGTACAGCCTTTTAACGAAGCTACTTCACACCTGTTGAGCTGAAGTGTTAAGTGGTGCTGCTCCAATTGTGTGCAAACCACAGTACAGCAAATATTTATTCTGGGATCCATAGATGATTCTTTTCCAGTTAGTCAAATTATTTTACAGCCTCTCTCTGTTAAAGCCAGTCTGTTTGTTCGCATGAGAACAATTAACCATCTGTTTCAGGCCTTTGCAAGTTTTCATAATTTGCTGATATCATATGAGCCAGAAATATGCCAGAAATATGAAATAAATGCCCACATAAATGGAAAATGTTTTCTATTGTTCAAAGGGAAAGAGTCCAGCCTTCATTTATCAAATATCTGCAAATGTTTACATGAAAAAAGCGTTTAATAAGCCATGTAATTGCACGAGATATCTGATTGCAGCATTTCTAAACACTGAAAAATAACACGTTTTAAGAGAAAAGTGAGATTACAGCTTGATAGACATAAATGAGCAGCAGGTCCTTTGTGTAGAAAATTAAATCTCCCAACCAAACCATATTCTGTTCAGACCTGGCATGTCTTGAGTGACCACTTGTGATTGGATCTCACTTCCCCGCTTTAGACCTCCATGCAAATAAACAGGTATGCGTTGTTGTTTTCAGCCAGTCCAACTGACGGACCGCCTCCGAATTTGGTCCGAGTGATCGGATCTCAAATGCGTCTTCAATGCATCTTGGGCGCATCCACACCTGAACTTAGAGATGTCCACTGGTGATAGGATCACCCGAGACGGATATTAATGCCAGGTCTGAACAGGGTCTTTGTGATCCATTTAATAATGAAATTCAGGCATCCAGGTTACTACTGTAGCCGAGCTTATTAGCTGTTAGCTTTAATATTTATTCACACAGTGGCTTTCTGAACCCAGGTAGCTGAATAACATTCATTCTCTGTGCAGATGGACAGCCAAACTACAGCGTCACCACAGACAGTTAAGACTCCAAAACGAACTCAACAAGTGTGTCACTGGATTGAGACACTTGACATCTGTCATTCTGTATATTTCTGCTCAAATCTGATCTGACTGCATAAATCCTGCACTTTCTCCTTCCTGAAATAAAGCTCTGCTACTATGGGTGCACCTTGCCTCATGGATCATCTCATGTTGGTGTTGTTCGTGTCCCCTGTTTCTCTTCATGTACTGTACATGGTCTTTCTGTGCAGGGTTACTGTGGTAACAAGATTCAAACCACTCTAAGAGACAGTAACTTAGCACCGATGCACCTCACTGCAATATGGCATCAAAGAGATGAAGGTCTTGAGCCACAAATCAACAGAAGAGAAACTTCAATGCCAGAATAAGAGACACTGAAATGTTGGTGGAAATGGGAAAACTTAAAAACTGATATATCTCTATGAGGAGGTTAGGTGAGGACAGCCAACCTGCAAAACCTAAATACATTCTTAGCAAATCCCTGCTGACTTATGTCTGTGCTGAGAGTTAGATGAGAGGATTGATTCCACTCTCATGTTTGTATGATAAATATGAAGGTAGAGACAACATGCTGGTTAGCTTAGCTTAGCATAAAGACTTGAAATCAGTTTTTGTATGGAATGAACAAATGAGATAATGTTAATTAGTGAGATTTAGAAGTGCTGGTAGACAGATTTAGTTTGTTACTCGGCCGGGCTACTTGTTTTTTGTTTTTTTTTTAATAATCACCTGCTGGTTCCAGCTACAGATTTATTGTTCACATATGAGAGTGGTTTTGATCTTCTCATTCAAGTCTCTGCAAGAAAGGGATCAAGCGTATTTGCACAAATGTCAACGTATTGCTTTACCTAATGGTTTAAGCTTTTGCCCTGCACCTCAGGGTTAGGATACTAATTACAGATTCGAATGATTCTCCTTGCCTCATGAGTGTTAACTTAAAAGCCAAAAGCCCCTGCAGCCAAACATGTGGTGGAATCACAAGGAGGGGCCTCTACAAATCAATTAGTGAAAACTGTCCTGAAGAGACAAATTAGTTGCTGTGATCATTAGTCGCTGGAATGTCTCTATACCTGCTGTGAGTCTCCCTCTGTGTAAGGCAGCTTGGTGGACACATGGAACATAATCTCCTTGTTATGGAAATTTGTGTAGACTGATTCTATGCCTGTCTGCCCATGAGTGACATCCAGCCCACCGCGAAACCTGGAGAAGAAAAGGACAAGCAGAGAGAGGAGAGGTAAGGGCATGGGCAAGAACAAAAGGAGAGAGAATAAAAGAAGCATAAAAGAAGAAAGAATGAGAAGGAAAGGCAAGGAGAGGATTGAGGTGAACAGCTGAGAGGAGGACAGAAGAAAGACAAACAAAGTGGTGTCAGGAGTGGAAAACTGATGCGTGCCTTCCGAGCTGCTGGTACTTCTACGCTCCATCATCGAGGGAATGCCAAAGGCACTTTTTCCTACTCAATCACAACGTCGATAAACACTACAAATATCAGGGCCCTTGAAATCGCTTTTTCAGGGTTTTATTTAAAGCTTTACTCTGACCAATAGCAAAAGTGAATGCTGGCCTGTTTCTAAGAAGACATTAAGTAGATACAGACAGTCAACTGAAAGTGCCAAAATCTGCTGCTGTGAAAACCGAAAGAAATTGAATTGAAAAATGTCCAAACCCTTTAAAGTCATGAAGCTCAATCTTCTGGCCCAGAAACTCCAAGAACTCGACAAAGGCAGGACTTTCTTCCATATTCCCAAACAGCTCCTCCTCTGATGTCTGTGAGGACAAAGCAAAGGACATGTTCAGGAGCGACACTTGACTTCAAAAGGAAAGATCAGCAGCCGCGTCCTTGAAGTGCACTCACCTGGCCGAACTTTTGATAAATAACTCCAAACTTGAAGTTGTTGCTGATCACGTGCTCATCAAAGGTGACAATGAGCCTTGATGCCTGAGGAGGAGAAGATAAGAAAGTTATAGGTCAGGTTCACGGAGCTGCAGCGTTGGTGTAGCAGGAAGCCAGAGAGAAAGTGATATTTCACAAAGTCACAAAGAGGATCAGTGCCTACCTTTGGGTAGAGGACAGGGAAAAACCTATCCACATTTACTTCTTCACAAACAAGCTAAAAGTGAAAAGGTACATTCAGAATTTTTAAATTTTGAATGTATACTGAAATACTTTATACTTTACAATACATTCTGCATGATAACAATTGCCTACCTTGGCCATTTGAACCACGTTGGGGAACTCGGTAAGGCAGGAAATGGGAATCACATCATGGTGGGTTTTTAGCTTTGTGCTGGAAGGCAAACAGTTTGAAAAGTCAAAGTTCTATTTGTAATGCAAAGCAATTCTTCTGCTTTAATGGTTTCTTTCTTTGTTGCTTGGCATTCATGCAGGTGAATGAAACATTCAAAGGAGACCTTTCTTATAGAAGCTGCGTGGAGCTGAAAGTATAAAAGTCTTTACACTTGACGTGTTTGAGACGAGATTGCCTGGGAGAGGGTTGAATTTGTCCATCATTACTTTTCTAGGCGGGGGGGGGGTCACTGCTCTATCAAAGAGTTGCAATAAACAATACTGTGAAAACTGCACACATACTGAGTGCTACAATGGGTTCAGAAAATCTGAACAATTTATAGTAGCTCACATTGATTATGGTGGGATTCTACAAAGAATAGTTCAAAATTTGCTTATTCACTCTCTCGCTGAGAGTTAATGTAGATTAAAAGACCTATAGAACCTTATATCAGGCCAAAGTCCACCTACCGAAATCTTTAAAACTCACATGTATTTGGAGGAGCTGGACAGATGATTTGGAAAGGTGCAAACCCCACCCTCAAACAACAATTTTCCAATCATAGCACCAACAAGGTGCTAAGCCTGCAGTGCTGTGTTGAAGTGATGTGCATGCAGCTGTAGTGAGAGCAATAATCTGTACTTCATGACTTTTGAGAGTGGTGTCTTCTTTCCCTAGACTTTCCAAAATCAACACCTCAACAGCAAACCTGTAAGGAATTGATTAAACTCTATGTTACGCTCCAATGTAAGCTACACTCATTAGCAGGTTGAGCTAACTACCTACAATAGTGACTAAGCACAACCTCCAAGGTACAGTTACAGGTTATGTAGGAAAAAAAAAAGGTCCCATTCATGGAGGCCGGTCCAGGACGCCTTTATGAGTTTAGTGTGTCGTGTCCTGTTTTTTAATGGGCTTTTATTGTACAGAGATAACATGACACTTGCCAAACATTCCTGTTAGTACTCGTCTAAAACCTTTTGTCTCGTAACATTAAAATTGAAAACTGTTTGAAAACACAAATATGTAAGACATGCAGCAAAACATGTTTATATTAGAATATAATAACTCCTTGGTTTTGGACTAGAGTGCATTACAAGAACAATCACTCTGATTTAATTTATTAAGTGTTTTTTTCCTGAGACATGGAGATTTAGCCTCAGTTATTTAACACGATATCATCTATGCAGCTGTCAAGTGTGTATTCTATAGGGCTGAAAACTTAATCGAAATATTATTTAAATTGCAGTATGGCCAAGAGCAATATCCAAATCGTAGGAGCTGCAATATTTTTGATAATGCTAAAATGTATCTCAGATTACCATAAATGAATAAAATGTGGTGCTACAAAGATGAACCAGCCGACACAAGGTACAGAACCCAGCAAAAATCACATCATCAAAATACATAAATGACCAGTCCCACTGATCTCGTGAGACATATCTCAATCAAAAAACTTGCAATATATATATATATTTTTTTGCATATCATTCAGTTCTTATATTCCAGACCCCTTTTAAGTCTGGAAACATTAAAAAGTCAGCCAGAGGCAGCAATTCAACCAACTAATGGAGCTGATGTTAGCTTTACTAGTCAGCTAGCAAATGAGAAGCTTACTTTTGTCTAATCTGTTGTAAACTGCTTGTGCGTATGAAGGCAGAAAGCCTGACAGGTGTAGCAACAGTGACTAAGGAAAGTGAGGCTTGGAAAATGGTCAGTTTATACTGTATTTCTAAAAACCTAACAACTTGTAATCCTTATGTACACTAAACAATATAAGTTGGAGTTTTTACAGTGTGCGGGGCGGTAACAATAAAATATAAAAAGATTATGACTAATCATGTAGTTCTCTTACAGATGGACTGTGAGTCAGTGACTGTGACGGCACCAGCTGAGGCGACTGAGTTAGACTGGGATGACGGAGTGACTGTGGGTGGTGCACACCCACTGGAAAACATCACTATGTGAAATAAAGTAGTGGGCCGAGTGACTGTTACTTTGCTACACACTCATCCGTTCTGAAGCTCCATTAACAAAGAGAGTGTGCAACTATCAAACCTTTAGTGGAGTCTCTCGGGAGCTAAATTTAATTCACAGGTTACTCGGTGTGTCGAGTTCTGCCTCTCTTCCCCTCATCTCTATTTAGCAAATCGCAAAGGAGTAGAGGATTTCAGTGAGCGAGCACGAGTTTGGGTGATGGTGGGAGGCTTGTACAGCATAGATGAATAGTGTGCTGATGGTTAAGTAGTTTGTGGCACAGTTTCTAAAGTCAACATTTATAAAGAGAAACTCGAGTGTTTATGCTGCACCGCGCAAATATTTTAATACTTTTATTTCTCCTCACATTATTGAACTACTCCCACAACATAACACTGACTGACACAAACCTCTGCTGACATGTGTTTTGTAGTTTTTTTAGGGATATAAAAGCTGCACCTTTTACAAATCTACCATGGCATTATCATTTAAAAATATGAACTGAATTACTTAATCGGTTTATCAATTATACTAATTATTCTCTTAATAAAGTACAAGAACAAAACTATTTTTGAGTCATTTATTGTTGCATAGCAGCAGGTTATGACGAGCAGCACAAGTGAAGGTTATTTTTTCACCTCGCTCTGTCTTATACGCAAATTGTCAGATAATTGAGAATTGAAAATCTTCCTCTGTGTCATTTTTGCTAGACTTAAAGCTTTTCTTCAGAAAAGTGTGAAATACTGTATATGGAAAGGTTCTGTTTGGGAGAAGCTTATGACATGGATATCTGAAGTCAGAGTCAAGAAAAGGGTGTTTTAGAGACAAAGGCAGAAAGAGAGAAGCAATGAAAGGGAAAGGGGTATAAAAGCAAAGAATAACTGCAAGGGATTTTGCAATGGAGGGGACTGTGATCAACAAGCGAGAAAAAAAAAAAAAAAAAGGGAGAGAAAACAGGTCAGAAAAAAAGATAATAGGAAACTGTACCGAAGCATCAAGCGCAGATGCTCTTGATCCCCAATGACATCATACTTCATGGAAAAGACCAAGTGGCCCAGGGCAGCATCCATGGTGTAATAATTAAAATGTTCCTGGGGGCAGATAAGCAGAAGACACTTTAATGCAAGGATGAATACTCCTCCAGCAGCTGACAGGGGGTGGCACACTGATAAAATAAAGAAGAAATGGAGAGGGGTGAAGAGAGTAATAGTCTTCTAATTAAAGAAAGTGCTTGAACTGCCTCTGAAGAAAAGGTGTGAAACAAGGAACAATGTACCAGTTTTTATATAAATATTATTTTGAATGCACAACTGCTTAATGTATATACTGAATTTTTAGTTTAGCGATGTGTTCTACAGTTTGCTTTCATTTAAAAGTTGTTCTAGGGGAACACAGAGAATTAAATGTTCATGTAACTAACGTAATTATATACCAACTGCTTTCACATGTCTCCATCTTTTTCCAAGATGTGTGCCTGAAAATTGTCCAAGTGGTTGTACAGGTGATTGAATGTTTAATAATGCAAACACAGATGATCACAAACGAACCCACGCACAAACTATAAAGATTTTCTTCTTTGGTCTTTTGACATAATGTTAAACTTTTACTTTTTTAAAGAGAAATGAGCTAATGCTACATATGCAGTTTTTTTTTTTTTTAAGAAACATTTTATTTCAAAACAGATATTAAGATTATATGTAGATTATTAAAATCAGGCAAGTAGATTTAAGAAAATGGAGTAAAGTGACCTTTCCCCTAACACGAATGTATATTTTAAGATGCTACAATTTATATATTAAACCAAGATTGATACTTTCGCAAAAAGAAAGAAAACCAGAAAAAACCCTTTTTCCAATCTTCACCTTGCCCATGAACTGCTTCCTGTATATCTTGGCGGTGCTGTTTGTCTCCAGTTTTATGTGGGAGGTAGGACAGGGGGGTTGATCTGCTTCTGGTGGGTCTTTGGGCTCATGATTGGTCCCCTCAATCCAGTAGCCTCCAAACTGTGGCAGCAGGATCAGTGGAAAAGGGCTCCTGCGACCCAGAACCTGACAGTGATGGCAATTTAGTGTTACAGTTCTCGACATCTATAGAGTATATATACTGTGTCGTGTGCGTACAGTACGCTGTATGTACCTCATGAACGCTGGGATAAGGGATGTAGTCCTCTTCTGTCTGCAGGGAGGGAAACGAAGATGAGTCCAGTTGACAAACAGCCGTTTCTAGTCATACTTTCAGTTTTTGGTTCTTTGAAGAAAATAATGAGAATAGACACTGACCGAATTTTAACTACAGTATTGTGCAGTTCTATATTTCTCACAGTTATTTTTCTTAACCTGCAAACATGACAGAGGCCACATTAGCAGCCTTTCTGACAAATGCCATATCTCTAGTGAATACATAGCCCTTTTTTCTTGTACTCGCTCTGTTCTAACTGCTCCTGCTGTTATTATTGACAATCCATTTAAACTTAGCTGTCCTTTGGTAAAAGTTTAAATATTTCATAACCTCCAGTGATTGGGTGCTAAAACTTCTCAGTATTGACATAAAAACAGGGAAAACAACATAACCTTTCACTGAAAAATAAAGCAACTGAGTTCTTATTGGATATGCAGGTGTTGGTGTGAGAGAAGCAATTGGCAGCGAATGCATGCACTATTTAAAACACACCAATGGTCATCTCATAACAACAAATATTTATCTCATTTTACCCTCTGATAATTGTATCCAGTTACTGTGCCATTAATCTGCGATGTCCGTTGCACCCCAGAAACCATTTTGTGAAGTCATGCAACAATTCCTTTTAGGTGAACCCATTTTCCCTCAATTTCCGAAAGTGATTTTCTCCATTACCCCCTAACAATCCCAGCACAGCATACCTGCACTTGTTCCATTACAAGTTACTGGCTATATGTAACAGGAGTGAAAGCAAGAACAAGAACAAAAGAGCAAGTTTTTGTTTTATATGCAACGAAAGTGAAAGTCACAGTCCTTTTCATGAAAACCTTTCCAATGATACTGCATTATTAGCAATTGTAGCTACCATGGAGATGGCATTAAAGGAAAGGTCAGAGGATCACCAAAGTGATGAAGACGTATCCTCTGGGCTCCATGGATGTCTGTACCAAATTTCTTGGCAATCAGTCTAATAGTTGTCGAGACATTTCACTTAAAACCAATCATGTCAACCTCATGGTGACGCTACAGAAAAACTCAGGGATTCACCAAAGTCACTGGGCTTCGTCCTCGTGGGACCATGAACGTCTGAAATTTCTTGGTAATCTATCCAATAATTAGCTCAAGTTAGGGTGAAAATGGTGGACTGACTGACCAGTAGAATAACATCACCATCCATGGAGCAGCTAGGGTGACTAAAAACTAGTGTTTAGGTTAGGGGAAGAAGCCGATCTCCACTGTAGCTGCATTATATTGTCAACAAGGAAAATATAAAACCAAACAACAAAACTGTCCCAGAAATGCAGAATATATTTCTGTCCACATACTTCCGTGTAAATTTGTTTTTGTGCTAAGTTAAACCCATGAGCTCTAATTAAGGGAAACCTAACTGCTACAAGACACAATCAGAAGGCCCTTTTCTTTTTCAACATGGCACCACTGCTGTGCATAAAGCGAGGTCCATAAAGAAATAGCTATTTAAGAATTTGACTTTGACATGTACTGCCAACTGGGAGCAAGCCCAACGTCGGTGCCCAAAATTACTAGTGCACTTGTGGCTGAATGGAAACAATTCCCCGAAGCCAGGCTTAAACATCCTGCGGACAGCCTCCCCAGCTGCATGGAGGCTGTTATAGCAGCAGATTAAAGCCCATGCCTCTGGAATCAGACGTTCGTCTATCTCACATGGACAACCTGTCAGGTGTCCGCATACTTTTGCCCACTCAGTGTACTTCACTGGTAGCTAATTTGTTGTGCGTTGCCTTTATAGCAATGTCCTTTAATAATTCATGCCAATAGATTAGTAGAACCATGCTTTACATCAGCCTTCATGTTAATCTTTACCTCAAACTCCCAAACCACATTATATAGATGTGAGGTTAGCCAACCCCTGACCAAGGAACCTGTGGCTGTTGTCAGCAATAAATGGTTTTTATGTTCCTTTCTCTGATGATTACATCTATTGGGTGACCTTTCTGACAACAGACCTCCTGCTGAGACAATCTCCCACTCTTAAATACCCCGTGCATTAGCCCGTCTAGGTAATAGGACAGCAGAGGATTTTGCCGTCCCAGTACCCGTTGAGTTCCTAACCCAGTCGGTGAGCACCCTAAAGCCTGTCTGACAGCTGATAAGGAAAGGTTTATAACTCTGCCATTACGGATGCTTTACCAGACTGTGGCATATGAGGAGATGTGACGATTTGCGACTCACTTTGAGGGGGGGAGGGAGGGGGCATCTCTGCTCATCCATTCTGCAACCCTGTGGAGAAAAAGAGAGAGAGAGAGCGAGAGAAAAAAAAAAAAAGACAGGATACTGAAGGAACAGGTGAAATATCTGCAACACAGGATCACATGTGTGAAAAATGTACACAAGGGACACACAACATTTTTGATTGTCAAGTTGCATGAAATTTCTTGTGCAGTATGAAAGTGAGTGAGTCCTTGTGCTAATAATCCATGTTTACATAACACAAACTAAATCACCAGATGGGCTGCGGAAAGAGGAAGTATAGAGGAGCGATATCTTAGCGGCTGTAGCACATTGCAAAAGATAAGCAGAAGTCCATGAGAACATAAAGTCACACTGCAGATATCATTAACCACAGTTCCACTAACGGCCCACGAAATGCCAAAACAGGACTTTCCATCTACTCTAACTATTCTAATTCTTTTAACTCATAACTACTGACAGTTCCCAGAGCACAGAGAGAGACGAGTAACAAAAGCATTCCCCATCAGTCGCCCCTTTGTGTGGAATACCCTGCAGCGAGATTTGAAATGTATCAAGTTTGATGCATATTTTTTTAAGGTCTAAGGAAGTTGAATCAAATGGAAATTGGAAATGCTTTCATTAAATTCATTCTTTGAAGACTCCTCCGCTGCCTCTGTTTCTCCTTCCCTCCCTCATTCTCTTTGCCTTTTTATGAAGAATATGCATCACTAATTATAAGATGCTGTTGTCTGCAACAGTAGTCATGTTGCCTCTGTGTTGTTCAGGTGCTTAACAACCAACAGCAAACAAATCAAAATGGTTTTGAATCTGACGAAATATCCACAAGTTTCCTGCATTAGTAATAGGTATCTGCACGCCTACACATTGTGCCTTTTATGCCTTTGATTCTTCCTTATTTCCAGAGCTACAGCATCAGAAAAAAGTTGTTTTTCAAAACCTGAATAATTTTTTAATGCCAGCAATATTCTATGCTTCCACCGAAGATATTATCACAGTACTCTATTCAGATTTAAATGGTGCTTCCAGTGTTTCAGGGTCATGACAAGTTGAGCCTTACACAGCAATGGTGAAGCTAAAAGGTCAATTCCATACAGTCTTTGACCACAACAGAAGTGCATGCATGAAATAAAAACAATACCTTTTGTCAGTACAGACAACTTATTCAAGATCAAACGAAAGAAAGAAAGAAAAAAAAAAGGATCTATGTTATGATACAGTTAAAAGGGAAATTTGTGAAGGCCTGTAGTGTCAAAGACAGTCTCAGATCAAAGTATCTGTTTAAACTCCGTTGATCTCTCCAGTGGCTTACTCAGAATCTACTGTTCTTGCTTCTGGTTCATGTAACTCTGATTGAACATCACTGGCTACAAAACAAACTACATTCCTACAAATCTACCTCAGCATATTGAAAAACATAACAACATTTCACACATCTGATGACACAGACAAAACTACCCAGCTGTGAAGAGAAAACACAAAAGGCTCTGTTCAGCACATTCGGAAGCATCAGGTTTCTAAAGACAGCCTGAGGTTGTCCCTGCTGCAAATATGTATATATAAAAAAAAAAAAAAAACACACACATTAACGGCGAAGAGAGGGATGCGTGGACACACATATAAAAGTGTAACAGTAACAGAGTTGCGAGCTGGAATACAAAAATAGCAGAGAAACGTGAGCCTCAAAATAGAAGTAAATGGAAGTTTTATGTCCAAAGCGAGTGAAGTTCAGAGGATAGCGTTTGATTAAAGCCTAAAAGGAAGTGAGGACAAAAGGCAGATCCAGGGGGGACAACTTACTGTACCTGCATTCTCTCGATCATGGCAAACAGGTCTGAGGTCTGGGTGAGAGAGACGACACAGATCCAGAATGGGACACGGGTGTGAGAGTTTGTAGAGCAGTGCTGGTATTGCTTTCCCTGTGGTCTTCACTCATCCTCATACATCTCTGCTCACTAAGAAAGCTTGCTGTGCGGTCTCAAGACACAAGACCGCACGCTGGAATCTCTGACACCCCCAATTCCATATTTCACTACGACAGCACTCCTTTTTTAATGCATCCCCCACCCAACTTGACACCACTCTCACGGAGGCTCCATTCAACGCCAGGAGAATCTTTCCTCCACGCTTGAAGACAAACACGCCGTAAACAGGAAACTCTTAGGAGAAAATGAGCCTCAGAGCTCCACGGTGCTTTTCTCTGTTGCTACAGCCAACAGCTCATCTGACTGTGTACAATGGCCAAATTAACTGGAAGACACTCTGGTTTTGATGTCTGAAATAGGCAGTGACATTAGCGTGCCAATGAGACACACTTAACCTATCAGGTAACAGGCAAATACAGAGTGTTCAAAGCAGGAAATAAAGCTAAATTGACATGGATGGTCTCGCAACTACATTTCAAGTCAACCGTGGATTACTCTTGATGTTTTGTAATCAACATGTGTCCAGGTGGTGTACTGATACCTGTGCTGCAGGCATGAATCCAGCTACTGGATTTATAATTACACCTTGCGCTATCCATGCACTACCAATTAGCAGAGGGGCTGGTACAGGCCAAAGCGGAAGAAAACACCCGCTGCTATTGCATTTCCTATTATTCTTATTTCCAACCTGAGATGAAGGAGGGGGTGGATCGCCGCGGCCCTGACGGCAGTGCTTGTTGTGGGGTGAACCCTCTGTTCACCATGTAACAGAAGTGGACTGAAGTGCCAAGCCGATGTTTCCACATGACAGCTTAGATTTACTGAGGGGCACTGCAGGGCTTGCTAAACACACACACACACACATACACACACACACACACACACACACAAACACACAAACACACAAACAAGAGCATACACAAACAAAAGCATACACATGTGCATGCGTATAAACATATTCACACATGCCTGCACTAAAACATACTTGTAAACTTAAACGCATATTATCACCACCCATAAAAAAAAAAACACGCTCACACAAGAACACACACACACACACACACCTGACCCTGACCTAGTAAAGCCAAAGGTGCAGCCTCAGTCTATTGTTGCATGTGAAAACAAACAGTGCCATATGATATTCAGGGAGATACTGCTCTCCTGACTGCAAAACAAACATCAACAAACATTGTCCTACGCTGACCAGATTATCAGCGAACCACACAGATTCCACAGAAACCACATCAGTGTTGACTCTCTCATGAGAAAGAAGTGAAACAATGGACTGCTGGATGGATGTGCTCCTCCAGTGCAGCAGAACGCGAACCACACATAGTTATACAATATGTTCTAATAAAAATAGCATCATTTAAGAGTTAAGTAATTGTAATTTGCATGCTATCAATAGATAAAAAAAAAAAAAAAAGAAACTACACAGACAGTACACAGTTTATCTCAAGACACAGCTGATTTTCTTCCGTACATGGCTCTGACATATAGCGGCAGTGGAGCATTGATCCGTCTTTACAATGTACAAAAACTCTATCTACTGGTCTACAACAACAAGCATACTGTATATATCTATGTCTCTAAGCCTCCTTAAGATTTGATAAAGCAAGAGTAACTAGAGCAAAAAGAATCTCTCACTTCAAGAAAGTAAAAAATACTCACATCACTGAGGCACCGTCTCTTGAGAAAGGGCTTACCGGGGGGGCTGCTGAGCAGTCCATCCAATAAGACATTCTTAGCTATCCTGAGCTCAGTCATCATTCCAATAGTACGGATACAGGCAAGCTGACAAGAGCGAGGGTGTCGATGTCACCGTCAGCCACAAGGAAAGAGGTGAGATTGACAATGACACTTCACATGCGCTGTCGCTCAGGCAGTAATGTAGGAGGACAAACTTGATGGCTGTCTATCAGAATCCATACATCTATGTGTGAGGTAAACGCATGTGGTGAAATGTGATAATATCATTTCCCTTCCTTCCTCTTTTCATTCCCCCCACCCCACCCTCCCATAGACACACACAGCTGTTCTTTAGGAAGTAGGAGAAAGGGAGGAACAATGTTTCTCCCCTCCCTGTGTGCTCTGCACAAATATCTTCTCTTTTTAATGCACACGCGCACACACACACACACACACACACACACACACACACACACACACACACACACACACACACACAAAAAAAAATTGGTATAGTTCTCCTTTTGGTCATATCACAATATGAGACTATTCTCTTCCTCTTTTCTTTTCATCTCAGATTTCTCAAGCCTTCGTCTCAGAAACACTTGTCCTCATCCCAACACACAGAGGGGCAACCATAAAGAGAAAAGCGGGTCAGTGTGGGCATTTCTTTTTACATCTCAGATGATAAATGACAAACCTAGAAAGTTCCATAATTTTTTACAGTGTATGTTTCCCTGTGTTTTGCATCACATGTTGAGAAGTAGGTTAATTATATCTGCAGTGCTCTTATAGACTGTAAATGCGGATTATGAGCTGTTTGCCATTTGCTTCTATTTCTGTACAAGGAATCAGGGAGATTTTCAACCCACTTCCTGATGAGACATTTTTGCAATCAATGCTTAATAACTTCAGCTAGCTGTCATAAATGAATGAGAAAAGTTAATAAATGAGTGGTGGCATCTGGCACTTTTCACCGCATTGTGTCCTTGGTAAAACAACAATGTGAACGCTCCATGTGTTATCACTTCCACCAGGGGAGATATGTGAAACAATCAAGCAGCCCAGATGCCACAGCCTGATTTTGACTTAGCCAAACTTCAGCGCCTCAGAATATGATCTGTACATAGTTACGCACGGGTATGACATGGAAGCATAAGAGATAGCGAGAGACAGGGGAGGAGAAGGAGAGATAAAAAGACGAAGGAAGCACAGTGGGATGAAAGGGGAACCATCGTTCTGTGAAAGCAGAGTCTTTTCTGTGCAGCTCTCTCCATCAGGCGCGCCTCCAACATCAGATATCAACAAACATTGACCTACTTCTAAAAAAAAATAAATAAATAAAAAATACTGCTGAAAGCTTTCAAGAGGACAGATTCTACCCATATATGTTAAGTGTTTTTCATTTTGCAATAGAAGATAAGCACGGTCAGCTAATCGTCTGCATTGATTTCCCTTGAGGAAAATCAATGGTAAGTACACACAAGGAGGAGAGGTTACATGGTTTGAAGAAAAAGTGCACAAAATATGGATTTTGTACAGATAGAGAAAACTTTCAGGAGAGTGATGCTACACAAGCTATTTAAACACAGTCTTATCCTGAGGTTACATTTCATTGCTGGCTGTCAGTTTACTCTGGTCCAGACTGGCTTTAGCTAAATGCCAAACTACAATCTGAGAACATTTACAGAAGAAAGCTGCATACTAATTACTTAATTACCAGATAATCACTTATAATTGTTCTATGATGGCAAAATTTGAGATATTAATGACTTTTTCAGATCCAAAATATGAGCACTGACACTGTGTCAGTTATAAAGCGTACGGACTGTGAAGCTGCGTTGGTGAGTGCCACATTTCACCTCAAGCTGTTAGGAAGGTCAAGCCGCTGTTGTACAACCCTGCTTGGTTTTGGTGACTACAGTATGTGGTGTGATCTAATCAAAGTCCTTGTAGGCATGTCTCACCAATCAGCAGCCATCTTGGCAGCATTCTTGTACAGTAATTTAACCCTAACAAGACCAGGGCGCTTATCTGAATGAATGGGGAGAGTGTCATAACTTCACTTTCAATGATCACCAGTCAAAGTTCATAAAAACTGCTGAAAATGTTTGGAGACTTTGCCCCAGAATAAGGTTCAAAACGTTTTTTTCCCCACAGGTTATACTAATACTAGGGGTGGGCCATATGGCAAAAATATCATATCACGATTTTTTAAAAATAAAATCACGATTTCGATTTTATCACGATCTTAAATTGGAAAAAGAAAAACAGACAATTTAGACCAAAGAACCTTTCTTAACAGATTTTATTTCAAATAGTCGCAGTTTTGCCTGCATGTGCAAACAACGTAAAGTTTAAGGTAAACAACAACAACATTCTGGTTCGTCGTGTTACCACCCGACGTGCGAACGGTTTCTGTGCAAACTTTGCAAATTACATTTGCTCGCGCTTGATCAGTTGCGGAAAATCCAAACCAATTCCATATAATGGAGGTGGAATTTTTCTTAGCGACCAACTCCGTTTGGCTTTCAGCCATCGCTCTCCATGTGCTACCGCTACACACACAAACAAGGAGGCGGGTAGGAAAGCGCGTCACTGCCCGTAATTCGCTATGATTGGTCGATCAGGTTGACGACGTCAATACATCTGGTGCGTCGGTGCATCAGCATAGAACTGCAATTTATAGAATGTGCCCTAGACGATCCCACGATCTTTGCAGTTTGAAAGATCGTCTTCACGTTGTAATCCTTCACGATCTAATATCGTCATATCGCCCACCCCTAACTAATACTATGCATGCACAAGGTGACACAACACAATTGGCTTGATATTGGCTGCAGACAATTGGCTGTTTTGGCAGAGGGCGGGATATATGGCATTATGGATATTCTATTCAGGATTAATTAAGTGGTTTGTCTCCTCCCTTATGACGTCTCTGATCTAATGGAACAATATGTACTGGAGAAGCTCAAGGCCAGCAATAAACAAGTGCAAGTCATCACAGGTTTGACTGTGAAGCATCTGCGAGGGACTTTCAGATTTCATGTGCTTTTAAGCTGCTCACCTCAGGCATCAGAGACAATATGGAGCCGCTGCAGTGAACGCATCATCACTGTTTGAATGCCTGAGGGGTTGAGAGCTACACACAACTCTTTCCCTCTAAGTTGATTACCAGCAATTGCAGCGTGTGCGCCTATGGAAGTAAGGTAGTGAGAGTGCGTGACTGACTGATCAACTGATTCGCTGATGGACTGACTGACTTGGCTGAATGGATGAGTGAGTCAAAATACAGTCTGTGAGTGAATACATATGAGGGGCATTAATATCCGTGAACCACACAGTCCAGACATTTCTCCTGAAAACCTCTGAGTCCAGCACTTCATTAACTCCTCACATACAGACACCTATTTAAATTTCCACAGACAAACTGCCAATGATTTGCATCCAAAGCAATATCTCCATCCCTCCATTTATGCTTTGTGGTTTAGCTGCACCCTCAAAGGAAATACAGTAGAAATGGAAAACTAAACTTCAAAGAGAGTCAATCAGTGGGCGCGGAAGCCCATCATTTCAGCCAGAGAAAATCTATCGGGGGCCATTCATCAGGTCTGCCTGTAGAGACGAGGCTGACCTTGCTGTGGCCACTGGTGCTTGGGAGACACAAATGGAGTTCACGCAGATTCCTCTCCCACCCCGTCAGAAGAGCTGGTTGATTGCCACACATACAAAAGATTAAGGTCTACTGAACCGCTGCTGAGTTTTCTGTATGCTGAGACTGTCTTTTAAAAGCAGTGAACAATGAGTTTATAAAAAGAGGCGCTCTGACTCCCTGGAACACAGAGCACCTGTTGCTCTTTGATTAACATCTTTTGGCCATTTGTATGTGTGATGCATTATTATCACTAAATACCTTATTAACGACTTCAGGAAGCAAAACCTTGAACTTTCAGCATAAAGCTGCTGAATCCATTAGTATCCTTGTGTTACTGCTGAACTTACTGCTGAGCAAGTCCGTGAAATAATTACAAGAGAGCTACATCAGTGTAGCACTGCACTGCTATAACATTGCCAGACTCATAATAGACAGAAAAAAGGGATCACAATTGATGCAGGAGAAGCAGAGATATAATGTTTTTATTCTAAGCATTCTTCTTTCTTGTCAAAACTTACCCACAATGCATGACCGCCCACAATTCACTCTGAGATATGGGTATATTTTGCAAGTAGTGGCTAATGTAGCCTCAAGCCTCTAGCATCCAGCAGGGATGAGGAGTGGGCTACAGAAGTCTGGTAAACTCACTTCCTTCTAAGTCTGCGCCCTCAGATTATTTTCAAGCGTGTAGTCCTCAGACCCAACTGATGCTGAGGCAATTAATGACTTTGTGCAGCTCCATCTGGAGCTGAAATATGAGCGTTTGGAGCACGAAGCACATGTATGGATCCTCATACACAGATGAATATCTGACTTTGTTTGAAAAGGGACTCCTGTGTTGTAGTCGGACTTGGAGACAACACTGTAAAAACCTTCAGACTATCAGCTGTGATCACATCATTATAACACACTGAAGCACTGTGTCTGACTTGCATGGAAGTAAATCTCCCACAGTAAGAAGATTTAAAACACAGGTAGCATCTCTGTAGCTACGTCTATGTGCAAAGGTTACACAGCAACTTACAGGCCAATATAAGTGTTTGCAGCACCTTTCAATAGGTCAAATTTGGGATACTGTACAATACTTCATCTGAAGTCTTCTTGGATTTTCTCTGATCCAGACTCCACTATATGAATTTGTCTTATTTCCTTGTATCACCCCTGTTCTATTCAGAAAGACTTAATTACCTAAAGAGCTTTTCACTTCAACCACTTGCAATTTCTGCAGCAATAAGTGTTTCCGTCTTGTCTCAGCTCTTGGATTTTGCAACCCCACCGTCTGCAACCTCTAACCTTATATACCTGTGTGTACTACACACAATCCATTTTGGCAAATGCAAATTAAAGTTTGCTAGAAATCTCACTTGTAACATTATAAAATCATTAGCTCTGGGACACAGCATTTAAAAACAAAAACAAATGTATCCTCAGAAGTCTATTCTTTGCAGATCCATATAAAGCTACATATTATTAATCCCTTGAAAATTGGAACAACAGTACATGTGTGACAAAAATAACACCAGTGTGCCTCCCATGGTATGTATTAGAGAGGAGCAACTGCTGTTTATCTATATTTGTCACAGAAGCCTGTGACAGAGGGCACAGACTCTTCTGTCAGGAACCACAACAGCCTGCCAACTGTGCTAGCAGGGGTGGGGGCATCAGAGGCACCTTTCACCTGGGTGTAGAAGCGAAAGGATTTGGTGAGTGAAAAAAGAAGGAGGAAACGGATGAGGACTTAAAGCACAGATGATATGAGGGTAGGGAACGGACTCGTAACACTATTTCAGTGCCAATGGTTACTCCATGTACGGGGCTCGTGCCTCTGGGGATCGCACCAAACACTGATCTCTCCTATCACTTTAAAGAGTCAGGCTGATGTTACTCTATATTTTCTCTTACTGTCAACAAATATCATGAAAAGCTCAAAACCTACAATGTGTCTATTTCTCAGTCATTTCCACAGTCCCTGTCTGTAGCACTGAAGATGATTTTAATGGGGCAAAACTATTATACTTTCATTTGTGTGTGTGTGTGTGTGTGTGTGTGTGTGTGTTCAGCGAACATTACTCAATCATTGTACTGAGAAATGCATGTTAAACACCTGAATGTATGACTGACTGAACCAATCTTGCCATGAGTCAACAGCTGTTTTTCTTTTGTTTGCCTGGCAGTATATAAAAGCAAGACACCCCGGAGGTCTGCAGAGAACAACCGTGTTAGGGTCTTCTCTCCATGCTGCATGAATTAAAGGGATTTGATTCATCACACTGCATCTGTAATAGTCTGACAACGATCTGACTCTAGACTGAAGGTTACCGGCCAGCAGGAGTCTCAAGAAGATTCAGGGAAAGTTCCACTCTGACAAACGGAGGACAGGTTCCCGCCTGACGCCGGACTCGGGCGGTGGACAGCGGACGCTCCATCTATTTTGATAAGTAAGTACGGCGTCTTTACAAGTCTTTAGAGAGCAACCACGTTAGGGTCTTCTCTTCATGCTGCATGAATTAAAGAGATTTGATTCATCACACCGCACCTGTGATTCTTCAGAGGACTGGCAACGCTCGACATTCAAGAAGAATTTCTTTTTTTTGTTTGACTTTTGACTTTTTTTTTTAAATGAACAACTTAGGATATGGATTGGGAGTAACTGAAATCCATGTGTGTCTACATCCTCCTTCATTAGGCAAATATCCTCAACAGACCTTTTTAACAGCGGATATTTTTGGCCTGTCATAACAGGAAATGCACAGGTGCAGCTAATAACATTAGTAATTAATGATTCAATTTTACCAGTAAGCCATGCTGCTCACCAACCCTGTACAATCTCAGAAGTCTGGAACATGAAAACCTAAATGAAATGTGGCCATGATTGATGTTACTAAAGTGGGTTCTAGGTTTTTCAATAGCGAGGTGCCCATATGACAGAAGAGCTGGTATATTGGTGCAGATCGTTCCCATGGCTGTGACATGTCAAGATGTCTCTTTTTTCTAAAAAAGCTGAAAAATTGCAAAATCATTCTTTGATTTTAGGCATGTTAAAATTCTCAGTTTCAGATTCAGAGAGCAGCAGCAGGTTGAAGTCTCACATTACCTTTGAAAGTGAGGGAAGAAGAAATGGAGGTTGGGAGTGTACTAGTGAGGGCTCTACTTCATCAGAGATACGAGGAATCCTTCCATCTTGTTTCCTGTGAGTCAGAGAGGATGGAGGGGTGGGGAGAGAGAGGGAGAGAGAGAGTGAGAGAGAGGTTAAGTGGCCTTAAGCTGAGTTTCTCATTTAGGCAATAAAAGAGCAGGAAAAGGTCTGTAACACAATTGACTCATCCCATTGAAGAAAATCATTCAGCTCTTACTACAATGAGAATGGTGCAATTATTTCGCCACAGTATTTCTTCAGTCAGGAATAAAACAAAAACTTCCTGTTCTTTGTGTGTAGCTTGCCTGCAGTTTTTGCTCAGTAGCCATGTTGAAAGCAATGAGATTAGTGTGATTAGAGGTGAGACAGTGAAACAATAGATCAGGAGAACGGCACAGATGAGGAGGGAAACTGTAGAAGTGAGGGAGAACAAAGAGAAAATTGATACAAAGCAGAAGAAGAAAGGAAGCTCAGCTTTCATCTCTTAACCCGCTGCCCTCGCCTCTCTTCCGCTGTTCCTCTCCGCCTCTTGTCTTCTCTGTGTGATTGGAGTGAATTACCAGTCTGACCAGGATTCTGGTCACAGCATATTACTTCACACTTTGTCTCACACAACAGTCAGTTGCTAGAACTGGCAGCCCGTCTGTGCACGCATCCTGCTCGCAAAGCTGCAGCAGAGGGCATTTCTAAACGCTGCTCAGGAGCAAAAGAAACACAGAACATGAGCTCAAACCTTTGCTGAGTGAACATTGGTGGAGGCTTGTGCTCCAACACTCACACATTCCCTCCATTCTGCCATCCTGGCGCACAACACGGTGGTTTGAAGGTGGAGAAGTTGATATACTATCATTTACAGAGTGGTCTTTCTTCTGCAACACAGTCCATTATTGGATGTTGTAGCTCTTCCTATCTGAGAACACCTTGCTGATTACAGCTGGGGAGAATCTGTAAGTCTGAGTAAACAGAGCTGCACTTTCATGACAACAGACTGCTGACCTGGAGTTGCGGTTCAGACATCTATTTGGAACAGAGCAGAAACACTGTTCTTTGTTGCCTCTGATCTCTGCTGAATCCTGGAAAATGACTTCTGCAGCATCCTCAGCTTCTCAGAACTGACATTTCTCTCGAGCGTGAACTTTGTTACGTCTTCCACATAATGCAGCCAGAACACAAAGAAAATATGATGTCAAAGGCTGCTTCAAGCCAAGAATTATGCATTAAAATCTGCCGACACAGAAGTGGCTTACTGAGCTTGTTTAGTAAGAAATCTGCCTATAGGAAGTGATGACACCTTGTTTAACTGTCACATTGTAGGAGGAATTAAAGGTCAAATATCAAATCTGAAACTCAAATTTCTCAAACACACAGTTATGATTACATTAAATAAGATGTTTTTGTTTTATGTCTGCAAATCACTTCCTTTAAATTCATTTCTCTTTACCTGCCTGCTGCTTAAGTGCGCACACAGCTAACCCAAACCGCCCATGTGGGACTGCCCATATCCATAATGAAAAGCAAAGCAGAAAGGTGCAGATCAATCTTGATTTATGAAGACTTAATGGACAGATGAAGGCTGCCTGACAACCTGCCACTTTCACTGTCAATGGCAGGCTTGGTGGCTCTCATCACAGAAGATGAAAAACATTTTGTGATTGTGTGTGTGTGTGTGTGTGTGTGTGTGGTGTGTGTGTGTGTGTGTGTGTGTGTGTGTGTGTGTGTGTGTTGTGTTATGTTGATGCCCTCACTGCATTGATTTACAAGGCAGATAACAGAAATACGAAGGAGTAAATGCTAAATTTGACTCAGGGAAGGATTTCAGGCTGGCGTATTCTGACTATCACAGCGAGCACACATTATCAAATACCATCATCCTGACATATGACATGGTGATACTGTAAGATAGGGATGTATTAAGTCTCAAATCAAAGAGGAATATTCAGTAATTCATCATCTGCTGCAAAGGAGTCGCAGTGCACTGGTGCAGTGGATATATTGTTAGCATGCAAGGAGCGTGACGATACTGTACAGTCTGGACTGATAGGTTTTCACTGAGCTTATGTAAATATACATGTAGCTGCTCTGTCACTCATTTCACTGGCTGCAATTCTGTCATTCTTTGTTATATTTTTATGATGTAGATTAAAAGAGGTGATAATAGTGATAAAAAAAACAACAACCGCTTTATACCTTTCAGGTGTGTTTCAAAATAAGGGCTGCCATTTCCAAAATGCTTCGCCTTTTGTATTGTGTGTATTTCTGTATGTTTGTCTTTTTTGTTTCATTGTGGAATGACCAGTTCCCATGGTACTGTGATGCACTGTTGGCTGGGGGGCATTTGAAATGAATGCTAAATGAAATGCAACTATTATAAATTTTAATGTTATTACTCTCATTAATAAAGCAATTAATAAGTGATTAACAACCCCCAATGTCTGCAGTGACAAAGGCCCATTGTTCTAATATACTTGTAACAACTGTAACAGATGATTATTTCCATTGCTTTTTAACTAACCGGACAGTTATTTTCTCGATCAGTTGTGTAATCATTTGATCTATAAAATGGACTAAGAAATTCCCATTACATGTTCTCTCTGACCAACAGTCCAAAAGCCAAAGATATTTAGTTTACTATCATAAAAGACTGAAAACTACAAAAGATTCACATTTGAGAAGGTAGAACTGGTGAATCTTTGCTAGTTTTGCTTTTTTTTTTTTAAAATCCCTAAACTATTAATTGATTATCAAAATAGTTGCTGATTAATGTTTTTTAATCAGGTAACATACTAGCTGACCAGTTATTTTAACACTAGATGCGATTGATATTAAAATAGTACACACATTTCCTCTCATTCCTTATGTGTGATGAACTGCAGTTTATATAAATGACAAACAAAATAATGAGTTTTGGGCCTGGAGGCTGACACAGGTCAAACCTGTGCACAGCAGCAGCAGGTGGCAGGGTCACCGTGTCTCTGACTGCCACACGGGAAGCACATCCCCAAGCAATGTTTATCTAACCAGTTTTAACAATGACAGAAAGGCTCCCTGTTGCCAAGCTGCCCACACATGATCCTGCGTAGAAAAGTTCATTTTGAAATCACATCTGATTAATTATTTGGATGCAGAGAAAAAATAGAGAAACAGAGAAAAGGAGAGAGGTATATTACGGCATGTTGTTCAGGCCAATGTTAATAAAAGATCCATAATCATCTGCTTTTATGGGCTGAGCGTGTGGTCACTACCACAAACATTTGTGGTTCATTTTCCCTGATTATACATTCATCTTACAGGTACGAGCACATCTTGCTCTGTGGTACACACACTATACAAAAAGCTCCTTCTTCTTTTTCTCTCCATACTGAGGCTAATTTCTGGTTACAGCTGCAATTGTAAAAATGTGTGCGTCACCTAGCAACATTAGCTATTCCCTGAATCACTGTAAGATGTTCCATTTACAAAGACAAAATACAATATCAAATGAATGTTGGCACCAAACTGACCAGTTTATTTTTTTGAGGAGCTCCAGTGACCCGAGCAGAGCTTTTTTCTCCTCCGCTGAATGATACACAGAACATACCTATATTGACATAATTATCCTAATGAAAGGTATTAAAATGATCTAAATATTAATCTCCTCTTTAATTTGAAAAAATCCTTCTGCAAACATAGGCTGTTAAAAAACAGTACATATTTGTTTCAATTAAAAGTGCCAGACTAAGTTATAAATTATTTATTTACAGATTCTCATTTTCAACACGCTGATAATCACCAAAAAATAAGTAGCGTACATTAGAATAAACAATCTACAGTTACAGAGAAAAATCTTTAACTTTGCAATTTATGTCGGTAGACCAAACTCCAAAATAAGTGGTATTCACCATCGGGCCCTTTGAACTATATGTTCCCATGTACTTTCTGGCAGCGATAAAGCTCCTAAAATGGACACAAAGCATCCTGAAACTAAATCCACCAATTAATCCCGTGTGTTGCCTGCAGCTGCCTCCACAGGCTGCTGGGCCATGAGCTCTGATAAGAATTCCACCTTTCTTTAGTCCAGTCATGGCTCCGGCTGTGCAGCACCTGCAAATACAAATGCGCTGGACGGCACTGAATGCTCGGCAAACTTCATTTTGAAAACATAATCTAGGAGTATAGGATGGATCTGTATGGAGATCAGTAAGACACAGTTGAAGCATTATTTTACATGTTAAGGGTTAATGTCTAAACTACATAATCTGCTGTCCAGTAAAATCTATGTTTCCTCTGGAGGTGGCTGCTGTCACCTTTGGACTGAAGACCAGAGCTTCCATGTCCAATAAATGACAGATCTGCTTCACTGACAAGGCTTGAAAAACAACAAGACAAAACAAAACTGTGTATTGTGGTGAGTCATGACTGATTATCATTAGCATTATACTGACCATAGCAAAAGAGAGACTGTGTTTTTACCATTCGTTACACGGTAATAATAATGGTTTAATTGTCATGTTTGATAAGTCTGTATATCTTTAAAGAGAAACTGTTTATAATTACTGTAACTATCTTGGGTGACAATAATTGCATTAACTTTGCACCTTAAATGTCATTTTACAGTTTATCAGATGTGGTTGGCTCTACAAAGTCTAAGCAGAGTAGCCACAGTCAGCTGAAAGTCAGGCCTGCCAGCATGTGTCAGTATGATATGAATCACTGCAGCAGAAAAACATCAGGCATGTCATAAAACCAAATAACTGAAATGGTGAAAAAGAAAAAAAAAAGCAGTTCTGAGGTTAATCTAAAGGGTCATCTCAGATGCTCATCAGCAGAAATCTACAGTGGTTCTTCTAGTAAATACTCTGGACCTCGGGCTAAACATGGAGTGAAGACGACTGCTGCATGTGTGCCAGCTCAACAGATGCAGTGGTTTCTTTGGCAAACAAAAGATAGCCACAGGCACTGCAGGGAGAGTCAGATATTATCGGATCGAGTGCTGCTATGGTAGAGTAACCTTGTCTATTAATGGTAGAGTAACTTTGTCCATTAAAGCTCAGCAAAATTTAGCACACACATCTCCCTCAGGGAGAAAACCTTGGGGCTTCCTACATTAATAAAGATCAGAAGTGCTATTTATTATTTTGTAACTTCAGCCCAAATGACCAATGATTTTTGTGAGCAACAAGAAAAAAAACTTTTCTAAAGGGAAATAGAGGATCATATTGACATTGATCTGAGCCTATCTACTCACACAGAGTCCGGATAGTCAGTGATTGTGTAATTATGGGTCTGACAATATAATATGTGCAGCTGCACAATCTGCACAGGACCGTTCTTTTATTGAATATTTGAAAGATATTTCCAGCGCAAATCCCTTTATAAACCAACAACAACAAAATTATCACAAGAAACAGCAAATCTGTTACAACAGCAAACCACCAGTCAATACTTTCATGTCAAAAATCTGAAGACTTTCAAAATATCTGTCCTTATTTTTGTAACTGGGACAAAAACGACTTAATTTTCTTGCATTGCTGATCATCATCATCATCATCATCATCATCATCATCATCATCATCATCATCATCATCATCATCATCAGTCAGTTCCTGTCTTGCTGTCACCAAAAGACAGACCCTGGAGTTGCTCCAATTAGACTGAAATGGAAACAGCTCCGGCAAAGCGTAAACTTCACAGACATTCTGGCACATTTATTTTCTTTTTGATAATTGTTGTCATAACAGTCAATTGTAGCTCAACTCAATGTGAAAGCTCAAAGCAATCCATGAAACCAGAATGTTATTTTTCCAATTCATCTTCACTGGAGCAGCTCCAAGGCTTTGCCTCTCAGTTGCATTATAGCTTAAATTCTTTCCACAGCTAAGAGTTCCTACGATTCATAAATACTGAACAAAAATAATATTTGGATCATATTATATATATTGGCTGAATCTTTTCTTCCATCAGCACCACACACACGCGCACACACGCGCACACACGCGCACACACACACACACGCACACACACACGCACGCCAACACGTACACTGAGTCTGAAAGAGACAAGTGCACATAAACCCCTAAGCTTTGCAGGTCCACTTAGTAGAGAGCAACTAATCTAATCAACTACAGCAGCTAATGCACAATGAAAGCAGAGTCATTTACTCAAGACGCCAGTAAGCCACTTCCTGGGTGGACAAGAGAGAAAGGGAGAGGAGGACAGAGACATGTAGAGAGAAAGTTTAGAGTGGAGGATGAAGAGATCAGGACGCATCAGCCAGAGCTGGACACAGAGCTACACAACAGGCAGACTCTTCTTCGGCTCCTTGTATCAAATGTCCGTTTTCTCTCCCTTATCACTCTATCTGGTACTGACTTTAGCTCCGTCTCTCTCATTTTTCAGCAGTTACAAGTGCACTCCATCATCTCTATCCATGCTTACCTGTCTGCCTCACTTGCAGCGCAGTCTCTTCTCCTCAACAATTTGCTGCTCCCCAACGTATCGCTCGCTCCGTGTGTCTGACTCAGTCTCTCTGTCCTCCAACACCTGCTGTCGGAGATCAGCCTCTCTCCTGTCAGATGATGCTGAGAGTAGCCCTCCCTCTACCCTCCTTGTTTTCCTCTCTCCCTCTCTCTCCTTCTTTGTCACGTACATGCGTGCATGTTCCTGGCTGTTTTTATTCTGAGGCGATCACAAACGCTGTCTCTTCTCTCTCTAGCTCCTGCTCTCCCTCCCGATGTCTCCCCTTTTGTTTGCTTTCCATCTCCACCTCCCCTCATTTCTCTTCATCTGTCTGTGACAGAGAGCTGCCCATTCAAGCTGTGGGTGTTGCTTTGCTTAGCATTTCCCTCAGCGAGTCTGCTTGTTAATAACGGAGTCTGCTCATTCAATAGGACCAAATTCTGCAGCCGGATGGAGGCTTGAAAGCAAAGTTTTCATAAAAAGAGACATTGTCTCATTTGAAAGGTGACATCGGATCTCTGTCCTATTATCTGTCTCACTCTGACAGCTTGTTCCAACATCATGAAACACCTCCTGCCGAGATAAGCCTAACCCTCCCATTGTCCATTTGAAACATCAGTGGCAGACAGTTAGCTGAAAAGCTCTTAAATGCTGCAGATTTCGCAGCACACTCACACATAATGGAGAAAATCACTTGCTCAGCCCACAGAGGAATAAGCACAGGTCAGTGTTGTCCAATGTATTACTGAGCAATCACATTTCACTATTTGGTGGGAGGCTAAATCCCCATGCATGAGACAGTAGGAGACATCACTGCACATTACGTGCACAGTCACAACAAAGTAGATTTGCATATAAGGCATTCACTGGATTTCAACACCACGCCGCCTGTTCATGTCCACCTCTCAGCAGCAAACGTAGCACAGTATCTGCAAAGGACTGTATGAATCCCGAATCACATTATCATCAAAAATAAGTCCTAAGTATGTAAATGGGGGCTGCATACAGTTGAGCCTTCTCTTATATGCGTAACAGGAGTTTTGGTGTTTACAGATTCAACTAATGATTCAAAATGCGTCACATAAATGTCTTTGCTGTGACTCAGCTTTGTAACATTTGCAGCAATTTTTATACAAGGCTATCCCACACATATAGCACCAGGAAGGACCAAACAAAAGCTACAAAAGATCTATATATAATAAATTGACCCATCACCTTACCAAACATGCTCCATTTTTTCGGGAAACGGTGTCAGAGATGCTCACTCTCCAAAATCTCAAAATGCCTTCCTCCTCCTGTGTCTTTGCTCTGGAGCATTACCTCTGATGACTGATCTAGCCGCTTGCTAGGGTTACAGTTGTAGTTCTACTAGCGGTACCAATCAATAAGCCAGACTGCAGGCCCTGAAACAAACCCATAGCAGGATGCGAGACGAGCCTTTCGGCGGCCTGTTGGCTCGTCCACACCCTCGTCTGAGCGTAATGTTTCCATGTAGCACAGAGCTAGGTTACACACACACACACACACACAATAAATATGCAACAATGAACGTTTTCTTCTTATTTACTACTCAGGAGGTTACACTGACTAACCTACATTGTGGTTTCCCAGCAGAGGTCCCAGGTAAGCTGCTCTATACCTTTCACCCGGGGGAAGATAGTTTTACCCCAGGGAGGGCAGCTGAAAAAAAAAAAAGAAAAGCTGAGCTCCCACAGGCAGAGAAGGAGCATGAAGCAGGCAGGTTAAATACAATCAACACCTTCCTGCCTGTTTCAAGCCTCTGAGCCACCAGTGGGGTGGAGCTGAAGATGAAAGAGGATCTCTGCTTACACGGGGCAGAACAAGCGGGAGTCAAACCAGGTCAGGAGGAGGTTGAACAAACAAATTATCTGTATTTTTTTTCCCCAAGTGAGTACATGGGAATTCAGAATTGTCAAGTTGATCAGATGGTGTGCAATTACAAGAGCAATTGTATGTGGGTCATGCTGCGGCTCTTCTGACTCTTTTTTTCCCCCCCATTTCTCATTTCATTAGTTTCATCCCCCTCTGTCTGTCTCTCACTGTGACTGTTTCCCACTCTCTTCACAGTCTACTCCTGAGGCAGCTAAATTTAACATTTACACACCACTAAACAGCAGAGAATACTCCTCAAAACAGCATTAGTAACACTTTAATTTACAAGAATTTTGTCCTTGTGACACCCATGACACACTTGAGGACAAAAAGTCATGCTCAGGCCCCCCTCCCCTAATGCTGCAGGGCAGATTCAGCCTCGCTGGCCTTTTCCACAGCTTTCTCTGCCCCATCTATATCTCAAGATACTTTGGTTCCACTCGTGTTATTTGAGCTCTAGTGACACCTAGAGTATAGCTGAAACTTTTATATTAAAAAAAAGCTCCACCAAATGTCCAGCAGCTCAAAATTTCTAAACCTGTGCATCGGCAGGTTAAATACAACTATTTTTGGAGTCTTGAGAATTTTTCCTGGTTTGCTTTTAGTAGGGTCAGTGTTAGTCTAACAGAGCCAACAACAACAACAACAACAAAAAAGCAGAAGAGAAATACAACTTTAAGTTATACATCTTTTCCACTCACATATCATGATGTATATCAGTGTTTCCATAACTGTGTATTCTTGTGTCATGGAGACTTCACCAAAGATCCTGCCGTTGGTTTCAAACTACTCTGCTGAGAATCGGTTGCTCCAACAAATGAGGCAACGCACCAGAAGGGAAGAGGGATACTGTTAGAATGCAACATGGATGTAAACAGTACAGGGTTTAAAATATTTTCAAAAAATGGCTTTGCAAATGTTTTATGAGGGAGGGAAGTGAACTTTTGTTAAACCTCAAGGATACACACCATGCATATTGGTAGGAAACACTAAATGTAAACATAACGTTTGTTTATTTACAAGAAAACTCCACAGGGCACCTTTAAACTGGAGGCAGGAAAGGAGACATAAGATGACTTTCTATCAAAAATGTAATTAACATGCGGAGCCTTTGGTTGCAGGACTAGGCCTGGGCTCTCGTTCACCTCGTGGCTTGAAAGGTGGGAAACGAAGCAGTTCTTCAACACAACAACAGTGTTGTCAGCGCGCCCAGAACCCTGCCAGCTCTCATAATTACCTTGCATTTAGGTGGCCCTCTCTATTGATTTTGGCAGTGATAAACCTGGACCCAAACTGAGTGTGAAACCACAGGACTGTCAGTGGGGCAGGTAGCATATGGAAGACATGCTGTGGCTCAGTCCACAGTTCACCAACAAAATTCCCCTATTTCCAATTAGACGACACTCGAGCGTTTTCTTATGCAGTTTACATTTTATGTACTTTATTTGGAACCGTTAAATCAAGTTTCAGGTTTACATTAAATTTCAAATAGACAAAATAGATTAAAAAAAGATAGCAGTAACAATGGGTTTGCTCATATCCACCCCTTTGGCGTACAGTGTATCTTGTTCAACTGCAGTGGGTCTGGACTCCATACCAGAATGCATTGGGGGGAGTACATCATGGACGGGTTCACAATCACACAAGCTTGTAGATTTGGACAAATATGATCACATTCGCACTTATGGAAATTGGGAGCTCTAAATTGCCTGTTGGTGGTTGTTTTTGTAAAAGAACGCTTCTTGAAGCACAGTAAACTGCACTAAATCCCAACTTTGGAGCTAAATGAAGCCTGCTGGGAATACGACAGATGGATTGGAGGAGGAAAAACTAAGAACTACCTTTGTTTTCTTGTGAACAATATTGTCCACAGAACAGCAGGTTAAATGCTTTGAGGCAGGTTTGGGGTCAGTACACTTCATACTCAAATCAATTAAACAGCACATAAACAACTAGTATCAGCAGTATTTTATTTCTATACGTTGCACTTTTCTCATTTTTTTTCTCAGTAGGTAACGTAAGAGAAAAAGTAAGACAAACTTTCCCAAAGGGGAAAGAGTTTTCAAAGTTAAAATTCTGACAATATTTCCTTGTCCTTAATTGACTGAATGGTGAGTGGACTGAGCCAAACCCCACTCTGCAGTGTTTCTGAGTGCGCTGGCGACTAACTGGGTGATTAGAGTCATTATGTGGACATGCAGGGCTGTCAGCAGCTGCGCCAGGTGGGCACAGCGGCTCTTGAGTGAGGAGCACACACACAAAAAAAAGGGAAAAAACGGTAAACAACACAGCTGACCTCAAGCAGAGATTGAAGCTGAGAATGAGAAGATAGTGATGTGCAAATGCAAACAACAAATTTTGGTATATGACTTGTTAACATGGCAATGTTGGAGCATAAAACCAGCATGCATGCCTGACAATTAGACGTTTTATTTACAGGCTCGATACAGTGAAGTGATTCTGTGGGAAATCAAGAAGAACTGAGATCATTTGCCACTACTGACTACACTGAGTGTTTATGAGCCATCTATTGGAAATTTCAGCACGAAACATCACATTCGTCTTCACCACTTCCCAGACAAAAGAATGCGTCAGATTTCATCTCCGGTGACAATTTGCTCTTCAGAGATGGGTGTACAAATACGTAGCTGATGACACTGACTACATATACGTCATCTTGTTACTATGAGGAACCATTTCAATTATGAACAATGTTCATAAATGGAACACAAAGCAAACCGCACATGCCTGAGAGAAACAATTGCACTGTAAGACTGACGCATCATTTCCTCCATCATTTGCTCTCTGTCATCCTACTCAGTGAGGTATGTGCAGCGCCTAATTGAGGTGTCTCCTGAACCGAGTTGTAATAGAGCTTGATTACATGGAGTCGACCTCCTGATAATGTTAAATGGCTACAACTGCAAGCAACATTACCCCCTCAAGTCTGAGCTTTTCAGTTAATTAGCGGAATACGTCTATACTAGGTAGGGAGGCTAATGAAGTGCAACAGGGTGGAATGTACAGTAGGTGACTGCGTGAGTAATATTTTAATTGGTGCTTTTAATCATCGGTAGGTAAATGGAGAGTGGGGAAAAAAAAAACACATTTTAACATGCAGTAACACATTTCAAAACAGAAACAACGCCTCTATGTCACAGTGTCTTAAAACTGAGAATTATAATCTTTAAAAACGTGTGATTTTAAGTTTGACAAGAGGGTGGACAGTAATTCAAAAAGACCCTAGCATGCATGTCTCTTTTCTCATCTACCAGCAGCTGCAGGCCAGAATGTATTTAACTGAACAGGTGCACTGAGTAACAGGCGAACCCCATCTGCTAAAATAACCTCCATCCCCATGCTGCTCTCTCACTGTGCCCTCTGCACAACCTGCATGTACAGACCACATTGCAACTGCATTGGGTCATAATGTTTTCCTTGGTGAAGTCACTGAGGACTGGACACACCCGCCTGGGTCGCAGCAGTGGTCTCTTCCCTGCCTGGTTTTGAAGCAGCCAAAATAGCACACAGTCAGTCCACTGACAAGAACAAAAGCCAGAGTCCCAGTGCTTTTTTTTTGTTTTTTCTATATCTATGATTAAACTCAGCTGCTCTGTGAAATATTCCCAGAGACACAACCTGGGTTTTAATTAGTGCGACCGTCGCCACTGTAAATGATACAAAAAAGGTTCTGAAAGGATTTTTTTTCTGTTCTCATTGTTAGCCTCTAGAGATAATTAACAACAGTCACATGCATTTTATTACGAAAGATATAATAAGATAAGTGGTTTTATAAAACAACTGCACATTTGGTAATTATGTGTAATGTTTATTGTACAAAAGACAAAAAGCTAAAGCGAAATACTGGAGGATGTTTACCACCATGAAAAGATTTTAGTAAGATTTATTGAAGACACAAGGACATCACAAGACACATCTTTGTAACAGCAAGAACCAAGCTATTATGTAAAATACAAATCTATTGTGCAGGTGCTGTAAATTATATATGGGTGAGTCCCAAACTGTGTGCACATATACACATTCTAACAAGAAGTATTTCTGCAGTGCATTAATCAAAAGTCGACACAATGCCTTTAATTTTTTTGCATTTGTGTTATTATGTTGATTACATTAGTCGAGTTACACTGCATTTGTTTACAGACATATTGAGGCTCGTGTCCAGACGTCTAAATTCTCTAAAATGCAAATGTCATCAGAACTGATGGGCACGATGGTAACATGCAAATGTGAAAGGAAGAAAACAGAAATGTTTTATTTTGCATATTTGGGTGCAGAGTGCAAACATGTGATCGTTAACTCTGAGCCTAAACTCTGACAAATGTATGTAATTTCAGGATCGGGCTGAAAAACAACATAGCTGTCAGTGCATTGGGGACAGAGTGATGCGGGGACTGAAGCTGCTGAAGCTGCTGGCTCCAGGTGAAGGTCATGGTGGCTATGGAGGAGAGGATGAGGCCAGAGGAGGCTGAAACGACAGATGGTCCAGCCGTGATACAGGCCAGTCTAAAAGTGGTGGCTAATGGACTAATAGAAGAAAATATAACAGGGTGTCACACCCTAGTAAGACTCTAGTAAGAATGGTGTGTGGCAGCCAATGACGTCAACACAAGGACACTAAAGTACTGTGGTTTTAAGAATCCTTTACATGTGAGGAATACACAATGAAAATTATGTTATCCACTCTCCATGTCATGTGTCAATACAGCAGGTTAATGGTAATGGTTGGATGATGTGCAGTGTGTTTCCACTGCACACTGGCTCTCGTTGCTAAAACTGAAGCTGCAGGACATCCTGGCAGCAGGGTGTACCACCAGGCTAAGACTGTCCAGGAATGGTTCAATGAACATTTCAATAAATTCAGCTTGATGCAGTGGCCTGTTCAGCCATCACAGCTCAGTTCAGTTGAATGTCTGTGAGATGATTTGCCGTCCGGGCTGTTCAGGAAGCAATAAGAGGTGCAACAAAATATTAGGAAGGCAGCTCTAATATTTTGTTCATGTGGTGTATGCCATTTAGTGGAAGTCTCCATCCAGAACATCCAATATGGCAAATGTAAACAGTCTGCTTGTCCCCCATCACAGTAAAGCCATAACCCTGACTCAGTATATGAGCCTTGATCTGGCCATTGAGCTACAGTTGGTTGCTCTCTCTTCCTGTTTGCTCCCTCCACACAACACTAGCTCCTATATTAGGATGGACAACGGCCATAAACAGCAATCTGAAGAGCCACATATGGCCAATTAGGAGCTTTTTAACTCACTCTTTTTCATCGTTCAGCACTGAGTACCACTTCATTACCGCCCAGCTCCTCGTGTCAGTCATCGGGTTGCTCAGGCTCTTGGCCCTGGTGCTGCTCAGAGAAGACGTACCCCCAGCTGTTCACATACATAACGTGTTACGTTATCTCAAACAAGGGCACCTTTAATGATTTCTCTGATGATTTTAATTTATAGTTTATAGGTTCCGCTTTATTTGCTGCATTACTAGACAGTAATTTTATCTTCTTCCCATTAAAGCAGAATCAAGATGTTAGGGACAAAAATTTCCACATCCAGAATCACAATTCTTGCAGAAATGCCACGCCATTTATTCTGGCTTCTTATTGCAGCACAGCAGGAGCTTTAGACTGAGGAGGATAAGCACCACCATTATCGAGAGCAATCAAGTTAATGAGTGTTTAATTGGGAACACTGTGCAGTTTACACTTACTTTACAGTTTAGCACAGTAAAGTAAGTGTGTTCTCACCTCTCCTGAGGAGCCCCTCCTTGTCCAAATGATTCGGGGATACTCAAGTTACATCAACACGAACAGAACGTGTTTGTGTGCCAGGGTGAGATGATGGAGACGGTGGTGCTCGCTGAGAGTGACAGAAAAGTGTGGGCACTGTGTGTTTCTACCCACACATACATACCTACACCTGGCTGGCTGAGGATAATGTTGTGATAGATTTGAAGCAGTGGCCATGACAGTTTTTTTTCTAAATTTCACAGACACGGTGCTTTTCCTAACGCAATAGCAGCGTGAAAAGCTAGGTAGCACACACAAAATCCGCTACAGACAAAACTGAGACATGTCCTAATTAAGCCTTACACCTATTCTAAAGGGACCCAAATATACAGTGTGATATAGCAAAAAAAAAAAAAAAAACTGCTGGATTTAGAGAGAAATTAACTCCTTGAGGAATCACTCCCTGTGCCCAAAACAAATGAATTATTAACTACTAAGTATGTTGATTATACTTAGGCTTTTTAATCTAAGTGCAGCCTGAGACTGGTGGAATACACGATTGGCAAAATGACTCAGTGATTAAAATCAGAGAGATGTGCTGTGTATTGCTGCTCGACCCAGCCCTGCGGCACCATTAGCATGTGCTACAGACCTGTTTGCCACAGAGAGAAACCCGAATCTTCATAATGAAATTCAGTGGGTGTGCAAGGGTGTATTCTCCCCTGATGAGCCTGAATCATCCTTGCGCCTTCAATTTCCCTTTTCCAGTGCACCCTCCCATTGTCCTTTCCACACTCATTATGACTCCAGTTTTTTTACGAGTCTGTAGCCCATTTGATGTATAATGATGAAGCAGCACAGTTTTTTTTTTTTTAGCTGCTGGCATGTTGGCTGAGAGCCGTGTAAACAAAACGACAAAATCCCTCTGAACAAAAGAACACACTCTGATGCTTTGCTGCGTATGACAGAGAGACATACACAGAAACACATGTACTTAGGAAAATGCAATTAACATAAAATGTAATTAATATTTAGTCTCCATTCCTGTGTTCTCTCTCCATTTCAATCTCTCAGTCAGCTCTGGGACGGACTACACCCAGTTTCCATCCATGCAAAACAGAAAATCTCTGCCATCATCATAGACAACCAGTGTTCATGATGACATTTGCTGCCTTGATTCCCTACAAAAAAAACTGTATAGCACATCTACATATCACTATAATAATAAAATATCAAACTCATGTCAACATATAATTTGAATATAAACAATATAAACATTCATTACCGCACTGGAATATAAATGAAATAATACGTATTTATGTGAACGTTAAACTATCACTCTGCCTGTGGCCCTTGATGGTTGAGATCTCAAAGGCGCGTGCCCTACGTGTCCAGCTGGTATCGCACACATACTTGTGCTCCCTGTCTCCCTCCATCTGCTCTTGCCCCTGTATTTACAGCCACACATTTCCTTCTTCATGCTGGGAGACTACCTGCCAAGTAGGGAACATTACAAGCTCCACTATCTCCATCCTGATCATACGCAGAGGTACAAAGCTATAAGTACAGAAAGGTTTTTCTAAGTGAGAAAATAATTCCATGCACAACTGAAAATCTTATAGGAGCTAGGAAAAAAGCCAGAGTTGAGATAAGGAGGAGGGGGAGTCTGCTTATGGTTTTACTGCTCTAAAAATACAGGTCTTATCAGCCTTCTTTTTTAACTATGTCTATATTCAGGTCATCACACTGTCACCACTTTGGGGAAAAAAAGCACATTTTAAGATTATCAAAGTGGAGAAGGGTGCCTTCATTGCAAAACCTCTTCAAGCAAGTAACTGACTAAGCACGAAACTGATGGACAAGTCAAAAGCTATCTCTCAGATCTTCATGCTGAGTCAATTGACTGTACAATACAATGTCTTGTTTATTGCACACACATTGCACAAAGTCATGCTGAACAGAAGGATTATGTGAATACTGATATATAGTGGAATCTGAACTCCTTACAGAATAGAGCTAGACCATGATGATGCTTTCACGTGATTGAAGTTGGATATATAATCAAAAGTGTAGCGGGTCATCTAGAATAGGAAAACAGCTTTGTAGCCTGAATATCAAAGGCTTTAATAGTTGGAAATGCAACGTTTGGAAAGGGAGTCCAGTCAAGCATTAAAAGAAAATTCTCTGATGCATGATGTTGTATTTCATCGAGGAGAGGACTCACCATAAGGTTCTGGTCCTGGAGAAGCTCTTGTCGACTCTAGAGAGAAACAAAGCGACATGAGATTAATGTTGGTTCTCATCCTGCACATTACTGAAAGATGATTTTAGAAACATCTGAAAGCAAGATGTGAGAAGTACCTAACTGATACTGAACAACCGTTGAGTTAGCTAAGAACGACCTTCATTTATTTCCATTTAATTCCATTTAATACTGGGAAGGTTTATTTTAGACCAAATAACAGCAGGTGTTTGAGAATTTTTAAACATACTTTTAATCTTTTTGATGGAAATATTTTTTTTTCAGTGAATATATAAAATAACTTTTTAAGCCTAGCGTTTACCAAAGCAATGAAAATACTGATTCAGAAACCTTAAATGCAAAAAGGTCATTGCTGCCATACTTTTTTGGTTAACTTCCTGCTAATTTACATATCAAGCAGACACAGAGCAACATTAGCATTCATTCTGAGTCAAGTGTCTGTGCACCTGACGAATGTAGGTTTGAGTCACTCTCCTTTTAGTTCCTGTTTGGTCTCACTCACTTGGTCTAGCTCCACCAGCTCTTCACTAACTCTGTCTGTGCACTGTTTGGTGCTGGGCAGGAAGCATACATTTGGGTTTATCTGAGTTTCTTTTTGTTTGTTTTTTAGTTTGATTTTTTTTTTTTGATGTCTGCTGCGTCTTAAAGAAAGCCATGAGACTAAATAACAACAGTAAAGATGCTGTGAAAGCTAAACAGATATAGAGCTGCATAGAGTCAAGGGGATGGCATTGGGTAATATTCCTTGTGAGTTTGTCAAGACAGGCGACCCCTTTCACGTCACATGTAATGATTTGATCAATACTGAAAAACTGCTCAGTGCCGGTGATGTTTTCAACAATATACACCACAATGTGCCTCCATGAAGCCAGACCAATATGATCCACATCACCTCCCTCCACTGCTCCCTTTTCTTCCCTCCATTTCCTTTATCTATTCTTCTGCCTGCCAGCTACTTGCTAAGTACATCCAGAGTGGGATTGTCTCAAAGATGGGAAGTGCTTTCTGGCAGATGCAGGCAGGCAGGCAGACAGATAAAGTGTTGGAGTCGACGGTAGAAATGTCTGATTGTTGGGTGTTGGCTAAATAGTGCCGGTTTCATAAAAAAGAGGATTCAAATATCACACATGATAAAAAGGAAAAGGATTGTGATCTGTTGCTGTTACATGGAAATATGGGTTGATATGAGTAATGACAGAGAGGGGAAGAGAGAAAGAGTGTGTGTTTATAGGTAGAATTAACTGCCAAGAAGATAAAAGAAGGGAATAGGAGATAAAAGGCAGCCAGCAAAGGGAAACACTGGGTTTGGCTGTTTGCCTCTGTCGGTGCATTACATTTAGGAGTGATAGGAGTTTTGTGGTTTTGTGGTGCTCTCTCTCTCTATTTACCCTGCATACAAATGATACAGGGCAGACTCTCCCACCTGGATCAATCTTTAAAAGCAGGCCCTCAGTAGACGACAATCAATCTACTGATAATCTCGGCGTATCCCTTCCTCCCCATGGGCCAAGCCTATCAAATAATTAACACTGCCTTTTAATGCAGACACACACTCTCACAGGCACTCGCTCCGTTCTTCAGGAAAAGAACAAAATGAAAAAAGAAAAAATGTAATTGAAGTCATTCCTCTGACAGTTTCCTTCAAGTGGATAAAGAGAGAAAAGACACCTGAAGTTTGGTTTGAATATAGCGTGCAACAGCAATGTGACAGGGAGACTCAATTTCATCTTCCCATGGGATCACTGCTGGGTCATTTCAGTAATGTGTCCACTTCAGAGAAATCAGCAGTTCTCATCCGTACCAAGAAGTAACATTCAATTCAATGTGTAATGACAACTTTTTGCACAATCTTGGCTTGTTCAGCAGCATCGGAAATGCTACAAAAAACCAACGGACTTTCATCCACAGTTTATTAACAATATCTGTTGACTTTGACACGGAGACGGTGTATTGATAATTCCTTTTCCTTACACGGTCTAATGAAAATCCTTTCAGGCTGATGAATGAGATTCCTGGCAGTGTCAAAAACCATTTACTGTAAGATTTACCCAAGGCGAGTAGGGATGCATTCAGCCAACACTTACATATGTTTTACCATCACCTCCATGAAATATTCATAGAACGACATCTCACTCATTTTTAAAATAATTGATTTATGCCAAAGAGGGGTTGGGATGTATATGAACAGATGCACGGTCTGATACTATGTGTGTTTTCTAAAACCTTTTAACATGCCCCCCGCTCTTCACATATTCAAAGGATGAATTCGCACCAATCAATCAATTCAATGGTGGAGGAAGTATTCTAATCCTTTACTCCAATGTCACTTAAGTACAAGTATTAGCTTATTAGCAAAAAAAAAAGTACCAAAAGCAAAAATGGCTCCTGTGACTATAATTGCATTAATAGGTAAATAGCATTTTACTGTTGAAGTTGGTCAAAAAGCTAATTTTAACCACTTTGCTGTTGGGTAGTTCAATCTATAATGACCCATTATAATGTTGTCATATGTTTTGCATGGAGAACTACAAAACAACCAGAAACTACAGTTGTCAAATGAAAGTAGTTGAGGAAAACAGGGGCTAACAGCACTTCATTTTCTCTGGAAAAAGGAATTTCTAAACTCTAAAAATAATGGATTTAGTTACACCGTAAAGAGCAGCGGGTCAATTATCAACAGCATGCCCTCGCCACTGGGTGGCAGGATGGAGCCGGGTGGTGAAAACGTGTGTCTTATGTGTGCATCGGTGCACGTCTCTGTCTTCACACTGACGACTGTTTTCTCTTTTCAGCTAGCTCTATATTTCGGTTACTATTTCTAGCTCTACCTCCCCCACCCCCACCCCCACTCCCCTCTGTCCTTCCTCCCCTCTCTCCTACTTCAGTACTTGTTCCTGTTGTCAAAATATTGGATGAAGTTGTACGAGAGAGAATGGGATGATGTCAGAAATTGAAACAGTATCAGCGCAGTGTGTGTCTGACATCAAACAACTCTTACAACGAACACACTTCGCACCTGGTTCCGTCACCGGATACAACTCACCTTTGTATGTGACCGCAGAATGTATTTGACATGGAAACACTGACATTATGCAAGCTGCTGGTGTGGGCTCTGCTCTTTTGCTGTGTTTGTTATCCAGTGTTGAGAATGGAAATATTAGTTTGCCAGTCAGCGATACGGTTGGTGATCATCCACCTGCTGACACAGGCAGCACACTGTTTTGGTGTTAACAGTCAGGAAGGAAAAACAGACCAGTCGCATAAACAACTACACCTCCATCCACTGTGGGGGCACATGACACTGACAGAAGGACACGTAAAAGCAGCAGGCACCAAAATGTGCTTCACTATTATGACAGATTAAAGTTATCACACTGAGTTTGTATATTAGGGTGCAAGTAAAGATGATTTTTTTTTTTATCATTTGATTACTATTAATGTTTATTTTTGTGATTAACTAAGTCTGTAAGATGTCAGAAAGTAATGAAAAATTCCCATGACGAGTTCCCAGGACCCAAGGTGACGTCTTCATATTGTTTATTTTGCCCACCCAACTGTCCACGACCAAAACATATTGAGTTGAGTGTTACATTAGACAATGAGAAGCAGCAAAACTGGAACAATTAATCAATTGTTAAAATAGTTGCAGACTTTTTTTGTCTATTGACTAATTGATTAATTGACTATTCTTTTCTGCTCTACTTTTATACAACTTCAAGATTTTTCATGATTTTCAAATTCACGTCTCATTACATGACATAAACATACTAACAGCCTTATTTTAGAGCTGATTTTCCATGTTGAATGTCTGGACTTTATTATAATGAGCTTAATTACTCCCAGCATAGAAAGCTCATTTTAAATGAGCTGAAACATTCTCAGCAAGATGGATATTGCAATTTATTATGTTCTCATATTTTATAATCACACATATCACATGGACTTCACTGACAGCTGAGGGAGTGAAGTGTATACTTAAACCACAGCAGGCTCATTTTTCTAGAAGATAAAAAAAAAAAATGCATCTATTCAGACAGAAATCTCTATGGATTGTGTTAAATGTGAGAAATCAATATAAGATGCAGCTACACGTATTCATCAAGCTTTCTTTGAGTGGAAGCATAAGTAAGCGTTACCATTCCGAGCAAGATTGTCAAGAGCACTTCAGTAATTATATCACATCAGCACTCTTCCTCTGCTACACTTGATAAATAAGGGCTGTTGTGGACTGTTAAGTTCACTCCGAGGGGTTCCAACACGTACATCAGTAGTAAAGTGGGATTTATTACAAACTGTGACTGACTTGACTTTGACTTTTTTTCATTTTTTTTTTCATTTTCCTATTTCCAGGGCTGTCCACTCTCATACTAGCTGTACATGTGACCATCTACAGAGGTGGCAGTGAACCAGAATTTCACCAGCTAATTTAATTTCAGAGCTGCCATCAAACTTTTTAGAATAATTGGACTAAATCGAATGCAGCTCTGCTAGAAGTGACAAGCAAACCCCTGAGGGGGGAAAGGCAGCATTTCGGCTGGTTGCTGAGGAAGGATGCAGCCTGGCAGCATCCTAACAATGCAAATCAACATTTTAATTCTCTCAAAATGACATGAATAACTGAACAGACAAGTGAAATCATTTTTTCTTTTTTTAAATCTTCAATATTTGGACTGAATATTAACATCATTATCATGGAGGGATTACAAATGAGAGAGATCAAATCAAAGTCAGTGACAACTTCTTTTCTCAAGCAGCTTCTTACTATGGAGTGAGGGGGTCTTACATTAACCAACACTTCTGTTTTTGTGTATTTCTCACAGATTAGTCTGATTAGTCCTGCATACATAATGTTAGAGAGAAACACTTTAAACTTTTTTGGACCATTTGGCGACAGCGAAAACAAGTTGTGGACACAACGTAAACATATCAGTTGGTATGGTGAACCTGTTAGCAAACACTTGCTTATTGACACTGCAAGCCACATTATCATTCATTTGGATTCGTGTTTCTAGCCACCTAATAAATGTAAGTCCAATATTCATTCATTCTCTTTTAGCTCTGGTTTTGGTCAAAAAAGGAATATGACGCAGGAGAGCGGTGTTCGATTCCCAGGTGAAACCAGCAGTATATATTGTACGACAACAAAGGCCATGTTATGTTGAGGAAGTACTTATTTGAACCCAAATCACACTCTTTTCTTAAACCTAACCAAGCCATGACCATTATTATAGTAGCCATGGCATGCAGTCCGTGTGTTTATTATTATAACCATGACAACCGAGGTCCGGTACGCCTGCCGTCATAAGGGGTCTATTTCAGGAGACTCAAAACGACTCATATGGTCATAAAGAGCTGCTGAAAACGACACTACAACCCTGAGCTGAAATATATATCACCGGAGGGAGCTGCAGATGCAGGTGATAATTCTCTGCAGCTTTATCACTATGAGAAGTTCGTGAGCCACATCATCACTTGACACATTGTTTACATTATAAAAACATAAAGCTTCTTTAAGCAACAAATGTCTCACTCAATGCATTTGTATCAGCATGCAGATGTCTACAAGCACTCAAATGAAACAGATGAGGAAGACAGCAGAAATGCCTGACAGTAAAGGTGTATGGTGTGCACAGTCGCACCCTATAGGTGTCATACCTGGGGGAGGGAAACTGTAACAGAGCAGTGGGTTATAAGCACAGTCCTCTAATCTTTCGCTCGGCTGAGCAGTTGCCAGTTGTCTTCAGGCTTAAAGCTGACTTCACTCAACAGCAGTGCACCAGCCAGCTGTAATTTTCTGCTTGTGAAAATACCAACACATCCACTAGCTTTCTCTAAAACTTCAGTTTACCATCACAACCTCAAATCTCAAAATAGGTAAGTCACTCACATCAAACAAGGCCTTTAAGCTTGTGTAGGAGTGCTTACGGGGGCTGTGACTTCACCTGCTTGTTCCCATGCTTAAAATACAAGTGGGAGATTTAAAGAAAGATTTTACTGAATATCCACAATGTTAAAAATGGCTGTTCACCCACACAGCCCTCAGCAATCTATTGTTTTTAATTGTTTTGCCTATTTCACATAATTGCCGGCTCTGAATGTACATAGCGTTAAAAAGAGTCTGACATCAACAAGAAAAAGGGCACAATTCCCAGCAGTTTTTTTTTTTTTTTTTTTAGCTCATCTGTTTTTGTTTGCAGTTGTTTATAAATATTTTGTAGAAACAGCCACATTATTATATGATAACAGCAATTTCCAATAAATTGTATGCGGAAATTATGCTGCGACAAAATAACTTCTTCAAGGACAAATCCTGAAACAAATGTAGACCAGTAATTTGATGTTCTGGGCCCCATCCATTTCTGTTTGAGAATCCCTTCTCTGTTATTCATTAAGCATTAATTTCCCTGCTGAGTCTTTTTCAACAACAAGGCTTTTAAGAACAGAGACACATTTTGATGACAACAGCAAACAAACCAAATGTGTTTGACACAAAGTAAAACTAAAAAAGCTTGGTTTCCTTTCCTAGAAACAAATGTGATGATTCATCTCAGACGGCTGCATGGTTTCAAAGACTCCTGAAGCCAGGTTAGAGATTAGAGGGGCAGGCTAGAGACTGGAGCGTTACCAGACTGGATAATAGATTGCCTGAAAAATTTGGGGCAAGGTAAATGAGAATGGAGCGCCATCCGTCAACAGGCAAGCCACCAAACTCACAAACAGTTCAAGGAGAACTTCTTTGGGGGACAGAGTGAAATAATGTTGCTCCCACATGTGACTGTGGAATCTAGCAACCTGACAAATTTAAGTCCAATAATCACTCTCTCTTTTTGGCTTAGCTTTGGTATCTCATGAGAGCCCTGAGGGAAAATCTCTTTAGCTGATAGACTCCCTCTCTCAATTCTTTGTTCACCCGCTAGCCACTGATTTTGGATTAGCTGACAGACTGATGGTCTGTCACTAAACCTGATTGTATGCCATTTGACGCTGTGCAAGTTGTGTGTGCAACTTTTAAATGTAAATACCACGCTGCTGCACCTGGGAATGGGTGGATGCAGAGACGCGAGAGTGAAGCATAAACAGTCAAATATCGAGCCTCACCAATCCTCGGGTGATAATTCTCTGCAGGTTCATGACTACAGGCAACCCCTTTAACATCCCACAACAGACATTACATCGATCGATTGTCAAGATAAAATATTGATCAATGCAGCTTAAAATAAACTTTAAAAGCTCCAGAATGAAGCTGCAGCAACAGAATCATTGCTCAAAAGAAACATCATTCATGATGTGGAAAACAGCCCTAATCCATCCCCTAATGTCACTGTGGGCAAAAGACATGACCGGCATGATTCCTTTCTTTATAAACATATTCCACTGGAAACAAACAGGAATAATGAGAAAGTCTAAGCACCGTAAAGACTCTGATGGGACTCCTTAAAAGAGTGATTGTAGTTAAAATGAGCCAAAATGGCCCTTGTTGCACCTCAGCTCCAGGCTCACAGATATATCAATGATGTGCAGTCCACAGAAGCAAGTACTTCCAATTAACCAGATGGTTGAGCTGGACTTAACCATCAAGTCGCTATTAACAGTTCATCAGTGTCCAAGTTTTGAATTTGTAAGTTGAGGAAAAAGCCTCTGCCAGGTGTACTATAAAGGTTCTCACCTCTGGAGTCTTTCACAGTGAGGAGATCTTTTAGACAATTTTGTAGTTTATACATGTTATGATCAAAACCCCTACAGCTTAGTAATTTACAAGGCGGTGATGTTACAACAAAGATCCAATTTCCTGAAACCAAGAAAGGTTGATAAAATACATCTGTCTAATAGGTTTGAGGAAAAAACGAAAATAAAACGTACCCTGGGGGTGTTCATTTGAGTGCATTTTCAGAATACCACTACGCTTTATTTTGGACTGCTACTCCTAGAATCTCATTGCACATCTTGGTACAAAGTGGTTGTTGCTGTTCCAAAAATGTTGTTTTCCGTGCCCTACAGTGGTTGGCGGTATCAGCATGTGCACACAGGCTAGCTTTCAACCTGACTTCTACTACAGATATGTCAAAGTGAGCCTCATGAGTGTTTTCTAAGCAGACTTGGCAGAGCCCACAAGCTGCAAAACACAAGAGTAAAAATAATTTCATTGGCTCATGAAATTTAATGCATTGTGAAGCACATCTGAAAGATTCACATTGTGACTGCTACAAAAGAGCAATTCCTCTTTTACACCATGCTGATGAGATATTTAAGTTATTCACGGCCATTAAAGTGAAGATGATGCTAACTGCTCCCTTTTGTTTCCCTCAGAGTGATATACACTACCTAAATAAGCCTTTAATTGAATCCTTAATCGCACCATAACTCAATATTCCCAGCATTTAATTGTTTTCCTGAGAATGACACAGCATTTCTTAATGTGTTTGTTTCACCCAAAGGAAAAAAGGCAGCACTTCAGCAGTAATCAAAAACCCCCTTATGTCTTAATCATCTCTGGATTCATTTATTTATCACTAATGGACTGACAAATGTACTCAAACCACCAGTGTATTGCTTTTACTGACTATCATACATGCACTGTCTGACCAGCAACTTCTGTCAAGTCTCAGAAAAACATCATCCTGATGAGCCAATCACATGCCAGAAACAGTTTGTCTAACTTTCACATATTAATACACTGATCTAATTATTTCAGCATCTCAACAGTTATTCACTATTAATGGTAAAAAATTGTAAACAAGGATTTCACTGTGCTTACAGCCTAGTTCTGCAGTAGCTAAGCAGGTACAGTGCAACAGCCTGAGCAGCCTCTCATCTTCCCCTCACGACACGTCAGCTGGGTTGGTAACAAGATGCAACAGGTACGCAAATGCTGCCCTGTAGTTTTACAATAGCAGACAAAGCTTGCAAATTCTAAATTGCACTGTACACTCAGAGGGATTAATTCTCTATTATCTTACCCTCCGTAAGCTCCAAATGTGAAACTCCTTTTCCTCTGAGGCATCCTGCTGAGCGGCTGATGACACGTCCCAGGGGCGTGCAGGTTTGGCAGTGCAGTTTACAACACAGTGCTACAGAATAACAGCCATACTTCTTCCTCTTCCTATCTCTGTTTGTTTCTCTATGCACCTCTCCTCTCTTTCTACACCCCTTACTCTTTCTCTTCTCTCCTCGCTCCCTGTCTCAGCCCTCACTGAGTATGTGTGTGTGTGTTTTGTCTGAGAGTATTTTGTGTGCGTACACACACCCGACCCTCCCTCCTTGTGCCTCCTCTGTGCTCTCTGACTAAGTAGCTGCCAGATTAAAAGAAAGGTCCGGCTGTCCTGTTGTCCTGTCGTTCTGGAATCAAACAGGATGATTTCTCTGACACCGTTCTGACTAATTCTGTCTCATTTCCAGCAGGAAAAAAGCATGAAATACTTAAATTTCCTAACCATGTCCCATGAGGGCAACTTCCCTCTGCTGTTCAACTCTGGCAAGCGATCATGTGAATCAAGAATGGTTCTTGTGGAAAATAGGCATGTAGAGGTAACAGCACATAAAGGTTAGGGAAAGACCAGATTTCTTTTCTGCTTTGGACCTTTGTTGCAACCTACAATTATTTTCATTATTGATTACTGTGCCAACGATTTTAGATTGATCATTTTAAATGTCAGAAAATAGTGAAAAATACCCATTATAATCCCCCAAGGTGATGCCTTGAAACAGCCTATTGCTCTATTAAACAAACAGTGTAAACTCAAACATATTCAGTTTACTATCATAAATGAAAAAGAACATTAAATTCCCACATTTAAGAAGCTTGAAACTTGAAAAACTAGAATTATGGTTGCATGCTTTGCAGGAAATATGATCACAATCTCCGTTTCCTGAGTTACAGCACTGAATAATGACCAGAAGTGTTTTTACAGAACATTATGATGTCACGGTGAAGTTAACCTTTGACCATTTGGAAATAAAACTTACTTAATTTCATCCTTATAGACATCTGATTAAACTATGTCATTATTAGTGTTTGCATTTATGAGTTATGGCCAAAAACGTTTTTTTGTGAGATCACTGTGTGCCAGGAGTAATGAAATGAAAGAATGTGAGGTCACCGTGACCTTGAACTTCCTTTGTCCACGAAAATGTAATCCGTTCATCTTTGAGTCCGAGTGAATGTTTGTGCCAAATTTGAGGAGTTCTGCTGAAGAGTTACTGAGATATCGGGGTCACGAGAATGGGACTGACAATCTGAAAACATAACATCTCCGGCTCTGGCTGTGGCCGGCACGGAGGCATTACGACCAAAAGTTTAGTTACCATTACATTACATTACATAGATCAGGTAATTGATCAATCGACTTATCGTACAGCTCTACTGCATTTGACATTTTTTTTAGCACAATACGCCAGAGTACGGTATATTCATTTTGAAAATGACTAAGGATTCAACATTGAAATCAAACATCTAGTTCATGACATGACAGAGGCAGCAGCTGTGAAACTTCAGTTATGATATGATAGTTTAATCATTTCTGTATAATATTAAGCAGATTTTTAATTATAGACTTTGAACAGTTTATTTAGTTCTTCAGAAAGTGGCATGCTGCCAATGTTCAGGACTGGTTTCTTTCTCTTTGTATACCGTTGAGGGGGGTTCAGCGATCTGGCAGAAAGTTTTGCATTGCGCTGGAGTTGCGATGCCAAGGCGCCGTGCCAGCTCACATCAGACACACTCCTTTTCATTTTCATTTGGCTGTCGCTGGAGTCCCATTTTTGAACCTGATGATTTTGTCGAAACAGGGCATATGTGAGTGTCATCATCTGAGAGGGCCAAATAGATCTGCAATAATTTTGTCCAACATTATGACAACAGGGTGAAGCAAACGATCATCTGATGTAGGTAAGTCTCTCATGTTGCCTGACCTATTTCTACCTGGCAATTCCAGCTCCGTAGCCGAGGTTCAAACATTTTGCTGTGATGACACTGATCAGGGAAGGACATGTAGTATTTTACCACTGATATCAGCTCAATGTCTCTTGAACTTGAATAAATCAAATGGAGAGATGTGTCAATGTGACAACTACACCAAGATGTGTGGAAAGTGATATCATCGTCAATCTGCTGGCAGAGCATGTGTCTGCTTATGGTCAAACAAGAGAGGACAATCTCACATCTCCTCTGATATCACCTCCTTCTTGTCTCTTCACATTTTCTTTCCTCTCCATTTCACCTCTGTCTCTCTCTCGCTCTCTCTCTCCGTCCTTCCCTCTGCTCTTTTCTCCTTTCATGTCCTCTCTGTTCATCTGGCTGCCCACTCTCCCTGCCTGTCTTATATACTGTTTATCAGAGTATATCATTAAGTTTCTGCTGTGACGGGACTGTATATTCTTCTCTGCCCTGTCTGGTTCAAGTGCATTGATTGTCCTCTTGTCCCCCCTACACATCAGTGTTAATGTCAGGGTGCCCTGATGACACCCCAGTCAACCTTTTGTGATTCTATTAGGTCTGAGTGGACTCGGGCCAGACACGGGCTATAAATCAAATCAGAAGCTTAGGGAAGAGGACGTAGGAATGTGCCATGAATATCCAGCTCCTATACTGATTGATATTGATAGTGATTGTCCTCTGATCTGACTTTTCTGTCTCTCAAATTAAAACAACTAATCATGTATTCTAAAAATCGGCTTAAACTTACAATATGGATTGTATCTGATACAGTATATGCAGGTCATGACCTCCGTGTTGATGTCAAAAATATTTGAGTCTGAATGCTAGTTAAAGATCTCGTCTCAGCAGAGCTGGGTCAGTCTCTTAGGATTTGATTGTCTTGAAGCTGGACCATTAGGACACTTTGCATATTACGTATGTGATTTCTTCATTGTTTTAGTCTTTGTTAGCCTTTTATATACATTTAATTGTTATTTTATCTGACAGCTTTTTATGCAGTTTTATCATTATACCGAAAAAGTATTCAAATGTACTTTCTTGTTCCAGTTCACAGGCAAAAATTAGCATCCTCCCTCAGTCAGATCTTTTTTGTATTTTAAGAAAAGGTGGGCAGAAATGGCTGCCCCTGCTTTCCAGTCGGCTTGTCCTGATAATGATACTGAAACGTCATGCCTCTGACAGAATGATTCTCCAGAGCCAGACTTCTGCTGACAAACTTGTTATTGTCGCTACAGTAATACAGTTTCAAAAGCTCTTTTCACTGTTGCTTTTCCCTCGTGTCCCTCAAAAGATGTCCTTCGCGAGGGTGTGGGAAGAGAAAAAAACAGCTGTATACCCAGAGTAATTTGTGTGAGGCAGGTGAAAGGGAAAGGGCATTTTGGTGTAATTAGTCTATGTCAGTAGATGTGGCAGGCCGGCTGGAGAGCTCTCCTAAAGCAGGGCAGCCTTGACTTTGAGGACTTGACTGGCAATGGGAGGAGGGGGGGACAGTAATGACAGGCTGCCCTCTGTGAGATGGGGTTCAGCCCACCATCAAACACTGCTGCAGAAGCGGTAGATAAATACTTTGCTAACAAACTACCTCCAGAGCAAGAGACAGAGTTCTGACACAGAGTAAAGAAGCTTGTTATCCAAACACTACATCTACCAGAAAATGATAAATATTTTGTCAGGAGAAAAGAAGAATATATAGAGATATTATTATTATCTATTATATAATATTATATTGGACATAATAATTTCATAAACAGAATTGTCACACACAAAATGTGGTATGGAACATTATTAATATTGATGTGGTTAGAAACAAAATAGATTTTTTTGTCTACAGTACATTGTATTTGACAAGAGCAATATGATATAGACAAATCACAAAGAGGCTTATAATAGTCTTGTGGTTCATACAGCAGTTGATATTATGTCAGTCAGAACAGATCACCACCGTAGTTCACTCCCTGACATACAGTCGCTGATATGCAAACAAGAATGATAACTATAAATATATCATTTTAAGTTCACACCGCCTCTATAATGACGGTGGCGAACAATATCGTTGGGATCATTTTCAGAGAAATTTGATGAACGATAGAAACACAGACATCCCCTCAACATGCATATGAATTCACAGGCAGGTGTTCTACTTATTAATAATAACGTTACTGCGTCAAGACGCCGAGCACCGCCTTTGTGTGCCAGCCCGCCGCACCCACCGGAGCTGATTTAGCCCGTCACCCGGACCTACTGTCTCACAAGGTGAGCATAACACCTGGCTAACAGGTCAACACCTCATCAGTGAGGTTCAAAAAACCCACCCATTTGATACAACAAACAGTATTTATGAAGACACTAACAAGAAGAACATCTGGGATGCAGAGTCAGTGGTAAGTGTTTTGTGTTTTGCTCCGCCACAGCTGGAGCGTGCAGCGCTTACTTGGCGCCTCTGTTTACAGAACATTATCGTTCAAAAGAGAAGATGCTCACATTATCGTTACAGTTACTGTTCTTGGTGTGGACAGTCCTTAAGAGTTAAGAGTCAGGGGATCACCAAAGTCGATAGGGGTCATCCTCCGGGGATCATGATTGTCTGTGCAAAATTTCATGGCAATCCAGCCAATAGTTGTTGGGATATTTCAATGTGGACTAAAGTGATGGACTGACCAAAAGACACACTGACAGAAAGATTGTAATTGCTATCCCTACAGCCATGCCACTATAAAGGTTGAATAAACACAAAGGGCTGTAGGTTCAAACTGCAGTTGACACTCAGACCAATGTGCTGTCTTGACCCACTACTGGAATATACAGCAGCCGATAAACTGCAAGTTCAGCAGAAACACAATGTTCTTTAGAGTAGCCTACCAAACACCCACACTCTCTTCAGGTGATAACAGTCAGTAAACCTGGAAGCGCAGCAACAGCTTCTCTAATGTCGGTCTTAAGGGCTAAGGAGCTATTACACAGTACAGTTCCTCCCCTGTGGGAACAGCAAAGCAGGACACAGACATAAAATATTTACCAACTGTGCACACAACTACACCCATGACAAGATCGCAAGGACAACAGGCTCTGCCTCAGTGGCCTGAAATGCCCACAACCATATTTCCATTTCCTTGTTGTCGAACTTTCTGCAGGATAAAACACACTTTTGCTTCAAAAAGTATTACTAATCTTTTTCTCAGTGTGATATATTTACAACCCTACAAGCATTTAAAGGCAGCATCACAAACTCATCAGTAGTAAGCCTGATATTAGAGTAATGACTTTCATCAATTCTATTTTGAAAGGCGATTAAAAAGCCATATGAAACTGAATTATCACCATGCTCACTACAGTCAGGTTTTATGCAAGAATGGCAAACAGGATGGAAGAAGTCAAACGAAAAGGAAAGCATGAGACTTATTAAGTTGTCTTGGAGCAACACTACCTCTCGCAGTTAGCCAGAGGAACTACTTTTCATCCTTTCGAGCTGCTGAGTGTTTCAGGGGCTGTTTGAGAGCCGTGTTTGACACAGACAACTTTGAATTTTAAGCAGATTGACTCCGCTGCCTTTCAAGCAACAGAGTGTACCGCCTATGATGAGCTTCACGGCAGAGAGAAAAGAGAGCAGGAGTGAAGGAGAGACACGCTCGCTCACGAACAACGATTTTATCTCTTTTTTAATTTCATGACACTGTCCATTATTCCATTTCAGGTTGTGCACGCGTTAATGGTCAGTATAGTTAAAAAGCCACGGAGCAGAAACAGCCACCGCACTGAGGCAGCTACTGTTCCGTAACCAAATGCAACAAATGAGAATCTCTCTCTGCCGTGAATTGCAAGAGCGAGATTATCGGGGGTGCTGACATTGTATAACTTGCTCATCAAAGACAGACAGATTCCAGCAGGAACTCGGGAGACTATTCTTGTCCTCCATCACCCAGCCCCTCTAGATCTGGATGTCATGAATTTCACAACTCCTCTCCAGGCCATGATAACAGAGGAAGAAGAGGGAGGTAGGGGCGTCACATGAAAAAAAAAAAAATTAGGGAGATAGAGAGAAGAGAGACAGAGGAGAAAAGAAAGAGGGTGTGTGTTTAAGACTGGCAGCAAGGGTGTGGATATATATAGTATGATTAGACATGACAAGACCCAGTTTATTCCTACTTTATCTCTCTTTATACACCTCATTTACAGTTATGAGTAGCGTGTTGGAGCAGAGACAAAGAAGAAATATAAATTAACAAATCACCAACAGAGTGGGAGATTCTGTGAATCTGCCCTTAGAGCAATATAAAGTGAGGGCACAGTGTAGCAATATACAGTGCCACTACACACACACACACACACACACACACACACACACACACACACACACACACACACACACACACACACACACACACACCAACACAATCCCAGTGAAAAGCCCCAGCCGGACACGTAACTCATCCTCTGGGGTGAAAACTAGGAGCAGAAGCCCATTAGAACAAATAAAAGAGAGATGTGGAGAGTGGAGGAGAGGCAAGGGAGAGAGAAACCAAGCTTATTTTTCATGTAACAACTATTGAGTCAAGCAGGAGGAGAAAACCCCGTGGGCCACATCCTTGGATTAATGACTTTGCAGAGAGAGGAGCAACAGAGACTTGGTGAGGGGCTGACTTTGATTTATCCACATGAGAGGGTTAGACAGGGAATATGAAGAGGGAGGGAGAGATTTCTAATCATGCAGCCTCATCAAAATAATCATCCATTCAGACCTCAGGGCCTGTCCACCATCAGCAGCCTTGACATGACCTGTAATGGCTGTTTGGGGCTTCCCCTCCTTCTCTGCATCTGCCATCAGAGTTAAAGTTGTTACACTTCAAGAAACGTCCACGAACAAAGACGAGCCATTCGCAGGAGCATATGTTCACTGTTCAACAGGATGTGGGTGTGAATATAAAGATGATGTTGTTAAGGCGAAGTTGTCCATCAGACAAGGGGTGTTTGTTTGTTTCCTGTCTTCATGGCATCACTTAATTGGGGGCTGGTTCTATGCAAATGATCTGTCACTTTGCAAACTAATGACATTTAAGTATCTAAGAGAGTGAGAAAGACGGTCTGAGAAAGCGTCAAATTATGTGATCAGATTATTTCCAAGTGCCCTAAATACTGAACCTTGTTTAAAATAAATGAATAAATAAAAAAACATTATATATCAATACTGTACTTTTTCTTTTTTGAAAGGATCACAGAACAATGTTCACATGTCTAACACTGAAACGCCTGGTGTATTTATAGTTTTGATTAGTCAGTCAAAAATTAAGATGTCACTATTGGTAATTGGTGAGTTATTTTGTCAAAACCAGAAATTCTTTAGTTCCTGCTTCATCAGTGTGAAGATTTTCTGTTTTCTTTCTCTGATCATAGAGTCATTATGTTTGGGTGGAAGAAGTGACATGATTATATTACATGGTCTTGTGCTTTAGCAAAACGTAATGCCAGATGAATAATCAATTAATAATAATCTGTACTTTGAGTTATCTGAGTTTGTCATTCATCCTCTCCATACTGTCACCAAAATGATCCTTTCATTTTAACCCCTTCCTCGCATAACACTATATATCTGGAATGGTAACTTTAATAACTCTTTCAACGTACACATTGCCAATTCAGGACTGTTCAACGACAGACTTGAAAACATCTGAACTTATCCTTATCACTTTTTACTTTTGAAAAACATTATATAAAAAGAGTTTTGAGGTTATCAATACTTTTGTACGTGTGCTGTTGTTGTTTTATCAAGCAAACACTGAAATAAAAGTGCAGCTGCACCATTTGAGAAAAAGATTTTATTTTAGATAATTTGTTTGTCTTTGCTCAGGAGATATGGAATGCACTGAGAATCAAATGAAACAAATTATGAACAAATTTAAATTCAGCAGCATCTCTTTCTCAGACACAGGGACTGTAACCAGTCTGACTGACAAGAAACAATCTCACACGGAGCAGCTGAAAGCATGCATATAAGTACTGTCTCCCAGCAACACAGGACTCATAAGACAATGAACTGCAGTGTGCTTTCAGGAAACTTGCAGCTTTCAGCACCATGGACAGCAGCAGCAGGAGCAAGCTCTGATAAAGGATTCACTTACAGTAAGTGAATCGATCATTGCATATTATTGTGTACAACAAAATTGTTAAAACCCACTCTACACTAAATGTAGTCAAGGTCCCAAGGTTACTAAACTCACCATACAAGTACGAATCATAATAAGTTACAGTTTGATATGTTATTGCACAAAACTTGGACAGTTTTTTTTTTCATTTGATGTAATGTTGAAGCCACAATAAATAATAGTAATTTTATTCTGGAAAAATCCCAGAGTATTTATCTTTCTTGGTTACTTGATAACTACAACTCAAAAAAGATAACTGCACCATTTTGTTTTGGAAATGATGTTTAGTTAGTGAGGATTTTGTCGAATGAGAACTTTGTCCTCACAGGCAAAACAATATCAGCTCATTTAATTCAAATTAGATAAACTTATGCTCAGTGGAGGCTTTCTAGGCATGGGCCAGTTCAAGTGAAGTGTCCTGGAGACAATCAGAACTCAAATTCTTGTGATGCGTTAATCTCAAACTGTCTATAAAACCTGGGGATGGAAATTCAGCAACCTTAAATTCAGCATACCCAAATCCAATTTTAACCTCTTATTTGCTAAATATCTTGATGCACTGTATATACACAAACATACTCTAAAGAAATGCTGACATGTGTGCATGAACATGTGCAAGCTTTCCGCAAAATAACAGTATTTCCACAAATTACAACCCTGAGATATGCCAGAGAGAAACAGCTGCTTAAGGTGAGGGAATGCGCTTTGTGGCACACAGTCTCAGTGTGCAGCGTGATCTCTGTGTTCATCCTCCTCTATGCCTCTTGGCAATAGCCCTCGACTTCAGTTGCAGCATCAAAGGGCAAAACAGCTCTTTCATTTGCTTTTGTTCCCACTGTGGCATTTCACCAAATCTGATGGCACTGGCACCATCCAATCCCTGCTGTGGCCCTGACCCTTTGAGAGCCCCCCCAGACTCCAGCTGGGAATTGCTAAGCTTGCTCCTGTGAGGACAAAACTTGCTGTGACACACTCTCTAGGATGTTTATCAGCCAAAGGTTTGTAAGCCAAATACGCCCCACAGGAGTCTTCTCAAAGGGTTTCATGAAAATGTAATTCCACAGGGCATCTGATTATAAAACAAAAAACAAATATATATGTGTGTATGTGTATGTGTGTGTGTGTGTGTGTGTGTGTGTGTGTGTAATAAAATGACTGAGCGTGATGCAGCTCTATTTGTTATAGCAGATTTGGTGCAAAAATATTCAACTGAAATGAAATATACTTTGTTGCACAGTGAAATGTGATTTTTACTCAATAAACACTGAAAAATCAATCTTATCAAATTTCGACACACACAACAGGATTCTGTGTCTAGAAATGTGTAACAATAGCCAGCCTAGAGCCTGCTGTTATAAATAACTCAGAAACATGGTTGTCTTTCTGGACCCTGTATGATAAACCAATATACACTGTGTAATATTTCAGCCCTTAACAACACAAATGCTACCCTCAATACTGCCTTATACATTTCTCTTCAGAAACAGAATTCAAACTCTGCAGCTCTGATGCTAGAAATTCTGCGAGAGGAAGAGAGAGGAAGAGCAGTGACAGAGCTCTGGGACATTTTCCATTTCTTCTAAAGAGTATTCAGCACAGGGATGAAAAGCCACCTCTCTGTTCCACCTTTCAGACTGGAACCAAAGCCCATCTAGGATGTCTGTGTTTTGGAATGATGGATGACGGGCAATACAAGGTCACATCAAAGACACGGGGAGGAGACATTCAGGATTAAATTAAATTTAAATTCAATGCATCCATGGTGACTGGGTACCTGAATAAAAGAGCAGTATTTAAGAGCAGCAAGTCAACAAACAGAGAAGCAGTGTAACCATTTGAACAAAGGAGCTTCATGCAAATGTTGGTGAGCCTGTAATACAATCTTTACAGGTCATTACATACATCAAGATAAATGTTACAGCAGTATACAAACACATATGGTTTGTATAATATGGTCTCTTCCTCAAAGTAGCAATATGCAAAGGACATGACATTAATATCTGTGGCATATTTGCTTGGCAGGACACATGCTATTATCTACAACAACTTTCTCTCATCGTCATGTCCTCTGCATGTGGGGTACCCCAAAGCTCTGTCTTTGGACCACAGTTTTTTTTTTTTATTGTACATGCTCCCCACTTGGAAACTTCCTCTGTCAACTGAATGTAAATTTCCATTTGTATGGTGATGAAAACCAGCTTTATTTTCCCATCCTGCCTGGAGATATACATGATGCCTTTAAACTTGATCAAACACAGTTAAATTTTGTCTTGTCAAAGAATTTCCTCCGCCCAAACAAAGACAAAATAGAAATCATGGCTATTGAGCTAAAAAATATGCATCCAATTTGTCAAATACTACTGACACACCTGTGACTTTTCTATTATATTCGAGAAGAACACTAACAACAACATCCCTTCCTCCTACGCCACAGTGCCTGAGTTGACCCATTTCTAACACAGTCAAGACATTCAGAATTTCTCATTCATGCATCCATCTCATTTAGACTTGATCATTGCAACGTGGCCTTCCACTCTGTAGCATTACAAAACACCATCTAATCCAAAATGAAGCCAATAAAATTGTCCTCACTTCACCAACTTGCTATTTCAGACAACAAACTGCACCTCCTTACTTTGCAGAGCTCATCATCACATTTCCCCACAAACACTCAGATCACTGCATGCAGGCTCTCTTTAGTCCACAGATTAGTAAAGAAATTACACACTTTGGCAGAGCATTTTCTTACCCTGCTGTACTGCTGTAAAATACTTTACCCTGCTGCATCAGTGCGGCAAACTCAACTGAGATTTTAAAATCAAGCCTGCTTTTCCTTCTTCTACTATTGAATTGTATATTTACTTATCTTTATTTATAGTTATTTTAAAATGCATTTTTGTCTTCTATATTTCATATTGTTATTATCCTCTCTTTCTTTTTCTCTTTTGTTTTTGTACATTATTTTTTACATTTCATCACATCACATGAAGAAGAGCTTGAATATTAATAATGACTACACCACGAATGAATACACCACTCCCCACAGAAAGCCCCCCACCCCAACCCCCTTCCCCTCCAGAGAGGCCTTGTACTATTATTTGTTTTAACTTGCCCTCATCAAATTCACCTTGGCACTTACCCTCCAGGCAAACCATGCTGGTATTTAAATTCTAATACATATCTCCAGCAACTCAAGTAAACAGTCTGACATAGAGACTCCTTAAGTAGGAGCAAGCAGGTCATGTGTAGACACCCATCATACCCAGAATACATTGTGATTATTTGAGATTTTCTGTGCACTACTCACATTCTGTGAGGCAGACTATGCAACAGTAAATATGGCAGATTTATATGATTAATAAAATAAAGTTAAGGGTGCTTCATTTCAAATGTCCCACTCTCCATTTGGTGTACAGCCTTTGCACTATAATTAGCCACTTACGTAATGTACAGTATGATGATACATGTCACAAGGGGAGCTTAAGAAGAGCTTGTAGGTGACTAATTAAACAGATCCAGAGGGATACCTCCTTCTGTGTCCAGAGGAGGGACCTGTTCCTGCTCTCAGCCACCTTACCTTCCCAAATAATATCAGAAATGTTAGTTTCCAATCCTTCTAAGAAGCTGAAGAACTTCCGTGTTCAAATGATAACTATTACCTCCCACAGTTTTAGGAATAACTACATCTATTTCTCTTTGATTTTTTTAATCTCTTTTTTTATTTGCTTACAGTCTGGCTCATGATGATGCAAGGTTGTGAAACCTGCCCATCAGGAAAGCACTAAAAGATGGCAATCCATGAAACTAAAATCAGTGGGTAATTTTGGAGGAGGCAATATTCCTCAGAGAAGCCATAACATTGCATAGTGGAGCCTATAATGAGTTTAGCTCAGAGTCACGAATGGCTTCTGTGGGCTGCTGGTAATACTGGTAAATTATCATAGTGATCCCATTCACCACCACAAGCCTTTATTAAACATTGTCTGAGAGAAGTGGAGTTTTATTGTCATGGGTACAATGGACAAATTTTGGCTAAAATAAGATAGCGTACAGCTGAATGAAGAATTTCCATATGGGATTTTTGGTAATTGCCTTTCACTGAAAGTAAAGTTCAGCTGATCTTTGAGTGTTTGATGTATGTGCAACAGTTTCATAAAAAATCATCATTTTATGACTGACATGATGTAAATATAAACCACCAGAGCTGTATCAAGTGAAATCATAGAGACTATAGCTTATCATTCAGAGAAGAAACTGGATATTGATGTTTAATTTAGTAGATACAGTGTGTGTGTGTGTGTGTGTGTGTGTGTGTGTGTGTGTGTGTGTGTGTGTGTGTGTGTGTGTGTATGGATGATAAATTCTGTTTGAGCAAATAATAAGTTGTCTGTGTGACCACTAAGATAAAATCAATAGTAAAGATAAAAGTGAAACATAGACATTTCATCTTGTCTGAACATTTCTAATCACCCTTTGCTGAGTCACGGTACAACCACAATGTCTAACAACCAGACTGCACTTCAGAAAAAAACCCATCCTGCAGCTATTTCACTGCTCAATGCACACAAGTTAAGTAAACAGTTATCATACAGAGAGCACTGTGGTCTGGGTGGAAAATACATATAATGACTTGTTCATTGAATGCACTGAGGAGAGTCATCCACCAAGCTGAGAAACGAATGATTCCATTAGATAAGGGATAAAAGCTTTGTCATGTTATTTTTTCACCACTGTAGATTTTACTTATACTTTACTTTATTACATCAAGTAGCATACTGTATATTCTTATTGTCTGTTTGTTGAATATCTCATAGTCTCTTTCCCTGGTGAGGCCTTAATCTCCTTTTATAGCTGCATCTCACAAACACAATCTTATTTAGAGCAATTCATACCAAGTTTGACTCTGGAATAAGCTTAAATTCCTTAATCAACAGCATTTTAAAGAGGCTATTTTTAAGTTTTCTCTGCCGCTGAACGTGGTTTCTTGCAAGGAGTGAGTGGTGGTGACTGTGGCTTGTCAAGAGCTTCAGCCACCGTTGTCTTTATAATATAAGAGGTCATAATATGCCCTCAGACACTATGGGAAAGTGACGAGACGGGGTGATACGGGCCAGGGCTAACTGGTGAGCATGCTAACCTTAGTAGAAAACCATTGACGTTGCATTCCACTGCTGGAGACAGCTCTGTGAGTAAAGGAATGAAGTTTGATGCTGAATTCGCAACGTTTCCTCTAGACTGCTAAGTAAACAGCTGTCAATGCTAACGTTAGCTATATAGTGATGGCAAAACTTACAAATTGCTCCTTAAAACTGCATGTTCTACAAAAATACTGGGTTGAAGTAGTAGGCCTGAGGTGACTACTGTAAAAATAAAGATACTTATTCTGCATGTGAGAGACAAGCCCAGGTAATAATGAGCTGCTGAGGAGTAAGTACTCCACTACTCCTAGAGCAAAAGGTGCTGTTTGTTTTTCCAATCACTGGTTCAAAGTACCAACTGTACATTGTAGACCTACATGAAACTAAAACACCTTGTACATTTATCAATAATAATAATCATGAAAACCTTAGTGAGCACAATGACATTGCCTTTCTTTTCATCAGTGATTAAGAATCACTTACTCACTTATTGTAACTCTCATGAGACCACTCAGTACAGCATTACAATCAGATCACTCATGAGCCAACACCATTGATGGATGCACACAACTCACTTTACAAAAGCCTCAAATAAAATCGCGGATATAAATGGGTTATCTATAAACTCTGTCGAAAGAGAGAGAGAGAGGGAGAGAGAGAGAGGGAGGCATTCAACAACCTGATCCCAATCACTGCCCAAGGCTACCAGCTGCTGTGTTGCAAGTGTTGAAAATAATGAGTGAAACAAATGTGTATGAGAAAGCTCAGACAGAAATTGACATAAGCCACAATCCTGTAATCCTGCTGTTTACATGTCACTACGCAACACCAGACTACGATAAGTGATAAAGTTAGTAGCATACAGTATATTCACAATACTGCAGACACAATGTGTTGGAGCTGTGAGTGAGGGAGGTGTGTTTTCCTTGAGACACATTGAGTGCAGTTAGAAAGTAGGGAAGTGTCCTCCACAACAAGACATTTTTATAAGTCATTTAAAAAATGGCAACCACTGCCTCAATAGGAAATGATGAACAGGATGCACACACAGATGTGTGTGTTTTCAGACCCAGATGTGATAAAAACACCTGTCACTGCTTTTCTCTCTGGATGTCATCATCAAAGTAACCTTAATAAATCAAGTCATACCTGTATTGAATCCATTTGAATTGGCTCGTATGCTTCTTAGGTCAGAATAGTGTACCACATTTAGCTGCCTGTTCTAACTGGTAAATCCAGAGTACCTGAAAAATACAATGAAGGTGACCCTGCACTGAGACATGGAGCTCACAACGTGCAACATGCCCCTCTTGACAGGCTCATCTGTCATTTAATGCTGTGAGCTAGATCCTCTGCTACCACTGCGTAGGCTACTGCATCATTTCTTGACCCGAGGTTCAGAAAACTTGACTTCCTCGCAGCTGAGGTGAGAGTCAAGTGGCAAAAGTGGACACACATACACAAGAACATGAAGACAAGTCAGCACAGAAAATATAAAAGCAGAGGAGGTGCTGGATATACAGTCATAACCCTGCACACAGGAGACAACACCACTGAGTGTGAAATAGCCGCTTCCTCTGCAGAGCCAGCTTCCGATGTACAAATGACTCGACAGTCGAGTCAGTCAGCCAAATGTGTCAATAATAATCTACTAATTTGTTAAATAGAGAATGCAGATTTGTTTGCAAGGCTAGCTCACCTGACATAAATGCTTGTACATTCTGGACAGCGGCCACATCTGTCACTTCTGGAAGGATTTATCAGGAAAAAAAGACTGAAACTCATTTGAGATTCTCATGCCTGCTAACGTTCTGTTTGGGCACAGAATATTTTTAATTGAGTGCTATAACATTACAGCATTACAGTTTCCCAACACGTACAAAGAGGTTTTGGTTTCAGGGCAGGGCTGGATGATATCACCCCCTATAACAACAAATTGTCACATTAATTGTGACGATGATACATTTAATGAAAGCACATCATTTATTTTCTCGTGCTGACTCACTTTTATGTTTGTCCTTCTTAATTAGAGCATGACTAGGCATCTGGCCTGGAGTGAGGACTCACTGGCTGATTAGATGTCTGGTTAAAAGTCACTGGTTGTTCTTGGGATTTTCAGTTTACTTATTCCAGAACTGACAATGTATTTGTTAAAAATGATATAATATAGTGTATATAACACATGACATGAATGATATGGTATTAGATCTCTAGATTAGATCTTTTAAAGGAGAAAGATTCGTAATTGGTCAATTTCCCAGCCTTAAAACAACTGCATCCATGTTTCAAATTGCACAGTTTTATATAGCAAATGTTTTCACTGCAATTACTAAATATTTAAACTAGGAGGATACTGTGTAAACCTGCTTCACATCCAGTTTGCTGCAGCAAGAACATAGATGCTGTCTTCAAGGGATATAACAAGGAAGTGTTTGAGCTATTCTTGGCCAAATTGAGTAGCCAGAAAAGTCTGATCCAGAATTCAGAAATTCAGCTGGGTTGTCCTGCATCTCTTGCATTTCATTTAAAATAACACTTTGATTTTTGCACATCATAGCTCCATGAAAATAAACACAAAAACTGTCATTTTCATGTAACACAGCCTTGGCAGTCCACACAGGGTACAGTTTTTTGCACTCTGTAATCTGAGCTGACAGTCGGTCAACTCATGAATTATTCAACCTGAAGTACACAGGCAACCAATACAGATTGCTTTCTTGTTAACTGAATGGGCTTGCACTACTCAGACTGTCAATAACACAAGGATAGAGGCACTCAGCTGCGGTGCTGGATATAATGTGGAACTTGAAAAGTTGTCAAACCTCTACATAGAGTACACAGCTGCAGCACAGGATGGAGTAAAAGAGAGAAATAGGTGACAAGAGGCTGACAGTTGAGTTTAAGATGATTATTTTCTTTACTTTCTATGTGTGACATTCAAATTAAGTTTAGGTTTGTATGATACCAAAACAATTTTACAAATTTTACAGCCAGTATGATACAAAATACATCTACTAGTATAAAAATTAATGGAAGAAAAAGAAGAAAAAAAGTGTTGACTTTCACCAGCAGCTATATTCTTTTTCTTCCAACAAATCCAACGAAAGGGCCAAAACGAAGTGAAGTGATTCTTCTAATTTCCCCTGTGGCTAAAGCCTGAGGTTATTCCTCAGTGCCATAGGGCTCCACTGTTGCCAATGAAATATTACAAAACACATGAATGAGCCACTGCACTGAGCGACACGGTCCTTCACTGAGATGAACATGAGTTGGCATGCACTGTCCTGCTGCCATAAGTGTGTAAAAGTCTGGAGCTGATATAGTCCCCAACAAATGCAAATTACTTCTGTTTGAGTGAAGTTTGCTAAAACTCACTGTATCAAGAAAGAACGGAAGAAACAGTATAATAATTTTCAAATAAATAGATATGAGTCACGCACGCACACAGACACTCACAATATTCGTTCTTAAAATGGAAGCTGTAAAAAAAAACAAAAATAACCAAACTCAGAATCACAAGCAACAAATGTGATGCTACATTTAATGTAGGGGGAACTCAGGAGTTCAGCTACACTGTGAGTAAGTTCATGAAAAAACAAAAAAGAAGGAGAAAAGGAGCTTTTAACGCCATTCACTGAATCCTTTATAAATGTCTTGGCAAAAGCAGTGGTTGAGTGTGTTTAAATGCTTAAATGGGAGTTCAGAAAGAAATAAGAGTGCATGCGTTAAAAGGTTCAGAAAACCCTCTATCTAAAGACAAACGGAGTCCATGAAGGATTAGACCTTACTAATTAACTACGGAACAGGTCTATAATTATAAGGCTGTGCACTAAAACCTGTATAAGTATCACATCTTTGTCAAGGTAATTTCAGTAGTGAGACATAGTCTGTGTAAAGACTGCAGGGTTTAAAGCCCTGCATGCTGCTCACCACCTCTGTTGCAGAGGCAATAATCTCTACAGATACTGGTCACAGCCATTTCAAACACCACAGGAAGTGACCTGGAGCACTCCCCCCCAACATGGCAGCTCACCATACACAGAGTGGCAATACAACACCATGTGTTTTTTTCTCTTCATTTCAGTTTTTCGGACCATCTTCCCACAGGGTAGGTGACACTATCTAAGCTTGAATTCTGTTATCACTTTTGCTTTCAATATAATGTTGTGATGCGATCTGGGTAACGATAAAATAAATGCTGGCCTACCTGTAAGCTGCCAAGCTGTATGCTCCTCTTGTCAGCCCTTTCTGTGGAAGAAAAGAAATCAAATATAAAAACAATACAATGGAGATATACATCTTGATTTTCATGTAGCCAAGCTGTAGCCGCAGCTGAATGCACTCATCCATCACCAAGCAGACTGATTGGCTCGTACGACCCATTTTATAACAATTAATGGCACGGTTTGATATACAGTCAATCACATCTTAAGCGCCCCATTGAAAACGCGACTATAGTTTGCCTTATTTGACTGATTTGTTGACTTAAATATGACACACATCCCCAAGCAGATTAAACCACCCACCAGCCCCGAGTCTGTGTACACTGAATTTAACTGGCAGCTGCGAGAACACACATCATGAATATCAATTATTGCTAAAGTGGAGCTGTGAAAATTAGCAGGGAGGTTCTATTGTGTAGGTTAATGGAAACTCAGACAGTCATTTAACTGTAGGGTTAATGCCAGTACTAAGCCACCATGACAACTCTGTCCTTGAGCTTGAATAATAAATTGAAAATGTGTGTGGGCCTATATGATTGGTTTGCAAAATGCATGAAAATTGGGTTTACTAAAATGGAGAAAGCAAACATATAGGGAAGAGAAAACAAATTATTTTTTTCAAAAACATTACATTAATGCCTGAGGAGTGTTGCTTCTAAATTCGGCATCAATCATCCAAGAAAAGATGAATCGAGGGCAACTGCACTTGGTTGTAGATACTTGAAGACGTTTCACCTCTCAACTAAGAGGCCTCTTCAGTTCTGGCATCAATCATTTTAAAAATGCATGTGATATTTAAATCATACCTCAAACATCAATAAATGATTTCAACAAGTATCTTCAGGTAAAGTCCCTCTTCAATGAAAATCGATAAGGTAACAGTCGTTGTAAATATATTTTCAGTAACATCTTGGAGTCATGAATCTGGACTTTATGTGCTATATTAGAGCCTTTATTGTGAAACTGGCTTGTTTTAATGGTATATTTGATATTTTATTAAAAAGCTTCCTTGAGTTTTGATCTGCTCCTGACTATTGCTGTTACTAACTCAATCTCAACACTTTCTCAATCTGTGTCATTTTAAAATCACATCCAGTTGTTCAAAGAGTGCAATCCCTTTATTTTTGTTGATGGCTTTTATTGTAAAACATCTGTAGTAAGTGTTGACTTTCACTAGCAGCTATATTCTTTTTTTGGTCAACAAATCCCATCAAATGACCACAACCACCAATGAAGTGCTGCTGTAAATACTCACTAGAGCATCAGATGTGTAAAAGTCTGGAGCTGAAATAGTCCCCAACAAATTAAAATTATTTCTGTTTGCTACAACTCACCGTATCCAGCTGTTTTAGGAAATTACTGAGCTTTTTAAAGAAATCTTTATAGAATTACGTCTTCAGCAAGAACCAATGAGCTTGGAGCTGAGTGCCGCAGACAGGGTAGGGAGTAGGTACAGTGTTAGGAAACAGATTATCACATTGTTGGTTTTGTTTTTTCCATGGAATTTGCTGACAAGACGAAACTAGAGATCATCTGGCTATGGGATCACACCACGTCATCAACATGTTGACATTCCAACCCATGATTACTCAGTAGTCATTCCTACATTATTATATGAGCACTCAGTAGTCATGGGTTGGAACAAACACATCCTGGAACTCACTACACCTACTCAACTACACACTAGTAAAGTGTCCTTACTGCATCTTGCAACACTAACACGGTGATCTGTCCACACACACACAGACATATAAACACCTGCCAAAGTCCTTAAAACCACCTCTGTGGTAGTTCCTGCTACAGTAGGTGTTCCCAGGATTACATTTTGCCATGTTGACACACACAAACACAGACTCTCAAGGTGAAGACAATAGCAGTGAAACAGAGTTTCGGCTGGGAACTATAGAATAACACCAGCTTTACAATTTGAAAGAGAAACTTTTTATCTATCTTCTGTCCCCCCAGCAATCATTTGAGACCTGGTTATTACAGCAGCTTTCATTTTCAGCGTTTACAGTTACCCGGCAAAGCAAGACTTTGAGAGTTTTAGGAGGTGGAAGGTAATCACATCACCCAAGCCCAGTGAGGTAAAGAAATTAGCTCTGTGGACACAGTTTGCTGACTGTTCTGGCTTCAAACTAGCAGCTCAGTCAATTGTAGTTAGATGTTTTTTTTGACTAGACTCTAAAAGGTTTTCTGGCTTGGAGTTCATACAAATATAAACTGGTAAAAGAAATCATCAAGAGTGATGCTTACAGTCAAATAACCAAGCTTAAAATTGTAACTGGTAATCCACATTCCACACCAATCCAGGATTGACTCAATTTTCATAATGCATTTCAAGGTTGCATTAATTCATACTGCATTAAATAATTAACTTGTGCTGCATTTTCTTCAGAAAACAATGCCTCACACTCTAGGCCTAATTTCAGACAGCAGAGCCATTATCGTTATCACCACCATCTCATGAGTGCACTAATCCTAATTAACAGTTGGAGGTGGGGCTAATCAGCCAGTCCAGTTATCTTAATTTACCTTTTCCACTTCAGAGAAAATGGAGAGGGAATGAATGTAACTGAGTCAACCACAACTGTAATCACAATGTCTTGTTCAGAGAAATGGGATAATAATCTCTGATACAGCATGTTTCCAGGTGCACAAAGAGCACAATAAATGATTTAAATATGAACTGTATGAACATAAAGGAGAAAACAAACTGAGTAATAATGGCAAAAGTGAACCCAGGTGACTATTTCAGAAGAGGGGAGATTCTGAGGCAGCCTCAGACTTGATAAAATAATTCAGAAACCTTTGTTTATTTGCATTTGTTCATATAGTCAGCTTTAAACCCAAACTCTGCCATCAAGGAGCTTGCAGAGGACAAACACTGATCATACTATTTTCTAGCTACACCTCTGCATACCCTGCTGCACTGAGCCTGTGTGTAAGCAGCTCACTTCCTCAAGGTGTTAACATAGCTTGGTTGTATTGGATTTCACCCTCAGGTCTGACATGAGAAAAATGAAAACATGCAGAAATCAATGCATCAGCACCAAATTAAGTGCCTCGCTTTGTACATAATTCCTTTTTCTTTATCCATTTCTTTTCCCCGTGTTTTCAATTCTTAACACTGGCTGTTTTAATGGAAAGAGGAGTGAACATCGGAGCAGTGAGACATTTGTTTTAATAAATGAATTTGGAACTCAATCAAGGAGGATGTATTAGGACTCACACTGAGGGAAATGCGTGCTGTCTGCTTGGAAGAGTTTCAGGCATCTCAGAGTAGAATGACATCTAAGTCTTTTTACTCGTACAACACAGTGACTGATGCAGCAAGTAATTACTCTTAGAAGTGCAGCAGTCTGAGGAATGAATAGGGATAAAGCATTGCTCAGTCTGTTGTACACTTTCTACAATCTGTCAGCGTTTGGGATGTGGGGTGGTTGGAGTAATGTTTGAGATCCCACTTATTATCTTTAGTGTCATTCACTGAAAGATCTGGTGTCATATATTGAGAAAAACACTGCAAAAGTCAAAACCCTCTGCTTCTCTTGTACAATATACTACTACAGAAATAAATCTCTTGCCAACTCTGACTGCACAGCAGGGTCAATACAGTATGTTGTTTATAAGTTATGACACACAAGACACAAACAACTACTGTAAACTTCTCCACAACAATACCACCTACACTAAAGCACAAATCACACAGTCCAGCTTAGCAGAAAGCCGCTCTCATCCCTCTCGCACAGAAACATCTCCAGGGATGGAAGCAGGACGGAGGATGGGGATCAGGAGAGCATCCCAAAAACCCCATCTACTGCCAAATTACACGGTAAACACAACACAGTATGTGTGCAACTGTCTCTTTGACACAGGTAAAGCATAAGCTTTTGATCTGACACTGCTGAGAACAAAATGAAAACAATACACAGAGTTCAAAACATGCAATGTGTCAATAAATACTGGATTACTGAATGTGTGCTGCAGTTAAGACACTTTAATTGCTTCATTAGAATTTAAAAAAAGACCATTAAATAATGTATTTAATTCATTTTTGATGCTATACCTTGTCTAACGTCCCCTGAGGATTGACAAAATGTAACAATAAGGGAAATAAAAACATGTTGAAGTGGTGGCTGGCAAGGGCAGATGTCCCTGAGGGCCGCAGGCATGGAAAACATTTGGAGGATGAGAGGGAGAAACAATGAGTAGCCAGGAGGTAGAAAATGAAAACATGGAACATGGTGAAGTAAACAAAGCCTTCACAATCAAGTGTTCGTATTCGCTGAATACAGAACCTGAGGGATATGCTTTGTGGAGCAATGATTCAAAGAAAGTGACTGTAGGACATTTTATGGAGATCTGATACTGCTGCTCTGTTTAGGTATTGAGGGAGAAGGGTTATATTAGTTTGTATTTTTGTTTTCTTTTTTCATTAAGTTTGAGTTTTCTGGTTACGGCATCATTTTAATCACCAAATTAACTTAACCAAAATAACAAAATCTGAGTTCAGAGGTGCAAGTAGCACGAGCAGTCAGGTGATTAAACTGCTGTTTAGCAGTTAGATTTGAGAGTAAAAGCTTCTCACAAAACTAAAAGAATAAAAGAATACTGAGACTGAGTTTTCAAGAAGAACAACCACATCAGTTGTTCCAGCACAAGCCCCAAAAATGACTACAAACTGATAATCAATGTTGTTTTCTTGAACCATGACCATGGTCATTCCATGCCAAGTGCTTATTGTTGTTAATTATTGCCACCATGACTACAAAGATCCCCTAACCTATACAAGGTAGTAATTTTAACCCAAACCAGAACCTCCCCCTGAACCTAACCGTGTTAACGTTCTCCCTAAGCCTAACCTAACCTTAACTATAGCATTTTCCCATCATTAAACTGACTCATTATTCAGCAAGACAGTTTCAGAAGGCCAGGTAAATGATATGGTCCTGCTGATAAGGTGTCAGATCTAGAGGACAAAGGACTTATTGAGAATATTGATCCAAACTATGAAAGTTTTACTTTAAAAGGTGAGTTTGAGAAAGGTAAATTGAATAATATCACATACATTCATTCGGCAGTTTATTAGGTACACCTAGCTAAAACTAATGCAGTCTAGTCAAACAATAAACCCTACCTTCATGAAGGTTATAATGTTCAATTTTTATTGATTGTTGGCTGTTCTACTCAGCCATCATCGCGGAAATCATCACATCTTCTATTACAGTAGTAGTAGCACAGTATGGTTCAGCTGCACGGACAGTCAAACACAGAAAACACACTACAGTGGACTGTAAAGCGAGCAAAGAAGATCATCTGCGACCCCTAACACTGCTTTTTCCCCATCAAGACTCTGAACTCCATCCTCTGGTCCCCTCCTCACACACTACCGGCATGCATAACATTCACCTAATATATCTGGTGGTATATAATAATATCTATATACATGACGTGCTCTTTATAAAGAAACAGCTAACTGATGTCATCAGTACACTTGTCAGCCTATTGATTTAAAAGAAGAAAAAAAAAAAAAACAACCTCAAAGATCATAATAAGATGATTTATTTTATTGCTATTTTTTACAACTGACTTGGTTCTGGAGAATGCAGACACTGTTTTTGTTTTTTTTACAGTGGTACAAAACAAACAAATAACACTTGTTTCCTCTTATGAATTAACTCTGATACTTTTTGCACCTTGTGGTTTCTGTGTACTCCACACCAGAAATATATGCAAATAATCCCGTTGTGAGCAACCAATGCATTGACATACAAATCACAAGTTAAACATCCCTGTTGGCTTGTGTATACTGAATGTTAATAACGTTTCCTGCTATTCCTGCTAGTTGGAATTGCAAACTTGCTGCTTGTCTTCTTAAACCAGATTTTCCACCTTGGCTGTTTAACTTTTGGATCCTGCAGAGATGCCTGTGACACAGCATAACTGCATTATGTACAAAATGGCAGAGCCCGTGTCCCTCTCACTGTTTTGATTATCACTAAATGCATTATTTGATAAAACTAACAAGCCTAAAATCTTTATACCACCTGAGTGCTGTGGTTCTTAACCTGGGGGTCGGAGGTAGCAGGAGGGTTGTGATAATGGTTCTAATGAGTTAATATAAAAATAAAAGCACATAAAATATTGTGTTTTGTGTTCTGTGAATGAGTGCATGAAATACAGCCATAATTGCACCACCTATAGGCCATAGAAACACATTGACACCTAAGATTAACTCGTGACTTCGCCAGTGTAGTTGGTCTACAGAGACATGTAGCAATTGCTAATAGGAGGGAGCACAAAATCCCCTAATGCTAAAGCTAGGAGATGTCCAGCAGAGAAAGAATCTAAAGGAAACAAGACCAGGACAAAACCTAGTATATGGCTGGACTGCATATGGTCAATGTGTGAAATTTAGGACATGGGTCATCATAATTTCATGCTAGCATTCTGCCTACTGTCAGCCAATTTCAACCCTTTATCTGTTTGCTTCTCTCCTACTCTCTGTGCTAACATATACAGTATTTTAATATAGCAGAAAGCTGTTCTCTGACATGTTTTTCTGTTTCTGTTGCCAGACAACGGAACAAGTTTAAAATAGTGACTGAAACTGAAACACAGCGCATTAAAACTATGTTAACTTCCAAGCCATTTCCAAGCTGCTGCTCTGCTGCTATATTCCTGATTTTATAACCACGATATCGTCTGACAAAATCACCAAATACGTAAATTAAAAATAAGGACTGCGCTGTGATCTCAGCTATACTTATTTATAAAATGATCACTCAGTGAGAAAGTTAGAATTGATCTTGTCTCTCACACAGCGCACAGCCTCCGTTTGGGTAACCAACTGCTGCTGCCACTCACTGAACACAGACGGGGCAGGGCTGGCGACTCTCTTCTAAGTAACAAGGGTTTGTCCAAAAAGTTTCTAGATATGTCGCTTGGTGCTTTTTTTTAAAAGAATGTCTCTAAATCTAGAGACAAATGTGCTAAGTCAGCAACACTGCAGGCTGTAAACACCCCCCCCCCCCCCCCAACACAAAAACTGTTGGCAGGCCATTCATTTTAATATAGCAGAAAGCTGTTCTCTGACGTCTAAGAAAACTATGGACCTTAGATCATTCAACTCTCTCACTCAATCAGTCAGTCAGTCACGGACATTCATGATTGTAGGACTGGCCCTGCTAAGAAAGCCGAAAGCAGGAAATACGGTGAAAAAAGTACCTGGAGAATGGCTTCACTCAGACCTCAGGTGGCGGGGATCCACAACCCACAGTGTGTGATTTGTTGCGGTGTGTTGGCGAAGGAGAGCCTTAAACCTTCCAAGATGCTCAGGGACTTGCAGACTCAACATGAATTTCTGCACACAAAGAAGCTTGAGTCTTACAACAGTAGCAACTTGGTCAAAAATCAGTCTTGCAGAATGTCTCATTGGACTGCTAAAAGTGGGAAGCCGCACGACTTGACACTTTATTTCACCGTCATGCAACTAAAGAGATGGTTTCAGTTATGAGTGGGAACAGAGCAGCAAATCAATTAGCACTGATACCAGTATCAAATGATGCTGTGGCTAAGAGATTGTCACGAAAATAAAATCTAGTGTAAAAATTCACGGATCATTGATTAATGTAGCAACTGATATAGATCTGAAGCAGAGAATTGTGGAGAAGCCACTAGCTGAATATTGGTCATATCAGTCCAAGGTAAATACTATTATTTCTGTGAGGTCGGCTTTGCAGCACTGGCGCTCCTGAAAAACAAGCAGAGAGCCCATTTTGGGGTTAAAGATAGTTTGCACCTCTTCCACAGCTGTGACTGGAACACCTCACCACCTACATGCAAGCTCAACCCTCCCACTGAGTAAGCAACATTATACATTTCATTTTTTTTGTGTTTGTGTTACTTGAAAATCTTCACTGTATTTCTGTGGCAGAGGCTTAGTAATGGGAGAGAAACTGAAAATTTAAAGATGTTTGTGGGGATGCAGCGGCATGAGGGCAAACAGGTCATCATCGTCATGAGCTCTGACTCATGTCTCCTGCAGGCTTGTAAGCGATGCATTGAGGTTCAGGCTCTCCCAACTTCAAATTTCTGTGTCTCATTACGTCATCACCACACTGCATCACTAGTCTAGCCTGGCCCTGGCCTGGATGTAGCACCCATTCTGTCATTTTATTACATCTGACAGGCTGAGGTTTACATAAAAAGAGGGCTTAGATTTACACCACTGGCTTCCTTTCTGTACTGCCCATTAATCACTGCACTACGGAGGCTTTGGCAGAGCTTCGACCAGCAGATGCAACCTGCATAAAATATCTGTCTCTAGTTATTTTCTCTCAAATCTTGAAATCTTTTCTCACAACAGGAGGAAAAAGTCTAGTGAGGGAACATTTCATTTCACTTGTTCAAAGTGTAGTATTCCCTTGCTTTTGCCTTTCTTTAAGGCATACAAGGCAATTAGTGTCTTGAAACCTTAGAAAACAATACTTCTAGAGGAAACACACAGGATTACACCTGGAAAATATAGTTGGATATACTCGATGCAGACATTGTAGACAGCACAGTGGGAATTAATAACATTAAAGATGGCTCATTTCCATGAAGTTTCTCAGTAAGTACGAACAGGACCTCTCACAAGAAGAGGATATATGTGCGAATGTATTAATGCTCACTCCCATACATAGCTTTTGCTTAGTAAGGTATGCTCAGTTTCCCCGAAGCTTAATACACCTAATATTATATCTCATTAAAAGCTTATCATTTCTTCTGATATTGGCACTTTATTTAACATGAGCCAGGATGTTGCCACAATGAAATACTGCTAGAAACCCTATTTATACCCTATGTATAATATATATGTATTGGAAAATACTGTCAGAAAATAGTGATGTCTTGTTTCCCTGTTGATGCAATTTTGTTTCAAACAGGTCCCCTGGCACATGTAAGATATATGAGCTGTTGATTGCATCCTTTTAACTTGTCCCATTTCTCAACAGCCTTTATTTGAGAAATGACAGCAAAAGAAATTTCAAAAACGTTGCCTGGGAAATGACTAATTGATTGTAAGCTTTGACATAAGCTTACTGGGTGCTTTTTCTTTTGATCTTTATTTACTGCTGTGCTTTTTGCTTTGTACTTTCTTATGGAAAAGAGATTTAACAATATGCTGGTTACCAAAGCAGCAAAATCATGACTCATGTTGAGAAAGTTCAATTCATGACGGCAGCATGAACGCAATTTCAGCCGGTCATACCGCCACTGTGTGCATTTTATTTTTGTTACCCCACCATAAATCCAGGCAGCAACATGCACTTAACTTGTAAATTAATAATTATTAAATGAATAATAGTGGCATTGGTGGCTAGCAGGTAAGATTAGGCGCCCCAGCTTTCTCGTCTTTCTTTTCTGTATGTATGTATGTGTGTGTGTATGTGTGTGTGTGTGTTGAGTCGGAGGTGGCTGTCATTACACTACTTAATTACAGAGGTGACAGAACCAAGGTCCTCACGCTGCATGAGTAATGGAAGGGATTGTGCAGCCAACATTGCCCATCAGCCCCAGAGCGCACGATGACTCTTATCAGTAAACTCATTCCTGCCTCCTGACCTTTCGACAGTTCCAGGGTTGTCTGTTTCCTTTTCCCCACTTCCCCAGAAACACAGCACAAGAGACAATTTTTTGTTTGCATAACAGGTAAAGTCCGGAGAAGATGTAAATGATTTCACTTAAAAGATCTTTTCATACTGTGCAGCTCTCAGCAAGAAGGAGTGGATCAATCTTGATGTCCTGTAGCCTTGTATTGATTTGAACAAGAGACACACTGGTGTAAAGATTAGTCAAAATATAAAGAGCACATAGTGAAAACCCCACAGAAAACGATAATCACACTCTGCACTTCTGTCAGCTCTACAAAGTGTGAAGAGGTAAAAAAAAAAAAAAAAACTCCAGCAACACTTGAGCATAAAAAACAACAACGCTGTCAGGAAAATAAAGCTATTCTTTATACAACTTTAAACTTTATTGTCAGCTCTGACTATAAAGTTGTGCTTTAATACAAGTGTTGCAGGAGGCTTTTTTACATCTCCAGACTTGATCTTTTCTTCATGCACCTTGGAAGTAGGTGACGTTGTGCCAGAGATACTCTGCTTCTAAAGCTCCACAAAGTGTTTCAGCACCTTGCAGCTAATCGTTTTGATTTTACAGCTTTTAATTTTACCATTCTGGTTCAGTCTCATCACTCTCCTCATCTCTCTCCTCGCCAGCACCAAACAGCATACACACAAAGTTAGTGACAAACTGGGGAACGCTAATATTTAGCAGCTAAGGAGCCAGACATTTCTCTTGGGAGTTGATGGAGACCAACAACAGAGCTACAAGGAGAGTGGACTTCAGCAATGGATGAAAAACATGGCTCCAAAAAAATGCTAATGTTGCTGTGTAAAACTACTTTACTACTACAACTACTTGACAAGAAGATTTACAGAACCTACTGAACACCTCATAACTGTCCCTCTACACTCATGAACTTGACTGCTCATTTTAAGGTAGAATGGTAAACATGCTTAATCATTTAGCGAAAAATCTCATGCAATGTCTCAATGATTTAATCCAACATGTACTGATAATAACAACCCTGGACACACTGAAGTGAATATTTTACTGTGATTAGGGGTGTTTCTCAAGCTGCAAATTGAAGGCCACGTATTACATCTCACAAAAAAATGCTTATTACTGAAACAACACCAGTCAACCCTGTAATCCAATGGTCTAATGTGGACTGCCTCGGTACACCATGCGTGTGGATTTGATGATTTTAAAAATATAGACCATAAGGAATGTGTCATCCTCCGCCCCAGCACAGACATCCGGGCTGCTAATGTTTGTCTTATTTAAAGGCTCCCACTGTGACCCTATGTTTCATAACCAATTCAGATTTGCTAATCATTATGCACATTTTAAATTGTGATAAACATGATTACTCAGAGAAATGCATGAGAGCTAAATGAGGAGTCATTATCATAATTTCAAACACATTTGTCATTTTCCATTCTCTAGTACTCCAGTGTTCCTGAAGAACACATTGATTTAGGCTGTTTTTCATGTAATAACACCCTGGAGTTCAAATCAAGGCTACTCTTTCTTGAAGCTCACAAATCTTTTGTGCTGTGAAATTCTGCACCTCACCGAGTCCTATCCTCTCAGAAAATTCATTTGTGATTCAGTGAACACAATTCAGAAAAGAATCTGTTCATGGTGAAAAGCTGCAAGACAGAGAGACATCTTCATACTGTATATTCAAGAGTGTAGGTTGTAGCCGCCCTGGAATCGTTGTTGCATTAAAAAAAACTGCCTCCAATTTAATCCTACACATTTCAACAACACAACAAACCTACAGTCCGCAAAATTACCATAGATTTCACCATAACGGATGAACGCCTCTCATAATCTCAATAAAAACTGACAAGCATAAAACGAAAATATGACAAGCTTCATAAAGGTTGGATTTACTGAGGCATTACTGCACAGAGTAACTACAGTAGGTGTACCTCAAAAAACCTGGCAAAACAGTGAGGGAAATAATGCCGCACAAGAAAGGCACCATCTAAAGGTGGATGGAAAATCATCAGGCAGGGGCTGACATACAGTAAAAAACAAGACTAACTGTATAAACATATCATTCAAGACAAATAGACGATAGAAAGCAGAGGCAAACTGAGGATAGGAACTTGTGGGTTGCAAGGAGTGAGGGAAGTTGACCACGTAATTACAATGCCAACTGTGACAAAAGAGCCAACACACACAGCACAGAATCCAAAAGTTACTCACAAGCAGTGGTGTAGTCTACTTCATTTTAGGGTTTGCTGACTTACTTTATACTTTTATCAGAGAACATTTTCACACAGTGATTTTACTTCTACTGTGGTATAATAAAATATATATAAATCAGTAGTCAAAAAAGTAGTTAAGTGACCATTCACGTGCTGCAGTCTAGTGTCACTGCAGTGTAGTGTCTCATCTCCAGGTGCTGGAGTTTCTGTTACTGGTAGAGTTAATTGCTGCTCTGTCTGAACACGGTTAACGTTGTTGCTTTCTTCATCACAGTGACTAAATACCTGCTGTACATTTAAACTTACGCTTGGTCTGCTCCAGGTGCTTTAGCAACTTTCACCAATTCCGCAGTTGTTTACATGCTATTCAGATGTGCTAGTTACTTTAGCTTAGCAGTTAGCGTCGGCTTCTCTCCCTCTCTCTTGCTCGGTGTGTTTTGGATCAACAGGTGAATTTAATCATCAGTGTGTTGTTGTTGTTGTTGTTGTTGTTGTTGCAACTTGAAAGTAGAGGATTGTGATGCTTACAACTTCAGTGATGTCTGCCTGTCTTACCTTCGACGCACACACACTCCGCTCGTTATTTATTTTTATTTATTTATTTATTTGTTTATTTTACCTTTATGTCACCTTCCCTCGTTAACCGGAGCTGCTCTGAGCCAGTCTGTGTGCACAGCAGCCTTCAGCGTTGATAGGCTATTACTCGTGATGTCTAACCAATCAGACGGTGTTGTGGGCGGGACACTGCGACACGTTTGTTGAGTTCACTGTCAGATCTCCGGACCCGTTTTTTACAAAAACAAATTGCAGAATTGCAATCGCATCGTATCGCATCACAATGTCCTACCTGCCTGTTTTTAAATTGAAATTGTGATTTGAAAGATTGCAAATTTTAAATATTAAGTGCAACGATTTTAATTACAACTTACATGATCAATGATGTCTTAACAAACTGTAGCAAGTGAAAGCTTAAGCCAAGGCTTTTAATTTCACCAGCTATAATTTGCCACTGAAAAAAATTACTCAGCTTTAGTTAAATGATTGTAATTCTATGAGGTGAAACAAGAAACTTTAGGCTGTTGTCTGGTTGATATGCTCTCACCACTCTGTCATTTTTGATCTTTGACTAAAAATTTGGACTTTTTTTCACTCTTCACTCAGACTGGCAGAGTGTCAACTATTTGAACATCAACAAGGTCACCTCATATCAACTTGCTACTAACTATAATAGTTATACTATTATAGTTATAATAGTTGTTAGCTGTTGAACATAGCCGTTGGAATCTCCCAGTGAAACTTTGTAAGCACACCATATCAACGTTTTAGGCCGATCACAATAAAAACGCTGAATCAAGACCCTCCAGGATTCAGAGCAGTGAAGCAGCTCGTGATGTCAGTCTGTGAAGTTTGTGGGGTTTGAGCGAGCCAGAGTTTAAACCGTCAACCTAGGGATCGATAGGCAACCTGTTCTACCACTCGCCCCGGGTCTCGCCCCTCATGCTTGGCACAATCATATCCTCTTGTTTAATACTATGTACACCAAAAACACAGGCCTCTAGTTGAAAAATAATTGCAATTTAAAATCTGTTTGCATTATTGCACAAACAAATGGGAATTGGATGTTTTCCACAAATTGTTCAGCCCAAGTAAAAATAATCTGCATATTTAGTACTGCACCACAGCTGAACTGTGAACAGGAAGGTTTTCATTTAAGTCTTTTTTTTAATTCAAATTTAAAATGAATGATGAAGAAACAAGAAACTGTATTATGCAGAGAGAGAGAGAGAGAAAGCAATATGTTTCACGGGGGTCAGTGGCTCAGACTGAACCTTTTGCACAATCACTTTCTTCAGGTCATCATCCCCACTCATGGTTCCGGGTCTTAACTATTAAAATGATGGATTGCTGCTGCTCATGTTTCACAGATGCCCAATACTGCTCTTTAAAACCTCTCCACCAAATGTCTCTCATAAATCGAAATTCCTCTTCGAGCATCAGGAACTCATATCCAGTCATTTTTCCAGCTGAGAATGTGACAACGGAGGGATTTGTTGAAGTCATAGAAAAATGTGAAAGTGTGGTAATGCACTGTATAATGGGCTGTCCTGGCAAACAGGAACGTAATGAAAGCGGAGGAATTCTTGATAACGTGCTCTGTCTCTGCCACGGTGCTGATACCTGAAGGATAATGGATTCCATGTTGCCATGAACAACAGCGGCAAAAGCAATCAAAGAACAAATCAGTGGCACCAGAAAAAACAAATAACGTCCTTCCAAAGACACTGATCTCAGACCTGTCTTTGGGAAAGTACAAAGTTGGGTGGTAGGCATTCATTACATATACACACAAATAGCTTTTTATTAGAAGGGGGAATTATTGGACTAGTCGAGTCCTTCTCTCTGGCAATAAAGCTGTTACATGAAATGGGATCTGTGGTAGCACCACAGAATACCAAACATGTTTCCCATTTATAATAGCTGAGACTGTCTCGATTTCTCACATTTATAACAACATGAGACTGCAAGGAGCTGCATTACAGTGCGTCACTGAAAAAGCAGCAGCTCAACAGCGAGAAGGAAATCAACTCTGTGACAAATATTTTGTTTATGTCAGTGGTTTTTACATATTTGTCTTTTAGAGAGATTTTCTTAAGAATTATGTATTTTGGTGATTCTTATTAAAATGTACAAAACTGTCAAACTAACTATTCTGACGGTTATTGCACTACAGCATTATTGATCCTGTCCTCCTGTAAAAAAAAAAATGAACCCATAGGTCGTCTGTGCAGCAGGTTATTATGACCCTTAGTTACACTTTGTTGTTAGGCAACATCTAGCAGCTGTAGTAATTATGACAGGAGCGAAGGGAAAAGTGAAGTGATGTAATATTAAGAGAGACAAAGTCCATGTCAGGAGGAGGTTGGGGTGGATGGATGAGTCAACATAACACAGGAGAGCGGTGTTCGACAGCAGTTTATGTTGTTTCTATTATCAATAACTGTTTGATGAAGTTAACCACGTTGTACTTATTTTAACTATGACAACAAAGATCATCTAATGTTATTTGAACCCAAATCACAAAGTAGTTTTTGTGCCTAAACCTAACCAAGCCATGACCATTATTATAGTAACCATGGCGATGAAGGTAGGTGTGCCGCTCTCAGTACAGTCCATGTATTCATTACTGCAACCATGACAACCAAGGTCTGACATGCCTGCCGCTGTAGGGGCGTTACCCTTCAATGGGTAATATAAAAGTATTAAAAAAAACAACATATGGTTGTTCAGGTTGGAGGAATTGTTGCATTATTCTGTTATTAAATTATTCGATTTCTAGTGCTTGTTTTCTTTCTTATCCCATCTGTTGATTCATCTGCACTGTGTATCATTATAACATTATTTCTAAAGCACAGACATGCAAATATAAAAACAGTGACAACGCAAAACTGCAAAAATAAGGAGAAAGAATACGGAGAAAAAAAACACATGAGCAAAGGCAGAACCAATCTTTTATCCAAATATTGCATTTCCAAGGTGAAAGTAAATGAACTAAGATCCTAAATAACATAAGAGAGACATTTATGTCCAAAAGGGAACAAATGAGGCTTATTAGCTTCAGAGGAGCCATTGTCTGTGGTCTAACAATTGCAAGGTTAGAACTAGGGATTTGTGACGGCACTGAACCTGCATCTTCAGGAGACAGACAGAGCTGCACAGGTAGCTAATATAATGGAGTCACACTCAGACACCTTATTACGGTCAATTACATAGGTGTCTGTAATTGTGGAGACGAGTCGAGAACAGTCTTTAGACACACAACTTCAAATGCTGCTCCCACCGAGTACACTTTCTAATATTGTAACATTCACTCACCTGCATTTATGTTAGGAAAAAAACTAATTTAAAAAGGCACCAGTGAAAAACTGGAAACCTTCCTCAATGAAGTAAAAGAGTCAAACACAAACAACATGTATCTTAACTAATTTAGTTGAATAAATGTAAAGTTAGTTAGTTAGTTAAAGGAGAAAATTATAAAATCATGTTTTCACTTTGTCATTATGTGTTTTGAGTGTAGATTGACACACTCACCACATACACCATAACACAATCATGGCTGTACACAGGCTTTTACAACCACAGAGGTTCACCAACTGAGCTTGCTAGGAGGGGTCGAGGGCATGCTTCCCAAAAATAACAGCTTTAAAACCATGTCAGTGGAAATTATTCAAATGTGTCTCTAACAGAACATAAACGCAAGCAAAATATGTTTTATATTTACACAATGACACTTTATTATGACACTATACTTAAACTAGGTTTGTGTTATTGTTAAATTGAGCCCATAGCTTCTGCTGTGATTACTGAACAACATATGTATATCTCTGTGAAAATAACGCTTCGTGAGATATAGTGAGACACAACTTGTGTTTTTCATTTTACTGCTGAGCTCATTATATAGTCCATACATAGTGAGTAGGGAGTGGTGAATTAATGAGTGGTTCAACATATTGGTTAACGGGACAGCAGACTATTAGCCTGTTGTACATTTCTGGCCGTATAAGCACAGAGGTATATAGACATATATCTCAATTGTGATTAAATCAGGCTTATATCTGTATTTTGAAAAAAAAAAGTTACCCTACACTTCAGGCAACTTTAAATTATCCCACTTGGATTGAGATGTCAGTTATCTATTTATTGGAGATGTCGGTGTAAAACATTCATCATCTTCGAAATAACAAAATAGTGCTTTTTTAAATGTGTGTGAGAAAATTGCTGGATGTTTATTGTTCAAAACAATAAACAGACATTTGAGCACATCTGTTACAGTCTGCGTCAGTAGCTTCTGTTCTTGCACAGGGGCGAGACGGCTTTTTCTGAAGCTTGCAGGCCATTTCGCTGTACCTTACAACATACGTTGGGCAGGACCACTATGAATTGGCCTCTTCACATTTTTTGTTGTAGTAGAGTCCTGTGAAGTAATGGATTTTCGTTGTACAACAGGGGCATCGATCCTGCTTCAGTATAGCAGCGGGAGGTTCCTTCAGGGGAATCAGTGGGGGAACTCATTAATCATTACTGTAAGGCAAACAGTGATTTGTCTTGTTATTGTGCACTGTTTTATCTCCAGGAAAAGTGAACATGGAGGTAATGGCTTTAGATGGCCAAATTTAGGAAGAGACAAAGGAAAAACACAAGTTCATAGTCACAACATGGGGTGGTGGGCACAAACATGCAAACATAGAAACATGACATGAAAACCAACATATACCCTTTATATTTACAGTATGTCTACAGTGGCAGCTGTACATTCTTTTATCTCCCTTTCACTTTTCTCTCATCTAAGGCTAACGGGCTTAACTAAACCACTCTTTCATCTTTTCACCCTTTGTGAAAATCAATGTCAGCCGACAGAATGAGGCAAACTACGAGATTTGTTTGATTCAATGTACTATAGCATGAGTCAACTTGAAAATCAAAAATTATGCTTGTGTATGTGCAGGAAGGCACATGAGAGAGTGTATGTGTGTTTGTGTGTGTTTGTGTGTGTGTGTGTGTGTGTGTGTGTGTGTGTGTGTGTGTGGGGCATGTGGATGTGCAGCATGAGATAGGTCACTTGTTGGTCACAAAAACAGATTCATGTTCAAAGACCTTTACAACATCTGACAGACTGAGTCCAGCATGATAATGTGTTTAATGCCCTTGATACATGCAGCATACTACTATACATAAAAAACACAGGCTGCATTCCAACAAATAAATACAGACATTCTTTTATTTTTTGCCTTTCTTTCTTTCCTTCCCTCCTTTCTTTCCGTTTTTCAAAGGTATAATATGGAGGAAAGTGTCTCTACCTCTATGCCAGGTGGTACTCAAGAAAACACAGAATAGGCAGTCATTACCTTTTCACCGAAAAGGCAGTAAATGTTTTCATGGTTTACAAACAATTTTTTGTTCCACACTCACACAAACAGGAACACTGTAACCCAGCGTGTTCCTGAAACAGTCTGTGGATCGTCCTACATTTTCTCAGATACACTGATAAAAGCTGATACATACAAAGAAGTAGTTGCTGAAGAAAAATGAAAGTGAAAGAATAACAACTACTCAAAGAACCACAGTGAGTCCTGCTGAGATTCTGGATGTGCATTGCTGCAGAGCAAGAAAATCTGTTTGATCAAGGATTTAAAGTTAAGTGCAATGATTTCCAGTAATGCCCTGACAGACTCTGGCATGTGTTGGGCTGTAATACTCATCCCTGCGGTGAAAAGCAATATATTACATGCTATACATTTGATGCATTTTTAACTCTAACCAATGATCACTCTTCCTGCCTGAACCAAACCATAAGGGGGTTCTTTCACAGCAGGGGTGCTTTTCTCAGCACAACAGCATGTCTTCCAGTCCTAGGTTTGCTGTGCCATTATAAATACTATAAAATAAAAGACAAAGGAAACAAAAAACTTGACATCCCTCATGAATAATGGAGGAACCCCTCCAGCCAGTTGGTAACAACAGGCACCTGTCTTCCCAGATTCATCAAAATCAGACCAGTGGTGTGTCAGTTAAGACCTCTGAGAGACCTCAATCACAATCTTTGTTAAAGACCCCTCTGAAAGTTTTTAACCTTGTTATATAATACAAGACATATCAGGAGCGAAATAAGCCGCCAACGCCATCGCTGGGCAATGCAATGACAGTCTCTAAAAAGATATTGGGACAGCCAGGGTTTCATACATCATATAACCTAGGAACCAATCCTGTAGACGAGGGGCAGGCTAAATAAATCCAAAATCTTGTCAGTACAGAGAGCGAGAGTTTGCATTAGCGCAGCCACCAACACTGTATCAGCCACTGCCAGATGTGAGCTAACAAACTGCGTAAACTAATAAAAGACGCTAACTATGCTAACCGTTCTGATACATGTGCCAGTTACAAGCCAACAAACAACATAAACAAATAACTACGCTTACCTTTCTGATACGTCTTTTAGTCGCCGATTTTGGTGCACAACAAACTGCTCAGGAACTCTGAACTGAGTGCAGGTCTGACTGAGGCTCAAACATGTGGCTGAGTCTCTGATGTTTCCTCCACTAATCATATTGATACGCACTGACGTTTCACCTGTCAACCTAGCGCAAGCAGCGGTGGTAGTCGGGACACAAGGTCTGATCCAGCTTTCTCAATGAGGAAGTAAGCATAGACGTGTTTACAGAACCAGTTTTTGATTTTTAAAAAATTTTTTTTCACTTTTTATGTGGGAAAATCATGTTATACAAAATATTAATCATAGCAGAGTATTTTTAGATAGTTTAGAACATGTCTGGAGAGGAACTTTAATTGCATCCCTCACCATTTTTATATGGCAGAGCTTGAGACTGTATTTTACAGCTGCTTTCAAAGGCAGCTCACTCTGACAGAGCAACATCCTTGAATGTTCCAACTCTTGCAGACCAGCAAAGGCAGCAGTATTTCTGCACCTTTTACTGTTCACAATATGTACAGACCTTTCTTTTACCCTCAATTTACATAACATTTCGTAATATTCAGAATTTTCTTATACACACACTGCACTCTGCTTATATTAACGGCGAAATACCCCTTTATGATTTAACATCTTTTATTACAGCCATTAAGGGTTAGTAGCATTTCTTATACAGACATTAAAGGAGGCTTACGAGCAGTTCCTGGCCGTAGGTCATTCGAAGGATATTTGCATAGGAATATTGTTGTGTAAAACTACATGACTTGAGGTATAAATTCTGTTTGTTTACAGGACAGATGTGTAGACGCGTATGGAAAGTCCACGAGGTGAATGTTAACCTGGAATAATGCCTGAACAGAGGAGAAACTGCAGACTGAAAGCTTTAAGGATTACTGGAAGCACATTATCGGGGTCCCTTAAATTAAAGACGTGAGTAGAGAGGCAACAGCATATCCGCTGCAATGTTAACAGGAAGAACAAAAGAGAGGCTATAAAAAGCAGCACAAATTTAAGGTTTCATTCAAAGAAAAAGAAAAAAGTTTGCAGAGTTTGTGGTTAGTCCCATCAATGTGTTTTTTAGGCCGCAAGAGCAACTGCGGAGAGACATGATGTTTTCTGAGCTGCATCGTTTAAATCTTTTAATGCTATACTGTAAAATCTTTTGGTTGTAAGATCATACACATATATTTTAGTAGAGCGCTGGTTGCGTTGCTCCCTGTGTAAACAAGCTCAGTGCTACTGGCTGGTAACTTCAACGTCTGACTTTGATGTTACTTTAAGTGGCGTTCTTTCACGAGGAACTGTACACTCAACACATGAACCACAACGCAACAAGCTGCTTGGGTGAAAGTCATTGGAGGATTCACAAATCACATATACATGATTTCACAGTTTAATATCCAAGTTATCATTTTATACAGTACATGCCCATTGGGGGGAGGGGGGTAAGGTAATGTGTTTAACGTTGTAATTCAATATTCAAATGTGTAATTTAGGAACATTGTAAGCAGATCATTTTACTGTGGTAGCTTCATAGCTACGGTGGCCCCTAAGGACAACACCAAGGTTTTAATGTTTGTGCTTTTTTCTCTTGTATGTGCTTTGTGCTTAAGGGCTACCGTACATATGTTTCTTTGGGTACAGATATAGTTAATATGCTGTAGGAAAAAAATATTTTCTTTGGTCAGGCCACTATTAAACACACATCACACACGGATAAAAGATTCTCAACTACTCCTACGGTAGATTAGGGAATAGTTTATGGCTGTTGTTGACAAATGGTCTCCACTGACCAAGGGGAGCATTTTTCAGCAAATAAAACAGTGAAAACTCTTATACAGAGTCAAATGTGTATTTAATTAGAGAGCTGTGACACTGAGATTACAGTAAAATGATTGCATTAATGTTGTTTTTGAAAAAGTTTTGTTTTGTGTTGAAGAAATAGGAGCCAAACGCTCTCATTACCAACTGTCTGTCTCCTCTAATGGAAACAAATGATCAAGACTCCACTGCTCTGATGTATACAATCAAATCTTCATTCCTATAATCCAGAATAATTTGGTCATTTGCAAATTCTTCAACATTTTCCTTATCTGACTGACACATACAGTTAATCCTCAGCAGGAGGTGATTGAACATGAACATAACAGGATTGCACCATACTACCTCCATTTAGCAACATATATAAAAAAAAAAAATGCAAACACTTAAGTGGTCAGCAGAAGATAAACAACGCTCCTGTTTGATCCTTTTTTTCAACCTCCTATAAAAGCAACAGAGATCAAAGTTAGTTTTAAGTCCTGTTCATAATTGTGCTGTGAAAAGTACAGGAGAAGTTGGCAGAAGAAGAGAGCAGGTTTGACATTCAGTAAAGGTGATGGTCTGGACTGCCCAATGTGCAGCGAGGTTAAGGTATGCGTCTGCAGCCAGCTGGGCGTCCAGGACACCCAGGATGATGGTTGCATCCCTGACCGTGCAGGTCGTCATTAGGATGCAGACCGTCACATTGACCGACCCCAGATTGACTTTGGAAGCGATTACATTAATACTGAATCAACTCTCTCCTTCATTTTCTGATGGGACAAACTAGCTGCCAGAAAACTACTGAAATATCTGCTGGAGCCAAATGCTGCAGAGATCAACGGATGAAGAGGAGCGTTGTGAGAGACAGTCTGTGTTTGTCCACAATTCACCAAAACGTATGAACCATCAAATACCTACATTAAAAAACAGTCAGCCCCCGCACATTCACCCAAACATATTCACACAGCAGCTGCCAAGCACCCTCCACAGCCTCCCACCAGCTGTTCAGTGCCTTGCTCAGAGGCACCACAATATGGCAAGATTGTCAAATTCACATTTCCACAGATAGGACTCAAGTCGGATGCCTTCAAAACAAAAGCTCAATTCTGTAACCAACACATTGCTGTTAACTGAATATAGTTACATGTGACTACAGGTAAATACAGAAAAATACAACTCAAAAGAAAGATCGGTAACATTCTCTGCAGTGAGTTGTTCTGAGTTTCAAACACACTGCTGAGATAAAAAAAACAAAAAAAATCCACGTCAGTAATACAGGAGCTAAAACAGGAAGAAGAAGAAAAGAGTCCTTGCCTCTGCATGTAAAGGCATTTCAACTGAATGTATTTCTTCTATTTAGTAAGTTATTTGAAGACTGCATTTACTGGCAGAATTAATTACACATCACATGTTTAATTAGGCTGCTGCAGGAACTGTGAGTAAGTAATCCTATAACCTCAAGTCATAAAAGAAAAAAGAAAAAAACCCTTGCAAATTACAGTGCTGCACTATGTTGGCGCAGTTTTCTCATTTCTAACTGTCTCCCTCTTTGTCAGGTGCACATGCTCAGCCACACCATGCATGGGATTTGTTTAAAATATCGCAAGGGAAAAAAAAAATTGTGTGAAACCGGTTGTTAATTGGGTTTGCAGCACGCAGAAAACCGCGAGATTACACACTAACAAAAACGATTCCTTAAAAAAAAAGTTACCTTCTTTTACCTTTTTGGAGAATGATGAGAGGTGCCCTGTGTGGACGCGCTTCCTCGTTGCTGTGATGGTGATGAACGAAACAAAGGTGGGTCAGTGCTGTGAATTTTGCACAAACTGAAGGGAGGAGATTATTGTTGATGAAACGTGGAACCGGAAAAAAAAAAAAACAAAAGACGCGGATTTGAGCTGGTGTCCCGGTTCAGCAGCCTGGTGAGGTGGTGGTGTCCAGGTCCAGGTCCAGATCCAGATCCTCACTACGTATCAACCCGCATCTGATGCTCAAATCTCTCTTTTCCTTTCTTTTAAATCGCACATGCTGTCACTGTCATGTGACCATTCCCCACCGTCCAATGCGCTCTTTACTACTCCTCCATCCTCTCACACACCATATAATGCTGCAGCTTACTATGCCGCCTTTAACAGCTGGGGGGGGGGGGCATACGCCTTCGCCCTTTATACTTTGCATGTAATTGGCCGCTGTGAATGCATTACAATCCAAAACCACATTGGAATAATTGTGAGGGATTTTAAAGACATCTGCTCATTTTCATAGCATTAATAATGTACTCTTCTGTGGAGTAGATAACAGGGAAGGGGGATGTGCATGGGTTTTATTTTGTAATAATGACCACAAAAAAATAATTTCATTCAAGTCCAGGGGAATATATTAGTATTTCTACCTAATCATACACTTTACCTCCACTCAGTAGCCTCCATGTGCTCGATGTAACCCCGGCTGCTTTGTACACACCATCCCCTCCCAAAGCCTCATCCATCTTTCTAGTCATTCCGTGTCCATCAGCGATTTGTGTTTGGCTGTATCTCGCCTTAGGCACTGCTGATGTGAGGGGATTTGATGTCTACGGCTGAGTGAAGCCGCATGACTCCAGCCAGTGAAATCATGGATCCCACCGGGGTAATGGATGGAAGCGCTGAGACCGAACCACCAAAGCAGAAAGTTCAAATTTAGTCATAACTTTAAAAATGGTGTATGTATGTATGGGAGTAAGCCCTGTGATTGTTATGTTAACATAAAAACATAGAACAGGATAGAAAGAACAATTTAGGATACTCCTGGTGATTAAGAAAAACTCTTCAACAGGTGCTGGAACAAATGTTTTTAGCCATGCTGGAACAGTCTAATCAGGCCAGACTGAATATCTTAACAAATATTGGACTGGCCATGAAACTGTTGCACTGACATTCATGGTTTTCATGGAATAAAGCCAACTGACACTAATGATCTTCTAATTTATTTTGTTATTATCACCTCTTATGAAGTCTAGACTTTTTGCAAAGTATTGGATGGATTGTGATGAAGTTATAAGGTCAAAATTTCAATTTGTCCATTATGACCCATGCAAAACTAATGACATGCTCATCAGCCTATGTGCACACTAATATGTTTTAGCTTTAATACTTTTGCTATTTTTCTGTCTGGCATCCACATTACAGCGGAGTTTTCGAAGCCTCTAAAACAGAGACTTTTGGAAACCCTGCAGGTCCTGTTTTAGTTTGAAAACTCTGGAGTCGCATTTTAGTCTCAACAGGCGAGAAACGAGGACGCAGACACACACGTTCACTCCCTGAAGTCACGGCGTATCCTTCCCTGATTTGTTACACCTATGTCCAGTGTACATGAATGGTCATCTTACATGTGTTTTCATGTGTGTTATGGAGGAAGATTATTTCTGATACAGAGCTAAAACGCACACATGGACAGAGATTTTCTTTTTTTTTTTCATTTTTAAATGAAAACATATTACGGGACATAGCCTTAGCTGTACTTTGTATAGTGCTCTTAATCAAATGTTAGCACGCTAAGGTGGCGAGCATGGTAAAATTAAAGTTGGGCTCCGCCTAAGTACAACTCACAGAGTCACTATTGGTGTGTTTTTCCTATATCATCCTGCCTTTGTCAAGTGGTCGTGTACTAAGAAAATCAATGCTAACTTTCTTCCACCTACAATGTTAGTAAATAATCTGTCTCAGTTACAAGTTATCTCAGTCGTAACTCTGTCTTTTTGCTCTGGAACCTATTTGCGAGTAAAGCATTTATCTACCACTGTGACAGTAGTGTAGGTCAGAAAAGGTTCTCCATCTCCCACTCCACCTTGAATATGCTGAGACTTTTCATCATATGAAAAAATATGGGTCTGTTATCATCTTCACTCCATTAAGTGAGAGGCATCTGCTTTTTAAGTTCAAAACTCCTGATGGCAGCTCCGAGAGAATGCATTGTTCATTACACCAAGAAAATGTTGGATTAAAACCAGCAACAAATTGAAAGGGCTACTCACCCTCCCTGGAGCATGAATTTTTCTCAGTTAATTTCATGGTGGCCTGGCCATTAGATTATGAGATTTATAGTGTGCCAAGTTCAAATTTTGGCTACAGGGTGGTACAAGAGGAAGACTCAAGAGGTTCCTAAAATGGAAATGATCCATCCTCTGGGGAGCCTGAGGATCCCAGATAGCAAAATGAAACTTCCGGCCCAACATATATCTGATTCCCATATACTTCCACTTCTATCCACATTCGCATCTAGGCTAGAGTCCAGTTATTATCCTCCGGTATTGACTGACAGCTGGAAGATTTTTTATGTGCACTAGATGTCCAGATGTGGAGGTAGCATCTTACAATCATGCTGTATATGGGCCAGTTTTGAGTCATGGAACCAGACATACACTGGACCAGAAGAAAACAAGCATGTAGCCAAGTGTGGAACCAGATTTATTTTGCTATCTGGGATGTGTTTAATCAATTTCACAGCAATATTTTTTTCTGAAAGTGAAAGATTTGGCCTGTTGGTTTCTCTAGACCAAAAGCCAGTAGATCACCAAAAATAATAGTAAACATCCTCTTGGGACAATGATTATCCAGGTCTACTGACGCACAAAAAAACGCTACAACTATTGCAAAGTAAGCATGCTGTTCATTGGTTGAAACATTACATGAGAGAAGAGTCTGTATTTTTTTAGCTCTTGTTTCTTGTGGCAGGCATTTACACTTCTGCATCACTTGTACAGCTTCGCAAAATACCAACATGTGGTGCCACAGACAAAATCTTTGCTTTGTTTTCCAGAAAGCAAAACCTTAAACCTGCATCTTAAACAGTCACTGCTACAGTGACACCAGTCGCTCCTATCTGTTTTTTTGAGGATGAATTAAAAGCCAAAAAAAAAAAAAAAGATGAGAGGGAAATCCTCTGTTGACTGTCTCCTCTATAATACATGCTAAACAGCCTGCAGCAGTTGAGCATCTCTTGTGTAACAGCATTATTTTGATGCATTTTAATGAAGAGCGTATTACCTCAGCCCCCAAAGCTCACTATTTGTGGTCCCACCTCTGCTGCTAGATGAGGCCTGGGGGTCTTCTTTGTACAGTCCCAAACCAATTTTTGGGAAATCTTCTTGCTGTTCAGTGAAAAGATGCTTTAGGCTGCATCCCGTGCACTTCCTTCTCTGTGTGAAGGAGACAAGAGGGCCTGACTGTAAATGGCTGCAGAAACCTCTGGACCATCGGGATGTCAACAGACATAATTACTATGAGAACGTGTGCTTATGTGGATGTGTAGGATCCCAGACAAGATATGGCCTCATACCTCATATTTTTTTCCTTTTTATATCTTCTATTCTGTCTGTCTTGTTATTCTTCGCCACCTGCTGTTCATATCTCATCACTCGTCTCTGCCTTTGTCCTCTTCTTTTTTCTGTCTTCATTTTCTTGTTGGTATCAAACCCAGCTCCAACAATTTTTGTTTTAAGATACACAGATGGTCTTCATTCACGGGAAAAACAATACACATCCACAAATCAAAATTTATCTTTCAGCAGTGAGTCATCTCAGCCGTGTCTGTCTCGTCTTCAAGGAGTATCTGAGCACCTGTAGGCATTATATTCGTTCACCTGCACTGGAATAACAAAGCAAGGACAGTGCAGACTTCACTGTGCTCTGTACTGAAAGCAAGAAAAGGTGCATTCGGTGCATATATTTCCCTGTCCTCCCACACTGACCTAATAGCCCGACCTCCTCCCAAACCATCTGTTTTACTGTTTTACTGGGCTGTATGAAGCTGATTTAAGTCATCGCTCACGCCAGCGCTGCACTCCAGTAATGAAAAACTGTACAAAAAAAGCAGCATCAGGTGGGACAGTCTGTCTAGCTCTAGCACACAGATAAGTCCTTTTCAAACGAGACACACACGATTGTTTTGATAATGGAATAATTATTTTAATCATTTTTAAGCAAAAATGCCAAATGTTTGATGGTTACAAATACTTAAACATGAGTATTTGATGTCATAGGTGAAGGCATTTCATCGGTTAATCAAGAAAAATAACTGGCACATTCATGAAAATAAATTTTAGTTGTGGCCCTAATTACTTTTAAATTATTGGACATCTTTGTTTCAGCAAAGATGGATCAGCCTGAAATCACAAAAATGCCTGATGTTGTGTTTGAGGACACTGTGTCACATGAGATTTCAGCTCTGTCACGTCTCAGGAATTTTCACCCTCTGTGTTTCTGCTGCACTGATGAAGGTTGGCTGAACTGGCTGTCACCTATAAATTTATACAGTGGTGTCCATACACACCTGAGGTTAATGTAGCATCGCCTTTATCTGGACTGTAAACTTGTGACACTACTAAAGGCCTGTCTGATGCCCAAAATATATTGTTCTTCTCTCACACATCTTTGTCTGAAATAAGATGAAAACTTCACCACTTGTTTTATGGATTCGGGGCGGTGCTGCAAAACAACATTTACATTATTCTTTGCAGCGTCGTTTTCATATTCTATGTGGGTATGATTTACCTAATTACTTGGAGCAACATAAAGGGGGATGTAGAAACTGTCCGTAACCCCATTATGACAAAATAAGACTACAAACTGTTCACATGAGCTTTTCAAGTGAATTTTTTTGTCGTTGTCGCACAAGGTAAAATATAAGGATATGATATAACAAGACAGCATAGTATCAACAGGAAGGGACAACACAGTTTAGAAGCAAAATAACAACAATATCATAATAACATAGTCAACAATATCTTATTGTTCAGTTATTTGCTGCTTTTATCACATAAACCTTATATTGTATTCCTTATAACTTATAAGGGATGGACATAATAACATGAACACAATATAATGTAATTCAGTATGAGTGCACTGATACTACGTGTGAAGTTTATATTTTTCAGCTTTTGTCTTTGTCAGAGAGGTGGAGACTTGCTTCCCTTTTTCCCTCCTGAGAAAGGTAAGTCTTAAATCGTGTTCATATACTCTAAGTCCCAAATATTCACCAAATGGATATTGAATTTTGAAACACCTAAAGCCTATTCAAAGCAATTCAGTCAGTCATCTCTTCTGACTCAATTGTCATTAGCTGCGAGGTTATTAGATATCTGTGGCCTGGGAAAATTCAATTTCAGAAATCACAGTGCAACATTCAGAGCACAGGCCGTGGTTATGGATGAATGTCATTTGGGTGAAAGTTGCCTGAGGTGATAAACACTCTGTCACAATAATGATGCAGTTAGTACAGAGTTTAACTGCACTCGCAACTTAAACTGATGATTTAAAGCTGATGTTATGACATAACTTTGCCCTTTAGGAATTTTTAGATGGATTATTAGACTTAATCTTGTGTTTTTTTTTTACCTCAGGTTACTGACAATCTCTATTTAATGGTAAAAGACCATTATCATTATGGTTTTCTTGTCATATAATTATAATGAGGGTTACTTGTCACTGTTGACACAGTTCAAATGCCCAATATTATGATCACAATATAGAAGAGTATAATTTCCTATTCTTATGTGAAAGGGGAGTTATTTGTTGTTCACAGCAGTGCTGTTTTCCGTGTGGATGTAAAGACTGTAGTCAGAGTCGAGCACTGAAATCAGTGAACAATCTGCAGGCCTGCTTTCCAGCGGGCCGGGCGAGGACACAGTCTGCCTGTCGGGAGAAGGGCATCAAGGCTGCCTAATAGATCTGTATTCATTATTCAGACCTTGGCTCCACACTGCACAGAAATTTTGCAGGGAAATGTCAACATCATGTGCCTGTAATGAGCTGCACTGTCGTTCCTCTTTAGAGATAGGGCTAATGAAAGGATGGTTTCTTTTTTTGCTTTACTGTCATGTAGAACAGGCTGTTTTTCACGCAGGTTTGCAATCTGATCTAGAAAACATAACTTTTACAAGGCTTCTGGGCTTTTAAATTCCTTCTCCCTCTAACACATTTAATATGTATGAACTCAGTCAGTTAACTTTGCTTCAAGTACTCAATTTCTTGTGGCAATTGTGTGTATTATATTTCATATTGTTCTTCCGTATGTTAAAGAAATAGTTTGACATTTTGGGAAATATACTCATTCACTTTCTTGCTGAGAGTAAGATGAGAGGATTAGTTTATATAATCTTAGCTTAGCTTAGTTTAGTATATATTGGTTTTCCTTAGCATAAGGACAAGAAATGGGGAAACAGCTAGCCTGGCTCTGTCTAAAGTAGGGCTGCACGATATGCAAAAAAAAAAAATCATATTGCGATTTTTTTTGGCAGATATTGCAATTGCGATTTCAGTTGGAATGATTGTTTTTGCATTTCAATTTCACTGAAAAAAAAATTCAAATGATGATGATGATGAAAATGATGATGATGATGATGATGTGATTTTTGTTGGGGTCTGTACCAAACCTCTGGAGAATATGATTTGTAGGCCAGGATGTCTCTCTAGCAGCACAATCCAAATGGCTCTCACAATGCACAACAATGTTGTGACACATTTTACCTTTATCAAAAAAATTACAGCTCCTGTAATTTGGAAATTGCACTCGGCCATATTGCGATTTTGATTATGTATCGATTAATTGTGCAGCCCTTGTCTAAAGGTGACAAGATCTTGCTTCCAGCAGCTCTAATGCTAAATAATTAGCATCTTATATCTGATTAAATCTTTACAAAACCCAAAATGTAAAAAATTGGACTGCATTTCACAGTTATTCAAGTCCCAAGTGAGATGTCATGTTTCATTCAATGAAGAGTCCAAACCCCAATGATATTCTGTTCACAATGATAAGCAAGACTAAGAGTCCAAAGCTAGTGGCTCTGTGAGGGTGCACTGCGGCACTAACATCAGCATACTGACGTGTTAACACTGACAATATAAACATGCTGCTGTTTGTCAGGTACAATGTGTACTTCCTCTTTCCTAAACAGCAGATAAAGTGATGAAAGCACTCGCAGAAAGACGATGGGCCACATTCACCAATATCTTCTTAAGTATTTTCTTAAATTCTTTCTTAAGTTGTTCTTAAGAAAGTCTTTAAAAAAAACTCTACGTTAGATTCCTGAACGTGTTCTTAAACTGCAGAATTGTGTGCACCTGTGTTCTTAGATTGATGAATGCCAATCTCCTCCTAAATTGAAAGTGGGTGCCAGTTGGCCCTAATTAGCATAGGGAAATGCCCGAAAACGATCTTAAAAAGGCGACTGAATGAGACTGAAGGGTCGTGTGCAGACAGAGACAGAAGTCACAAAGAGATGCCGTAAGGGAAAGTTGAGAAAATGCCAAAACGAAAATCTAAAGACGGAGCACCAGAATCAAAACGCAAAAGGAAATTTAGTAATTCTGAAATGGAAGTACTGCTGCAGGATGTGAGCTGCAAACAAGCGGTTAAGTGTTAATGTAGTGTTCATTTATTTTAAAGGACCATAATGCTTTATAAAATAACAAAAGAATTTTTTTTAAATATTAAAAATGACAAATATATTATTGTAATTAAAATAATAGTTTTATATATATTATTTATAATTGTTACATAATTATATAACTGTAGAACAGAATAAAACGCAATAAGCAGTTATTTTGCTCAAACATGTCAGCACTCAAATGTGCGTAAGAGTATTACTCTGCATAGATTCTGTTCTTACCTAAGAACAAATCCCAAATAAGAAAACATTGGTGAATGTCAGAATCTTCACAAAAAAGTCTGTAAGTGGGTTTTAAGAAGAAATTTCTTCTTAAGAATGGTTGGTGAATGAGGCCCAATGTTCCTGTGTCAACCAATGCTTGTTGAAAACCCAGAACACATCAAATTTTGTCATCAGTCCTCCCCCAGCATTATGCAATCTCCCACTCCTATATGTGAATAAATCGTGACTCATGTAAAGCTGATGTCTGTGGCACTACACATGCTGACATGAATAATAGGAAGAATGAGTAATTGCCTTTGATTTGTGAACTTAAAGGGATGTTTTCACATTAAAGTATATTCTTATTCTACTTGCCAATAAAACATCCATCATCAAACATGTCATTTCAAAAATAATGTCTCTAAAGTGGCAGGACAGAAACCAATGAGAGCACACGCAGACAGGCCATCATGCTGCTCTGCACAACTATTGAAAAGCCAGCGAACACAACCAGCATATCAACATTAACCATCCTGCTGGGTCACGCTGTCTCTCAATCTGTAATGCAAGTGCATCCTGACTCATGTTGAGAGGCTATTTATACAGAAGCTACCAGTAACGAGTGGGACATAATGTTCTCTGGTAAACTGGAGAGCCTGAATCGGACTTATGGAGAATCATGACGCCCACTTGCATCTCTGATTTACCTGGATAAGAGGATTTGTCCCCATTAGATAGAGCTCATGAACAAGGCAGCTCTGAATTAGGTCACTAAAATGAACTGATTAAGCTACTCTAGTGTGGAACATCTATAAAATCTGTACTGTAGCTTTCTCATTGTTCCCACTATCCAGTTTTTTCCATGTTTTCCTGCCCCTTGTATGTTCAGAGAAAGGGGTTTTGAAAGCCCATAGATATTAAAATTCTCCTAAAGGAACAGTTCGACATTTTGAGAAATTCACATTCACCTTTTTGAGACTTTGATGAGAAGATTGATACCACTCTCATGTTCGTCCATTAAATATAAAACTACAGCACGGTGATGAATAGTGATGAATAGCATAAACTGGAAACACAAGTCGCCAAAAAAATCATCCAACTTGCTCGTGTAAAGCTCTAATTGACCCGTTATATCTCGTCTGTTTACACTGCAGTTTATAAGTGTAAAAAGGACAATTTGTGTTTTTTTTCCAGGGGTGGGGGCACAGTCACTTCCTGGAGGCTCCACAATTTGTCATATCTATCAGAGCTGAAAGATTTAGATGATCAATCCAGCAGTCAATTGCCTGAAAATGACAGAAAAGGGCAGTGGGGGTGGGGGACTGTGGCAGACCTGTATGTGTGGGGCTACAGTCACTGGGAAGAGATGAAGAGGAGGCCAGAAGCAGGCTGGAGTTAACATGTGGGATCTTGGGGCTGCTCTTCTTGGGGATGGGGATGATTGTGGACCTTTTCCATGACTGTTGGACTGTAGTATATCACAGGTTGTACATTCAAAATATCCCCTTAGTGCATCAATGCCTTGCACAGTCCACTGTTATGAAGGCTTGACGACTTTCTCTGTTCTCTGGAGGAATGTTAATTGTGCATTCAAAAACAAAACTGCGCCCATCAATAACATGCTCCTGGCAAAACACACAAGTCTTTATCTGCAGCCCAAAAGGAAAAAGGGGAAGGTTATCTGCACCACTACATCCTCTGAGCAGCGAGGGACCTAATAGGTTCAGGATTCTCAGGTGAATTCTTCCTGGAAGATATGTTCATCCAAAGGGAGCACAGTTACAAACATCTGTATAGTCTCCCGCTTGATGATTTCAGCAGATTACTGAGCTTTTTCTAAGACGTGTTATCTCCACTTGTCAGCAGCGCCACAGAAGGATCCTTATCCTTTTCTCCGAGGGTGATATGGCTGGGTGATTTGTGTCTTCTGGTCCAAGCCACAAGCTCCACTGAGCCTGGGATCGATATAACCCAGTTTAATCCCACTGCTGGTGTAATAAGCCAGAGCATTACTGTTGGTTGCGTTTGAGAAACGAGCTTCCGCAATCCTGAGCAACCCCCCATCCCCATGATTGAAAACCAGATCTGTGAAGAAACAGAACAGGTGGGAGGGAGGGAGAGGGTGTGTGTGTGTGTGTGTGTGTGTGTGTGTGTGTGTGTATTAGCACATGTGTGAGAGGCTGGGAAAGGTGTGCATGTGCATTGTTGGAGGGAACAAGAGAAACAATACTAACTACCCTCTGATGAGCCCATAAGTCAACTGCAGTTCGTAATCAAGGCTTTTCACTAAGAGAAAAACAAAATACTTTATGTTAACTGTTTACGTGGTTTTTGTTAATCGGCAGTTTATTTCCCAAGCTACCTTCAGGCTGCTGCAGCGCATCTGTCCCCACTGCTCCTCTAACTGCTGGCCTCACAGAATACGTGTGACGAGTCAATAGGTTCATCTATCAAACTGGATTATTTGTAGGGATCATCCATCACACACATACCACAGGATGTATTGATCTGAAGAGATGACACGGGTAAGGCAAGACGCTGCTTATTTTCACGGCTGATTGGAGATGGTGAGAACCTGCAGTTCAGGAGTGGTGTCAGGGCATGGATATGTTATTTCTGGGTTTGTGCCTCTGACTTCATCATGTCAGAAATAACAGACTGTAAACCTCCTGCTCTCTCATGCCCATATTCCTCCAGGCAATTGTGTCTAATATGCACATTTATTTCCATGAGTGATGGGTTCCTATATGAACACACCAATTTCTGTCAGAGTTTTTAACAGTTTTGGTTATTTCACATGATAGATTTCTGTCTGCGCTGGTTTATCTGTGCTCTTGTCACTGGATTGAAGTTGGCGAGCCACCGTTGAAGAAACGTTGAAGAAATGACATTTGAATCAAAATCTGCTGGCAGCTCTGAGGTATTAACTGTATGTTGTCAAAATCTGATCAAACCACTTCCACACAGTCCTGATGAAGCAGATTAGTTTTTGACTGCTAAAGGAGCGATTTGTAAGTTTTGCTATTGCTACATAGCTAATGTTAGCATTAACAGCTGTTTACATGCCTGTCTACGTTACGAGTTCACCATCAATCTTTACTCCTTTACTCTCCAAGAGCTGTCTCCAGCGGTGAAAAGCAACGTCTTGTGTTATCTCTTGTCTGTATCACATCTTTTCTTCCACTGAAGTTAGCACGCTAAGCATTTAGCCCCAACCCATTTGTCACTTTCCGATAGCGACTCACTGTAGCCTCCAATCATTCTTAAAGTCGTAGCACTTTATAAAGATAACGATAGCTGAAGCTCTTGTCAAGCGAGAATCACCACCATCAGCTCCCAGCAAGAAACCACATACTGCCACTTAGGAATAGTATAGTAGTAATAATAATTAAAACCTAAGGATGTTTTTTTCTTAACCGTAATTTTATTTTGGCTTGCTAAATCATGGATATTGTCTGGTATGCAGAAATAACCGAGACTTGAAAACAAAAGAAAAATTTAAAACTACAGCAATGATGACAGCTGGTTCCAGTTTTCACTAGCAAATTAGTTTTACCTTGTCAGTTTGGTTTCCATTAAAATGTAGCACAAATTATATCCAGATTTCCACTACTGTTGTGCAAATATTAAGAGTTTAGTGCATCAAGATAAATAGTTCAAAATAAATAGTGATGCTAATTCTCCAGTCATGTGATACTAAACAATTAAAGATGAAGCAATTAAAAGAGCACCAGCAAAACCTTGAATGGTGGAAAACAATGTAGAAAACAGTATGGAAATATGGTATTTATGTTTTTTCATGTATTAATTTAAGGGATGTGAGAGTGTCCTTATTGTCCCACACAGATTTTATGTATTTCATCCTGTTGCTATTTTCAGGCTCCTCAGTGGAAGCTTGAGTCACGAATAACTGCACTTTGTTACGTTTTTCTTTTATTGATACACCAACTTTTCCACCTCTGCCAAGCAGAAAAACTGTTTTCAATCTTTTTGGAACTTTTACAATGTTTCTTGTATGTGCAAATTGAAAATGCACATAAAAATAGGTGGATGGAAACCCATTTATTCTTGTCTGCATGAAAATGCAATTGAAGAACCATTTATTTGGTGAAATATTGAAGTTAGATGTCACTGGCATTTAACAGAGCAAAGAACGGCTCTTCACCCACAGTTGGTACACCATCGTAATGTTCCACCACACAATCATTGTGCATTGAGTTCAGTGCTCAGGTGGAGCACTGAGGGCGCGCTTTCATTTGCTGGCATCAGCTGCTTCATTCATGCTTCACCAACACCCTGACAGATCACTTTGTTCTTATTTCCCCACTATCTTTGCATGGCTGTCCTTTGATTTCCCTTCCATGGTGCAAAGTTCTGGCAAAGGACCGTTAGACAATACAATGGTCCCTGACCCAAAAAGTGCTGCTTGATGGGTAAGACTTTGTTTTAAGGTTCAGGTTAGAATGAGGCCAGGGCTGGGGTTAAGCATTGATTTCTGATGGTTAAGATTAGGGGAATAATAATAATTATTATGTCTCTCTCTGGAAGTCAGGAGACAAGTTACTTGATGTGTTCAAGAGATGCTTGAAATTTCTGAGGATGTGAGTTTGATTCTTGTGAATCATGAAGTCCATTACCCAAACTGACGCTGCAGATAGACAGAAGCAGCTGAGGTTTTACTGAAATATAAAGTTGTGACAATCTTTTTAAAAATGTTGAAAAATTTTTGTAACTATACAAAAAAAAAAAAAAACAAGTACTAAAGTAGCCACGACTATAGCTGGTAATATAAACTGCATACACCATATATAGTGATCAATTACACACTTGAATGATTTTCCTAGATAGTTGTGCCTTTTGGCCACTGTAGTGATAATGGATGAAACACTACATAAGTATTTTCAGGGTATTTGTCAAAGAAAGATGTTTTCATGTCCCAGTCTGTGTTCATCACAGTCTGTTCCACTGCAGGTTAAGGAGGTCCTCTCTTTGGTAGGTAGACATCAGTCCCCTCTTTAAATTTTTTAATAGAAAATTACAAAACCAGTTTTTAGTTATACTATCATTATTATTATTATTTCAGAGTGACTAAATAGTAGCGCACACATGTTCAACTTAGTCCGACAGTCCACTGTTGATAAGGTAGAAATGTATGTTTGCAAGTGTGTGTGTGTGTCTGTAAGTGTGTGAGGGAGAGACTTTGTGGGTTTGTAATGTTGTCAGTTATATAGCAATTATAGCAGTATATAGCAATTCATCACCACATTTAATTGTAGCTCATTCTGTGCACTTAAAATCCCAAATACCCAGAAAGGATAAAGGCAGAGGTTAATAATTATTTCACGTCTAATTTGTGTTTATCGGGTCAAAGGAATGATGACATGTGACTGAACATTTTTGGGTTTCAGTAAGTTTGCTTAGCTCGCATTTCATTTTGCACGTTAGCATTTTTAGCTACTGCTCTCATCCATAACAGGTTACACTGAGGGAACCAGCACAATACATTTCCTAAATTTCATGGTGTGCCAACTACTGCGCCTCCCATTAGTGTGGTGCATGTTAAATATACAGTACACAAGTTCAAGGGTTGAACTTGGGCAGGGGCAGCTTTACTCAGTTTGTCACTGTGACAGGAAATGGCATTTCCAGCTTTAGCATTTTCAGTTGTGGGTTTCTGCCGATATCCCCTCAGTCACCTCAGGATCTGAAGTTCCCATATGATCTTCCCTGCTGTGGAGTGCATACATCAGTGTGTATGTAGTGCTGATCGAGCTGTACTATAAGCCCACTTAGGGTCCTTTGGGATCAAGGCTGGTGGGGAGGAGGATGGGAATCCAGGGCTCACTGTGGCAGAGCTGCTGAATAATTCATGTTCCCCCACCCTGCCTGCCTCTTTTCCTCTCTGCATTGCACGGACTGAGAGCTCCATAACAGTATGAATGAAAGAGCTCTGCCTCTACCCTTCACTAAATCTTAAATGGGGTGTTCTTTGTTGGTTTTTGAAGCGATTTATATGGAGACAGCTACTAGATAGCCATCAAGATGCTACAAAATATGTGGTGCTGAAATTGGATTGAATTTATACTGAAACTTTAGCACAAAGAATCATACAGAGATTATATTTGCCTTGCTTTTTTTATGGCATAGATGTGTGAGTTCATTTTATATTCAAGGAAAATTAGACAGAAAAACACACTGAAATCAATATTTCTTGTAGTATACTGCACACATCTATCACTTGTACGAAGCTATGGAAGCAACATGCATGCATGCACACACCACACACACACACACACACACACACACGTGCACCCACACAACTTAGCCGAGTGGTGGTGTTAAACAGTGGCAGAGCTATCCTTTGTACGAATAGGAGGCTCTAAATTTGTCTGACCTCAGATACCTTGGAGAAAATGGATCCGCCTGAGGGAACACTTGTACTTGTTCCTTCCCATCAGCCTTCTTCAAAATGTCAAATTTGCTTTTCACCTCACAGACGCAAAGCCCTGTACATGTCCACCAGCACAGTATCAGGTCGGCTAATGAGAATTAGTTGTTCTTCATTAGTATTCACCAGAGTCACAAGAAGGGAAGTCTATCTTATTAATAAGACTCACCACAGGCTAAAGTTTGTCATGCTGAGCGTTCAGACAGACAGACAGATAGATTTAAATGCATTTGAATACATTTGTGAACAAAATGTAATGTTATTAATTCAAAGCCATTTAGTTTGCTTTTGTTGTATTAAAATGTTTCACATACGCCTCACTAATAGAACTAGTATGATTTTTTGATAAGTGCACTAACGCAGTAACTTGTTGCAGTAAATGGTTGCCTTTATTAAGTCTCATTAACTTCACAGAATTTTCTCCCCATTAAGATATCTAATCAGAATAATAAAAGCACATTTCATGCAAAAGATGCAGTACAATGTGTTTTATAAAAGATGAAAAAAAATGAGACAGTCATTCCAAAAGCTGTAGTCAAAAACCCAATTTAACCATAAAGTAAAATATTAGTATAATAAATACGATATTAAGCCTGATCATGATCATTCTATTACATTAAACACATTTGTTATTGTAACGGTGATAACGAAGGTCTCCAAACCATAACAAAGTATTTATTTTAACCCAAACCTTGAACCTAACCAAGTCATTTTTGTGCCTAACCAAACTTAACCATACTATGGTAAGGCACAGACAAATTATGCTTTTCTGCTGATAGATCAGAAAACACTTCTATGTGTTGCCCTTAAGGCCAGTTACAAATGATATATTTTGTCATTTAATTTGAAGAACTTGTTGAACAATAGAGACAGAAATGTAATTTCAAACAGCAATGGAGGGAGAATGGGGAACACACATACGCTCTCAGTACGTTGTCTAACACTAGATTTAGCCTTATTATAACAGGTTTTCTTCATGTTTTTCTCTCCAGCGCATGACTTAAAATGAAAGTACAAAGCGCTGTGGGTGGGCTGCACCTCCTGCTGTGTTTCAATGCATCATAATTTCCTCCTCACAGCCTTTACTTGAACACATCATGTTCATACAACTGAGGTTCCCTCCGCCAACAACAGCATCCTCCTCACCCTTTTATGTCCACTTCACCTCCTTGAACACTAATGCCCTGCTGCCGTGTGGCTGTGTGCTCATGACACTTTGCTTTTTTACCCCCTCTGTCTCTCCCTCTCTCTTCATCTCAAGGTTCACTCGTTGTCATGTTGCTTACACTGTCAGTCCTGAATGTCTCAAGCTGTCACAGTTTGTCACAGTTGACGTGCAATGTCAGAAATAATTGCTCAAGATAGAAAATGAATAGCAGCATGTTTTCGGGCCATGTCATACTCTCCCTCTGTCTCCGTCTCTCTTTTTTCAGTGGGGGTCAGTAAGGTACACTGAGCTGTAAAGGGAAGACAGGAATGTCAGTGTATTGTTTTTGTTTTTATTTTTTTTATACATATCAAATTAGGATTTGGGGATTTACAGTTTCTTAGCTTTGACCCTTAAAGCAATATTTCAACATTTTGGGACATATGCTTAAAGGAGCAATTTGAAAGTTTTGCTAAGCTACATATCCAGCGTTAGCATTAACAGCTACTCTCTAGAAGAAACGTTGCGAGTTCAGCATCAAACTTCATTCCTTTACTCACCAAGTGGTGGAAAGAAACACCACAGTTAATTCTTGTCTGTATCACGTCTTTTCTTCTACTGAAGTTAGCATCATAACCAGCAAGTCTCATCACTTTCCAATAGTGACTCACTGTAGCCTCCCATCTGCCCTGAAGACATAGTGCTGATCAGAGGGCGTCTTGTAAACACAACGGCGGAGGCTCTTGCCAAGAGACAATCACCATCACCCGCTCGTTCCGAAACCACATTCAGCGGCAGAGAAAACTTAAAAATAACCCCTTTGATTGCTTTCTGGTAAAGAGTTAGATGAGAAGATTGATACCACTTTTATATCTGTACAATGAAGCTACAGCCAGCAGCTAGGTATCTTAGCTTAGCATTAAAGACTGGAAACAAAGGGAAACAGCCTGGCTCTGTCTAAAGATAACAAAATCAATACCACTCTCATATCCGTTAAAAATTAAGTTACATCCAGAAGATGGTTAGCTTAGCTTAGCATGAACAATGGAAACAGCTAGCTAAGATTAAGAAAGCAAGATCCTCCTTCCAACAAATGAGATATAACAGTTTTAGAGTTGCCAGGCTAGCTGTTTCCCCCTGTTAGCAGTCTTTTTTGCTAAGTTGCCTATAACTTCCTTTAAATGTGTTAGAATAAGATTTCTCTCTGCAATTAAGACAAGTGATTAGTTGACTTTGTCTACTAGAAAAAAAAAGCATTTGATCCTTTCTTTCCATTTTTTTTAGTTCTCTTCTCTGTCTCTGGGGAAATTTCACATACAAGGCCACTGGGATTTCCTCTAACTCTCATGTACTTTCAACTGAGTACCTTTCATTTTCAGTCAATTTTGTTTGTTGGCTTGTGGTAACAGCAGTCTGGCATCTGTAGATTATTGTCAAGACAAACAGAGAAATCCAAATCCAAAGAGTAGCTCCATCTTGACTAAAGCCACTGGAGCATGGGCTGTGTGACCCTGAGGGATTGGGGATTTGCATAACCAAGTCTTGATTACACACAGAGATTGCAACTGGTATCAGGAGAGGGATTTTGCAGTTGATAAATTCACTGCTCATGAAGATACAAACTCAGCTGAATGCTTTCAGTGCCCTCAATCCTGCCCTTCACCCTTCCTTGACTGCTGCTAAAACAAACAGTGCCTTGCCTTCGCTGTTCTCAGGGCTGATGAAGTTCAGCACTGTGTGTGTGTGTGTGTGTGTGTGTGTGTGTGTGTGTGTGTGTGTGTGTGTGTGTGTGTGTGTGTGTGTGTGTGTGTGTGTGGACTGACCGTGCACAGCTTGCTAAAATGATGACTCAAAAATGAAAATTTTACAATTATAAAATGGTAGGACATTAACTATCGTTGGCATTTTCACCCAGAGCTGTCTGTTTGATATACAGTCATGCTCCATGTTTTATTTATTAATTTATCTTAGTTTTTTTTTTAATTAAATGACAATTCTCAGTTCCTTGGGTCTTATTTTCATAGTGCTGGCCAACATACTAATAATAGTGGACTCCTTTAACTTTCTGGTTAAACCTTGTACTTAATGCAATATTTGTGTGCACACATTTAGACATTTAGGATATACAAATTTTCTGTTGACATGCAATTTGAAATAATCTGAGTGGTTGCCATAATCTGGCTAAACCAATGTCCAGTTTACAACCTGACCATCTGACTGCTATCATTTCTTGCCACACCTGCTTTTGTTGTAGTGATGTGGCTGTCTCTGTGAACTCATTTTGTATCCTTAAAACAGACTATTTCATCTTCTCAGTATGCCAAACCAGTACGAATACATCATACTGATATAACTAATGATGTTTTCTCTCTAAATAATTTAAACACTAATCAAAATTTATTCCAAAAATGTCACTTGCCGCATTTTCTAAATGGGGAGTAGGTTTCTTCGTCATAATCTACTCTCTCGTGGGGGTATAAAATGCTGACTTCAGCCAAGGAAACTTGAAGATTAAACAAGAATAATCAGAGGCACACACACTCTCGCTCGTTATGCATAATAAACAGCACTTTGCCTTACAATGATATTCACTGCAAATAGGTGTGAGCTGAATTACTGTTTTTTGATACTGAAAAATTATACACCACAGTGAGAATGCACAGCTTTAATTTTTTAATGTAAAACACATTTCAACCTGTTATCCCTTTGGGAACCCAGTCGAGCTGGACTGAATACAAATTGCTGTCATCATTGCTGTTATTATTTGATCCTTTTTCCATTCCAGTCAAATGTTTCTGTCAACATCCAAAAACAAAACAAAACATAGCCTACCCTTTTTACTTTATCCTGCCATCACCTCAATTATCAACACTGAGCATTTTCTATGACTTCTGTGGCCTCACCACCCCGACCTGGCATCATCATCATCCACCCATACACTTATCAGTGTAAAAATCCCCCAGCGCCAAAGAGAAGACAGCGCCTGTGGCAGGGGAGAGCAGGGAGGCGGAGAGAAGACTCAAAAACGGAACAGTCGCCAGGGGCACCGGGCTAATGAACACACCACAGGAGCAACAATAACAATAACAACAGGATGGTTCAGCTCCTGACTCCAGATACCGACTGTACATCTGTCATTATGTCCTTTATTTAGCACCATATGTTTTTGTGTTTGTATGCACAACCATAACATATTGCAAACCTTTTTATTGGGTTTACATTTGTGATCAGTCTGGATGTCTCCACTCTTTCCGTCTGCTGTGGCATTTATTAGCCAGTCAAATACAGTAGGAAGTCCCACTAGAATAACATGAGGCACATGAAAGAGCTGCCCTCTATTGTCTAATCTATTTGACTCATCAGTGTCAACCACTCATCCAGTAAGATTATCCGTCTATAGCATCAATCATAACACCAGTAACATGCAAAGCCACAAAGCATCATATCTCTCTGTATGCTGATGATGTTTTACTTATTCTTCCTTTGTTATTCTTGACCACGTTACTTTTCTTTTACTTCTGAGGAACGGTGTCATATGATTTTTTTTTCAAGCATCAATGATTATGAATTACGAATGAACAAATTTACCAAATGTAATGTAATGTGTCTTCATTAAGTTTATATTTACATTCTACCAAATTGGCTGGCTTCACTTCTGTCCCATCATGCTTTGGCTCAGGATACACAAAAACAAAATTTTATCAAAATCTATTATAATAAATACACGTATCCCAATGATGCAGCAGTCTGTAAAAATGTAACAATCATCATATTTTATCGATTTTACATTTTCACAAATTTTACTTTAATTTATTTTTATGTATTTTTAGGGTTTAGGTTGTAAATAATTTTTCAATTGAACTGAATTGAGTTGTATTTGAATATAACATACATTATCTCAAGGCACTTTACAAGTTAAGGTCAAGACCTTACAACACTATAAAGAGAAACCCAACAGTTCCCACAATGCATTGTGAATCAATGTGCGTAAGATATGTAAATCAATATCTGATATCTGATCATTTATATTCCTCAAGATATATAATAAAAAAAGATGTTGGCCAATAGGTAGCAGCAAAATAGCTCACTCCCTTTTAGTCAAGTATTTAACATGCTTGCTTGTTTGGCTGTTTTATTTCCAGGACCTTGTTGGTCATTACCATATTAGAAAATAGTGGGGCTCACATCAGTGTATCTGTATGTAATTGTTTACATAATGTAGAATTTATTTACTTTTTTAACTCGTGTAGCATAAATCTTAAAGCATTTTGTAAATACTGGATATCCAGCCACTTGGTCAGGTGAGGGAGTTCTGTATATACTATATATTAATTCGTCATGTTAGTCTCTCCTGTACACCTTCACTGACTGCTGGGAGAATGAGAGCTGCTATTACAGTTTAGAATCCAATGTAAAATCATCTGGGAACAGGGTGCAGTGACTTTATAAAAGGCTCAGGATAGGGAATGTGCACACACATTCACAGATGACGCAGAAGCCAGCAAAGCATCTCAGCTTAGAGGTGTATCATTAGAGCAATTTGTCAGTCCTCTTCATAATGTGTAGCAGGTCAGAACCTGCATATACGTAAGAGAATTATCATTAATCTGCTAAGTATTACAGTTTTAGACTGCTGGCATTGTGCCACATATGTCCTAGCTGGAAAGTCGGACCACTGAAACGTTCAAGAAAAGTTACATTTTAGAGAGTTAAAGAGAACAGGAGTGAATCACTTGAGAGAAATTGCTTTATTTTGCTAGTTACTAACTAATTTCAGTTCCAAAACAAAGAACAATTACCATATTTAATTAAAATACATTTTATTTTATCATTTGATGAATTCATTAACTTTATTACCCCAGAGGGAAATTACGTTTGCAGTGTGGACACAAAATTTAAGAATGCAATAAAAACACACACAGTAGACAATAATCAACAAATAATCAAAGACATACAGTGTCCCGAATCAATCCACATCGTAATGCTCAGTAGGTTTTTGGTATGTAGTGTGTTCTCACAGTAGACAGCATGCATATTGAATACAGCATGCTATTAATGGATACTCTCCCACAGTGCAATTTACAAAGGAAATGGAGAAGCTGCTCACAGATGGAAAGAAATGAATGAAACAGCTTCAGAAAGATGATGTTGATTTCTTTGTGTATTGACTGCTAAAACAATATACTATTAGTATATAGTTCACAATGTGAGGAGTAAATGTGTAATATGGAGTATACAGAACAAGAGAATGAGTTAAGTGAAGTTAAAGACAAAACAGTGGTTTATCATTGTTTAGAAAGATTTCCTGTTGTCCTACCTGGCTGCAAAAATCTGACTCTAAACATTCTCATTACATTCTCAAACAGGTGGGAGTCTTTTTTTAATCTGAAAATTACCTCCTGTAGCAAGAGAGAGGGTAAAGCATTTTGCAGCAGATTTTGTGCCACAGCATGACATCCTGGAAAAAGAACAGGTATTATCCTGTTTCTGCGATAAGTATGAGACACCTGCTTGGAAATGGGAAAATTATATTTTAGAAATTTAACAGACAATCTTGAATCATCAAAGATTTTTGCAGGTTTCATTTCATTTGGACAACTGTTGTATCAAAGCACAGGTGAACAAAACACTAAAATATCAATCTCCTGGATGTTTTTATTGAATTTTGTCTTTAGTGTAGAACCCAATTCCTGTTTGGGAACCGACTCCAGAGCTGCTGCTTCACAAAATAAGATGATGAAAGAACATTTTGATGCATGAATATCACGTTATACTGCCATCCTGCCTGCTGCGCAGTCATACTTATGTTGGATTCATTCTCACCATCAAAACTTCATTTGACTTGTCACACCTCCTTCCTTTTGGCCTTCTTTGCTTTTCTCTCTCTCTCTCTCAACTGTCTCTCACCCTGTCTTTTATTTCTCTAGGGAATTTTTGCTGGGTCCACATTCACTTGTCAGAATCAACCTGTTTGATGTTCATTCTCCTGTGAAGCCACCGCTCTATCAGTGTTGGCTGCTGAGGAGTTTTTCCCAGAGGAAATGGGGGTCAAACATCCTGCTCAAAGCCAAATTGACAGAGTGGCTCTTGCTCACTTTCTAGGTTTGCCGATGATCCCATTTTGGTCGCAGCCAAGTTTCCTTACGCTTTAGAACAACACCTACTCATAAAGGATACAGTCTCTTCTCATCAAAGAGAGTTGAGAGATGCTGCTCTACGGAGACTTCACCCACACCCTGAGTGTTTGCTGTATCTTTTATCTGACTGCCCTGTAAAACTCACCCAAGATCGACTTTTAGTCAACACCCATACTTCCTCACGTACATGTCACCTCATCAATATTCATGCATCGATTTAATCTCTGCCTCATTTTCATCATCAGTTAAATCTTATCCCTCTCATCCACAGCTGTGAGTTTTGTCTCTGCATGTGGGCTTATACACGGAACACAACCTGAATGTATAAAATATCAGCTGCAGCTGCCTGATATTGATTTGCAGTCCCGTTACATAATCCACATCCCAGTGGTGTCAAAGCCTGAGGATTATTTTCAAACTTGATAATAGTTTTTTGTTTTTTTTAGCAGTTAGCAGTGAGGGTATGTTTTATAGCACGTAAGTGTAGGGTTAGGGAACAAAGAAGACAATCAAACACACAGGCTCCAGTGGTCACAACGATTACACATGAACAAATCTGAGGTAATCCGTGGAAATTGCAGAAATTTGCTTTTTAATAGGGGTCAGCTAACATTGTGTACAGCATATCTCTTCCCCTCTGAGGGATTTTTCATCCCTCCCCTTCGTTCTTTCCCCCTCGCTTGAAATCAATAATGGCAGGACATGAAGCAACGTCACAGTTATATTTAACAAGAAACATGCCTTTGAACTGGTTGATTCTATCCATTGAGGAGCGGGGGGAGGGGTTTGTATGTATAATAACAGGGAGGGAGAAATGGAAGCTGCGCCCAGGGTCCCGGTGTTCAAGGCGTCTCTGCTTTGTTCCACCCTGGAGGTTCGGGCTGCCTCACTGTCTGTCTGGGCTACAAACATTCATGTGCCAGTGCATGATCAAACATATTCAAATGCTTGCATTTGCCTGGGTCTCTCCTGTATCTCATTATTCAGCATACTGCTCTTGGCAACCTTGAGAATTGTTTAAAATTCACAGGAACAGGCCAGGACTTCAAAATGTGTTTTTGGTTGTTTGCTCTCTGTTGTGAAACCTGAAAGGTCACAGATGATGGATAAGTTTTACCCTCTAATATTTGCAGGTGTGTGGCTGCCGCTGCTCCGAAGAGAAAAGTGCATCAGATCAATGAAAAATGATGATGTTCTTGTGCTGAGATTTAATAGATCTCTTTGAAAAGGCACATGAATGAGAGGTGAGTCTCTTGCCCTGTAAAGACAGCTAGAGGACACGAGTGAGGCGAAGCGTGTCTCTAGCGATGATAACCCTAATCTCATTCATCTTGAGGTCATCCATGGGGGTTGACATGATCTCATTTTCTCTTCGCTGACCTCGCTCTGCCAAGGAAAGTCATGCACCGACCATATTCTGGACAGATGTGGTTAAATAAACCTTAACAAGTAACATTTCACCTATTAAAGGCCTAGCTGGCACATTATACCAGTCATCCAGTGTCATAATTGTTGTATAACAGGTTAAAGGTTAGGGAAAGGTTAAGGAAAATGTTGAGGGCAATTTGAGTCCTTTTATTTGCGACTCAGAGGAGAGATACAGACGGGGGTTCAGGTGACTGCTATTTAGGAGATTAAAAAAAAAAGAAGGTAGATTCAGTCACTCAGGGAGCAGATTACAGTTCTGGAGGTGCCATCTTCAAAGATGTCTTTGAAGCCAGAGACTCACATCTGGTCACTCAGATAGTGAGAAAAAAAAAAAAATTATTTTTGTCTCACTGGTAAATGTGTGGACTCTATTAAATCAATAATTACCTTTCCAGACTTACTTTCTTCATGATACACTTTGCAACTACGAGGCTCAGGAGGGGACATGGAGAAGATAAGAATAATAATAGAAATAAAATAAAATAAATAATAAAAATAAGAACAATGCAGCACACACATCACCCGTGGAGCGGTTCATGGGCTCTGAGTTTGGTGGCTCTAAAACACGCTGTGAATGTGAACAAGTTACCAAATGTGTAGTAGCCTATAGTGCCCCCTCCTGACAGATATAGGACCCTGCCTGTGTAGACTCACCAGTGTTGGCATGTACAGTAAAACTATCAGATGTAATCAACACATAGGCTACATACATAGCCTAGTCACTTCAGAAAGTACCTGAGGTCTATGCCGAGCACTGCCTAACCTGAAATGGTGGAACACGAATGGCTTACTGATAGGGATCGATTGTACCATTTCAGGTGCCGTCTGACAGTGATCAGCCATGGTCAGACTGTCACATTAAATATGTGTATATAAATTTGTCTCATCTGTTCTGTGGTTGGGGTTTGTGTGATGTTTTTGAAACGACAGTAAAATAATTTCTTACTCTGATACTGACTCTGACAAAGAAAAAATAACCTTAGTTGACCTAGCCACAGTAACCAGTCTAACTAATCAATAACAGAAATGACCAGCTAACCAAACAAATAGTACGTGCATTTATTTTTGACATGCTGGATCTGTAAAACGCGATCACATTACATTATATAAAACTCCGCCTCGCGAAACATTAACCAGGCATATGAATGGCATCTTATTTATTATTCATCATAAATAGTTTCAATGAGTAACCTATCATTGTAGCATACGCCATTCTCTACCGACGTAGACATTATTGATATAGGCCTGGTTGACAGATCAGTTAGACATACAGTGCATTGAGAAAGTATTCAGTCTATTCTTTTTTACATGTTGATATTTTACAGTTTTTATGTTGAAATCGTTTAATTCTTTCAACCATGTACAATGCCAGCAAGCTATATGCTAATGCTAATCGGGGGAGGCGGCTAGCTTGCCTAAATTGCATCTGACCTATCCTGTTTAAAGCTGTGGGCTGCCACAGTGTGGTGGCAGATGTTAAACTCCATTTCCAAAGCCAATGTTTAGTCAGGAGTAATGGCAGGAGTATGAACCAAACATACCTATAAGGTCAAGAACATAGGAAATTTGTGGCCTAATTCATTTGAACTTTGACTACGTACAGGCAGCATCAGACATGCAGCCTAAGATTATTTTAACTCGGGAACAACAGAACAGACTGCAACCGCTGTAAATAAACTTGAACATAGCCGCACCACACAGCAACCACAGTAGCCTAAATTAACTTGAACGTTGCACTTAATTGTTGATGGTAATGTGGCTGCTGTCACTTCTTCATTGATCGGTGGCATCTTGCTCTAATTGCCACCTCTCCATCTAATATCTCCAACACTGCATATACTGTATCCGGGCAACGGGGAAAATATTAGAATTCTGTTGCTAAATAAAAATTTGAAATACTAAAACTAGCTATGACTGAGGAAGTACATGATGATGAAAATAAACTCAACATATCCAGAGATCGTTAAACAGTTAGCCCAGGCAGTTAACCAGTTAACATTAGCCTAGCATTAGCCTAGCATCAGGGGACTTGCCTTGACAGTCGAATAAGTAGTTTTTGACAAAGAACTTGTAACCTCTCTCAAGTTTAAAAAACCCTTCAGAGATTATGTTGACATCAGCCATTGAGTATTTGGCAAGTTGTGGAGTTACTCGTTGGAAATAATTTTGTCCATCGTTTAGGGGTTTTACCAATCAGCTGCAGGCACTGAATGTAACTGAATGTAAATATCCATGGCGTTTGACTACTTCCGCTTTCGTGACACACAGCAGGTCACATCATGTCCACCCTCAAACTCGTCATTTGTCCCATGATGACATTATGAAATCCAAATTGGATCAGATCTGATCTTACATTATTTCTTTTGTTTACAAACAGGGAGTAAAATGTACAATCAAAAGTCCCCAACCCACAATTGAATGCAAATTCAGCTGATTCACCCTAGCTCTTCTCCTGGTGCTGCATTACCATCACATCAATAGGATTCATGATTCATTATACTGGGTTATACTTTAAATGTCTGTTGTTCTTAATAAACCTTGGTGATGACAATTCAGGCCTCACAAGCGAAAACGTGTTGTGTTGATCCCTCATGATGACTTTTTCACACACTGTTGATGGTGTTAATTCATTTTTTTTCACATTTTAAACCAAGTTTCTGGCCAATCCTTACATTACACCTTTAAAGAGCAACAACCAAAGATGACATTTAAGAGTAAAGCTATGTTCTTTGCCCACATTGCACTGACTTACAGTTTTGACCCTTAAGTTGAAACAAAGAAATTGAGCCTAACTTGACTGATATCTGCACATTTAATGAATAAAACATAAAAACATAATATATATAATATATATATATTGGAATATAAAAATACAATCATGCTTTCCCTTATACTTGCGTTCAATTTGTGATATACAAACGTTTGCACTTGCCCATCTTACATTCAGGCCAGTAGATGGCACTGTTCACATGAAGCATCAAGATACAAAGCAAGGAAGATATAACAGCCTGGGAATTTTACTTACCGAGTATATCACTTACTGACCACGAACTGTACACAGAGCCAGGCTTCATTTTATTGCAGCCATGATGGTTTTTAGTGTCTTTTATAAAGCAAACATAGCGCGAACACAGCCAAGTCCTTGTAGGTGGGTGGTCTGTAAAAGCACGTAACGCTCACTGTTCAGGTTCCTCCCTGCACGCCCTGTTTCCTGTTCACCTGACTTCCGATATTGCCACGGGTATGAAAAGTTTCTGCGGTTGTTTGTTCCCTAGTTTACTTTTCTTATGCTGCTGTTATTCATGCTATCCTGGAAAAGACTCGGCCGGGTTTGGGCTGAGAGATCCGGCTGAAGTGCGGCCGACTGGTGGCCTGGAGACTATAGTCCAACAACCCACAATCAGGCATTAAGTACACCACACGTGCCAGACTTGGCCCATTACCAGTTCTCTTATTCATTTCATGAAAATGCCAATCCTTCCCTTAGATGCAGGATAGGAATGGAATCTATTAAATGACACATTTAACACAACATGAGTAATCACATTGACATGGACATACAGAGCAGCTGTTAAATCCAGGTCTCATCCAGATTTTGAATTGAGTATATAGTTTAAAATTTGAAACACGGATTTTGGTGTAAGAATTTACATAAACAGAGTCAGAGCCCCATTCATTGTTAGAGAGCAAATTGGGATGACATTGCACATTTTAAGATTTTCCCTTCGCTTTATAACTTTAGAGGAGAGTGCTGCATGTTCACAAATATTCACCTGTTCTGGGGCACAGGAATAAGAAATATGATTTCTTTAAAAAGGGTTGGATTCTCCTTTAACTGCACAGTCCATGATTATAATATAGTGTTCCATCCTCAAAGAATCTGGTGCAGAAACATAACTGGCTAAAATCATAAATATTAAAGTCATTATAGAAGCCTATTTGGGACTTAATTCAAATGATCATGTAAACTTAAAAATGAAAATGCTATTCCATGAGAGCAATGTAATTTTTCACACATGTATGTGTTGTAGGATTACAGTGGAATTGACTTTATGAATATGAACAAAGCCGGGGAAACAGTCAGCAGGTTCCATTTGAAAGTATTTAATCTTTTGCTTGCAGTCAGTCAGATGGAGTAGTTACAGCTGAGCGCTTATATTTCTACAAATTAAAGAAAGTACACACGTCAAATTCTATCATATTATCTTGAATAAAGCAACAAACAATTCTAAATCAATAATCAGTGTCATGGTTCAACAGTGAGCCAGTTCTGTCCCTGGATTTCCCTGTCTTCCTCTGTGCTCTCCTTGTGTTCCCTTGTGTCTCGACCCTGTGTGTGTAGGTGCTGTGGGCATGGTTTCCCCTACTTGGCTCTGGAGAGTAGCACACATAAATGCCATTACCTCATTAACCACATTAGAAGTACTTCAGCATTTCTTCCACTCGTCGCCATATTGTTCAGCAACCTTTTCTGCTGCTCTTCAGTGCAACAAAGTAAAGACAATTAAAAAGAAAATGCAGTAATCCAATTTGCATTGTCATTTTCACATACTCATGTGGGTGTTCTATTACCTTATTAAAATGAAAATTGAAAAGCTGTTGACAGTTAATTTTCAAAGATTTAACCTGCTCTACAGTGACAATTTTCAAATACAATAAGCAAACAGCGGCAACAGTCCATTGTATTTAGGTTTACATGTCACTACGCTCTTCTGAGGTCAAATGTCAGTCCTCTCATCAAGGCAGGTCATCAGTTAGGATGTCTCTTCCTTGTCACTTGTTTGTCTGTCTGGGGCAGTGGCAGTAGCTTGTTTTACCAGGGCACAAATGACACAAAGATCCACTGTGATCATGCAGCATTTACTGTTATTGGAAACTTTGTGGTTGTGAGAATGAGTTAAACAGAAACAGATAAACAGAGCAGTTAAACAGCTCCCCACTCTTTGTGACGTCACTCACTCTAGCTGTGAATATTCAGCCATATACACACTAATGTAAAACTCTGGAAAGGTTCAGAAACGTTCATGAAACTTAATAAAAACTATAAATGGGATTTCTATGGATGTTAAGATGACTTTGTTACCTATACTGTTCCATAAGATCGAGAATATCACTCACTATATGATTTTATCCTTCGGCTGACAGCACTAGGTGACCCGGTCCAGGTTGGTCCCATCAGTCCTACCAGGCATCACGGCCAAAATCATATTCATAACCATTGTGTGTTACCACCTTAACATGTTTGCCATTTCTGCTCAGATGTAACCTCAATGTTGTGTTTACAGCTTGTTTCTGCTGCCCCCAAGTGGGAAAAATAAAATCAGTTAGTGCAGGTTGAATTCCAACAAAAGCAACAGAATGACCCAAAAACCTCAGATCTGTATGTATGATTTATTTTATTCAACCATTAAATCACTTATACAGGACTTTAGAAACATCCAGATCATCATCCATCACAATGTATATTTCCCCAGCAAAGGTTCACATTCCAGCACCATACACACAGATTTTTTCTTATTACAAACATTAGAATATGCTCTGTGCACTAAAAATGAAAACACTACTGAATGTATCTTATTTAAACAATCCTTACATGTGAAATCTGAATTAAAATTATTATAGTTATGAGGCCACAACATATCTTCAGATATCAAATCAAAAGGGTATAGAAAGCAAGCTAAATGCATAGAGATGTACAACACTACAGTACTTATCATTCATTTATCTATCAAAAGAAAACTTTCTAAAACTTAAATATTTCATAAATTTGGAGAGGGCTAGGCTATAGTGTGTTTCATATTTACATCATCCCATGTGTGTAGACCACCAACCTGTGCCATAAGGAAAAGATTTCATAGGCTACAGGCCACATTAAAAATGAAATGCCCAAGCAGAAATGTGGATCTACAGTATGTACATAAAATACAGTTTGGATATTTGCAATAGACATCAGTGTGTGGGGAAGTGCATCTTTTGGTGCTGTTTACATGAGTTTGCTGGTGAAGATATGTGAAAGCCACAAAGGTGTAGAGAGTGGATGTTACAGTGCTTTTCAGGGCAGGTGAGGCAACCCACTGAATGACAACAAATATACGATAAAGATCTATTATGTACAATAATTAACAACCAATTATGGAATGATTAAAATGTTTTTTTGACTGCTGGGTTGGAGTTGTCCTCATTAGATTATGATTATTACTATATTTCCTCACAACTGACCTGTGTGTGTGTGTGTGTGTGTGTGTGTGTGTGTGTGTGTGTGTGTGTGTGTGTACACAGCTAAATGTGCTCTATACAACGCTGTAATAGATATGAACATATGACACAATTCCACACATTTCCATTTCAAAAACATCAAGTAATCCATCAGCAGTACTTCAGTCTCTCTTCAGTGACAGTTTCCACACTGAGTAAAAAAAAGAAAAAGAAAACAACCTCAAAATATTTGATTTAGTGACAGTGAAATATCACTGTGAATAATAAAGTGCTGCTAAAAAGATAGACTTTCCTCAAACAATGTATTTAAAGAGAAGAAACAAGTGATACAGCAGTCACAGACAGCAGCTAGGCAAAGTAAGCCAGATGTTTTTTTTCCCCCACCAGCTACTGTATACAACATAGTACACAACTGAAAGACAGAGAAAGAGAGAGCTACACAATACTGCAGAATTCAGTGTACAAGGTACAGAATGAGCCTCGCACCAGAGCATTAAGTGTCCACCTCCTATGACATATAATGGACCTCAAACGGGTGACAAGCACTTTCAGGATAATGAAAGCCTTTCCAAACGCTGAAGTTCATTTTGGTCCCCTTTATTTCTTTTCTTTTTTCTTTTTTTTTTTTTTTTCCTTCTCTCACTCTTCTGAAGATGTTTTGTAGTTTTCACAGAGGAACAGCATGCAGCTCCTGTTTGTGTGAAAAGATCCAGACAGCTTTCAGGCCAATTCACCTGACTTTGAAAGCTCCACAGGTAATCTCAACTCATAGACACTTAAAAAAAGTGAAGATCATCCACTGACAGAAGCTTTCAGTCTCGATCAGGCGGATCTGACCTGGAACTGCTCCGGCGTGATAAGGCTGAAAGGCTGAAAGGCTGAAAGGCAGCCGAAGCTTGATTGTTTTAGACAGGCACTTAAACTCACAAATGTTCTGGATTTTGCAAGGCAGATTTTTGGTTTCGTGGCTGCTGATTGTGGGTGGGTACTTATCTCATGTCATAGTAAAATGGGTGGATGATTTATTTATTTGACTTCACTGCCAAGTTCAGCGCGACTGTGCAGACGCTGTTCAATCGTGCACAGACCCAGCATTAATTCCATCAGCTGTCCTGTTAAAAAGGAATGGTGTAAAAAAAAAAACATGAATGATGAATGAATAAATCTCTTGATATATTATTTGGGCAAAGCTTTGTCTTCATGACAAATATAAATCAGATTAAAAATGACAAAAAATGTCAATAATGACAGTGACAATAACAAGTAAAAATGGGTATAATATGTAGAGTGTTACCATTAAAATTTCATGAAGCAAAATTAAACTTCTCACAGTAAAACACAAACATATGGGAGATTGTGTACTCAGTAACTTAAAAAGGTGCAAACATAAACTCATTCTGTTTTTAAGGGCAGTGCCCCATCTGGTGGAGAGAGACAAAGTCGAGCTATGCAGCATCTACAGTGCTAGGGTCTACAGTGATACAGCATTACAGTATGATCAACACAAACAGGTATTTTTTGCACAGTGAACAGATCTCTACAGCTACAGTGCTGACTGTAGCAAACTGACTGTGTTGTAACAGGCTACAAAGAACAGAGCATAAGCACGTCAGTAATATATTCAGTGAAAAAAAGTTATTTTAAAAAAAGGTTGGTTGGTTGATGTAGACACTCCTTTTCCTTCTTTAAAATATTAAAAATCTTCCCCATCTATCCTCAACTCCCCTCTCTACATCCGCCAGGCGACATAGTGCCCATTGAGTTTTTGTTTCTTTGAGTGACATAAGAGGGGCAGCAGAAGACGTCATGTTGGAGAATCACGCACAACTGTTGGTTTGGTTATGACGCCTGAAATGTGGTGACAGTGTGATAATTATTCTACCAAAGGACCTGTCTACTTCTAGTTAGTAGACCTTTCTCGTCCCTCCTCGGTCTGAGAAAGAGTTTGTTAGAAAGTTAAAAAAACAAAAACAAAACAGTCACTCAGAGCTGAGAATCAGCTCCCAGGCTGTTGAGCTCCTCCGGCGAGTGCTTTTCTGCCCCTGTGGCGGCCGTCTGGCGGAAGCCGGCCGTGATCTCGTCAAACGTCCGGCCCTTAGTCTCTGGGACTTTGAAGTAGGTGAAGACGAAGAAAATGAGCAGCAGCACAGTGAAGATAACAAACACGTAGGGGCCACAGATTTCCTGTAAAGAATCATCAGAGAAGAAACAGAAATTCAGTGGAGTCCTACTAGACTTCAGCGTCACATCATCTGACAGTGAGTATGCAAGAAGGATTTATTTTACTTGGAAACATACACCTCAAACATAGAGAGAAAGACAACATGTGATCTTCATTTTATTTTTAGAAGTTTGATAGGTTGAATTTTTTACGTATCTGGGAACTAAGCATCACATCCCGCTTTGTGGTCAGCTTCTTTACTGCACTGTGAGCGAATGATTTTCAGTGTGAAAATGGTTGATGATCAAGTTGCTCAGTCAATTGAAATATAACACATGCTGTTTTTTTGTGAATTGGCCTGATGATGGGGTAAAAGAGCACAACCCAAAATTCTATGACTAATGGTGACTGGTTATTGTGAACGGCTAGTTGTGGACTGATCGCAAACATAAATCAAAAATTTAAATTTGACAAATTTGATTTTAAAATCAAAGGTTTTTGGTCCAGCTGTAATGTTGCCATCCTCTGGCTGATTAGTGTAATTCAGTTATTTGCCTCGAACACACTGAACCATCACTTTAATTTCTGCTAATACTGTCTAATTGCTAATTGTGAAAGTTGTTCTCCTATAACTTATTAAGGCCATGTAATGACATGAAAGGAAAAGCAGATTATGATTTGATCAGTCACAACTTGAAGCTCTCAGTCTGGCCTTAACTGGTCAGAACAGAAGAGTGAACACTGTGTGATCACTGGGTCAGTGTCTGTTTTAAGCAGGTGGAATGGACGCGACAAACCCAGCCATCTTCTTATACAGTTAGCATAGTAACACTTTTTCCGAAGGTCTGTAATTTCATCATAAGAGAGCAATGGTATCTAGTATTAATTATAGGTAAAATACTGGATATTGCGTTTCTAACTGTTGTCCTTCCAGTGAATTCTTTCAAATGAATTGCTATTTTAATTTAAAGAGTTTCCACTGATTAATGAATGTTTGAGTATTTACAATGGAGCCATTCTTATCCCTCTGAAAACAATTGCTTGTAAATTTAACTATAAATCCTAACTAAAAGAACTTTGCCTCATTTTCCGTATAATTCAAACCAAATTACATAATTCTTTCCAAAAAGTTCCTAAGAAATAACACACCCATAAAACAGTGTCACTTCACAAACACAGATGTTAGATCCAAATGTTTTCTCTGGTCGTTTTTTTCTACTGACCTCTATATACTGGAAGCTCATTCCCACAATGAAGTTGGCAGTCCAGTTGGACAAACCAGCCAGAGCAATGGCTGAAGGCCTGGGTCCCTGCGAGAACAACTCTGCCACGATGAACCAGGGGATAGGACCCGGTCCGATCTCAAAGAACGCGACGAAGGCAAAAATGGCCACGATGCTCAAATATGACATCCACTTGAGCTTCTCCTACAAGGACAGAACACAAGAAAACAGATTGCTTACCATCATTTTTAACACAATCACTGACATATCTAAGTTGGCGTAAGCAGGTGTTTGTTGACCTACCAGCAGAGCCGAGGCAATTGTCATCAGGATGGCAGATCCAGCCATTCCCAGCAGCCCCAGCAGGTGCAGAGACCTACGTCCTGCACGTTCGACAACGAACAGCTACAATAAAAAAAAAATTTAAAATTAAAAAAAAAGATTCTCACATTGTGTGACTGCAAAGGGATTTCTGAAATATGCACTGCAAGAACACACAGAGTAATTACTAATTTACTGCCTCAGATACGTCCAAAAACAACAATCAAGTCTCTCGAAAAGTACTGAATCATTTCTGGGTGAAGTTATTCCTATAACTTGTTGCTTAACTAGCTTTTTTTTTTTTTTTATCTTTACTGTTATGACGATTTCAATTTCACAAAATACTTTATTCTGTACTCACCGACACCACAGTAAAAGCTGTATTAACAACACCGGCTCCAATGGTGGCATAGATGGGCTGCTGAACCCCAGCTTTCGCAAAGATTTTGGTGGAATAGTAGAATATCTGAAAGTACAGCAGCCACAAAGAATAAACATGAGATGGTTTTCTTTTTTTTTTCTTTTTTTTTTAAGTTGACATCTAGGTATGCTTAGGATCTGAAACTCACAGCGTTGATGCCAGACAGTTGCTGGGAGAGCTGCAGGATGATGGCGACAATGAGCGGCTGGCGGTAGAGGGGTGACTGGATAAGCTCTATGATGGTCACCTTTTTCTCCCTCATCATCTGCCGGCTCTCTTCCTTCATCTCCTGCATGTCAGCGCTCACATCTGTCGTGCCTCTCAGCTTCTTAAGCACTAAAATGTGCAGCGAAAGAGCAGATTGTTAACTACGCAAGCTACACTATTTCTTTTACCCAGTTTGGCCACGTGTTTCTTCGTCATTTTGTTTTCTTTTTGAACATTTCAGAAGCCATTTGGAATCTGTGATAAATCTTGAAACTTGAGAGTTGTTTTGAATTTTAGCATAAAAAAAAGTATCCGTGAACACACAGCTCCACTAGATAAAAAAAAAAATTTAAGTGGTTATAACTAATAATGTCAACTTCATGTGTGTGAACTCACCAGTCTTGGCCTTGTTCTCTTCGTTCTTGTTGATGAGCAGGAAACGGGGGCTCTCGGGGCAGAGAGGCAGCAGGACGCACTGTATCACGGCTGGGATGAAGATGAAGCCCAAGAGGAGCGGCCACAAGCTTTCGTTGCCCATGATCGACTCTATTCCAAACACCTAAAAACCAACCCAGACACACACAACCCAGACATGAACCACCTGCAAAGCATCTAGAATGCATCTGCGAGACTTCACTATCCACATTGCAGTATCAAAAATCAATTTACTGGAAAAGTGAAGTTATCCACCAACCTGTGCGATGAGGATGCCGACGACAATGCCCAGCTGGTGCAGGGTGCCCAGGGCTCCTCGTAGAGATGTTGGGGAAACCTCACCTACATACATGGGCACGAAGCCCGTGGAGAGGCCGGAGTAGAGGCCGACCACAAAGCGACCAATGATCAGCATTTCCCAGGAGCTCCCCATCTTGGAGAAGCCCATGAGAGCAGCCGCGATGAAGGACAGGATGTTAGCCATGAGCATAGAGTTCTTCCTGTAGACATCAAAGAACAAGTTAAATTTAAATTTAACAAACTGAATTCAGACAGGCTGTCGGCAAAACTTACATTTACAGATTTGTATGCTGACATTTGATTCATCACACTGTTCTGTGATGTGTATTTTACTTGAGTCTTTCTCTTGTGATTGTCATTGTTTTTTCTGTGCTTTTTGTGTTTGTGTTTTTCCACAGAAAATCTGAAATTATGACTTTTCCAGAAAGGATTGTATTCACTTATTACCTTCCTAAGCTGTTGACGAAGAGTCCGACGGAGAAGGAGCCTATGATGCCACCGACAGAGAAAATGGAGACAGAGATGGACCAGATGGCTGTTAGGGAGTTCTTGGTGATGGGCTCTTCATAGCGCTGTGACCACGTGTCATTAATGAAGGCCTCAATGATCTGCAACAGTTAAAATAAAGAGACAAATTTTTAATGTTTTTGTACAAATAAATAAGAAACTTGCCGTGAGCTGGCTGTGCTGACAGCATTCCACACTCGACTATGAATTTGATTATGTTTTATCATTTTCCATAATCAAACACAATCACAATTTGAACTTGGGGGCAGAGAATTATCATTATAGAAGTGGTATTATGTCACAGTTTTAATTTCACCATTACAGTTATTACAGCTTTTTGTTTTCCTCTTTTTCTCTTGCTCAGGCCCATATGTTGAGCTTGTTGCTGTGTGACCAGCTGATGGCAGCAGCAATGTATAATCATAACCATTTCCTGGTAACCAGGAAGTTTACCAGCAATGATTAAGTGCCAAGTTTTTTGTCCCACCCCCCTCGCTCTCCATTATAGGCGACTATGTTGACAAACACACCCAGAAGAGACGGTGACCAGGTTTCAGCAGAAGAGCCTGTCTCTGTTTATGTGTGCGTCATAGTGACACATCTCAAATGATTCAGAAAGGTCACCACCCTGTCTGCAGCCTCCAACAACTCTTGTGACTTCAGCAGTATGTCTCTGACCCCCCACTAACACCACTGCTGTTACCAAATGTTAAATCTATCTCTGTCATGTGCCTCTGCGATAATGTAACATCACCCTTTTTTGTTGTGAAACACTTGGCTTTTGGCCTAATGTCAGAGCTCTTGATGTACTAGAACGCAATGATGGCATGTGGAATAAATACTCAGCAGTGTCCTAATGAACCAGTTAGGAATGGTAAGGCTGTCAGTTGTCAAGGGCTTTCCTGTGGTGCAGGAATACATATGGACACTTTGACGACGCTCTTAACACATATCCACTATCAACTTCAACCCACAGGACCTCACTTAGTGATAACACAAGTGTATCATCATATACCGTACCGTACCCCTGACCTTCACTTTCACATCTACCCTTTAAAACCTGTTCTATTTAGAAGAACTGATCTCTGGGTTTATACTTTTGCAAGGAAGGATATAGAGAGCTGACATGAAACTGCAACTTCCAGTTTCTATTCCAGAAGTCAAAAACACTCCCTCAAAATCTCACTGACATTTGTAACTACAGGCTTGGAACAGAACCTTTCTCAACAATATGTTGTGTAACTTGCTTCATTTGTTTAGATACAGATGTTAGTTTTAATTAAACAACATCAGATAATTTTTCAAAAACATATGTTTTTTAAGGGCCTTTAACATACATACACCATTTCCCATAAGCCTCAGATGTTCCCAGACTACATGTCCCAGCTCATGATCGAGCAGGGGTGTCCCGTTTAGCTCAGACATATCTGTAATAACAGCAGGGCAGAGAGGACTGAGTGTTGTAGACTTCAGAGATAACAACCTGAGAGTCGAGAAAATGACTTTAGAAGAGGTTTCAAACAAAGTTTCGATGCCACAACTACCTGCACTGCTGCACTTGTAAATTTTTTTTCATGGGAGCTGTAGTTTTTTCTTTTTTCTTAACTTATTAAAAAAATAAGATTTCATGTCGATTGTTGATGTTGATGAAAATTTTCCATCCACTACTGTTATGTGAATATTAGGAGTTGGCTGCTTGAGATTAAGAGTTGGTGACGCCAGTCGGGTGCCACTTAACCACTGCAGAAGAAGAGGGTGCAACGAGACTATGTAATTAAAAGAGTGTCAGTCTGAGAGTTTCATCTGCAGCCGTTTTTAGTCTCTTCAGTGGAGCCGAAGCTTCAGTGTAGATTTAATTCACAGGCTCCTTTATAATTATTTCATAGCTACTTTTTACAGGCAGTGTACGGGGTCTGAAGTATCTTTGTTCCAGACATCTGAATTGCCGCCTCGATCTCAAATACAATGAATGAAGTGAACCGAAACGGCAATTCAGTATTTATCAGCCTGCAATGCCAAAGTGATGAACTGAATGGCTGATCTTGAAGAGTGGCATCATTATTTTGTGTTCTCTCCCCCAGTCTAATCCGAATGGGCTGTGCAGTCCAAACCACCAGCTGGCCCAGACCGCACAATGAAACAAGCCATCTATTCATGCTGTCAGACTGTCAGCATATGCTGTTGAAACTGGCTGGTGGCCAGATTGTCAAGGTGAGCAATTTCTTCAGCACGCACACGGAGCAAATAAAATAATTCTAACAAAAGAAACATCATGTTTCTTGTTTTCAGGGCAATTTATACTTTTTTACAAAATGGTCTTGAATTTTAAGTACGTCCAAAAAATAATCATGCCCCACAGGAAGCAATATGAATTATATTTTTTAATGTATTGCTTCAGGAGGCGCAACGCACCTAAATGAATAGCTGGAAACTCAAAGAAGTAAAACCCTTCAAAACAGCAGAAAAGTGTATTTCAGGAAACTGTAGAAGGCCTAAAACTGAGTACCAAAGATATTCCCAATATTTAACATGGAGAAAAAAGAAACAGAGAAACAAATGAGTTCCTTGATTCCATGACTTGTGGAATAAGGATAGTAAGCGCATGCTGAAGCAGGTGGACTTGGGGGAGGAGGAGGACAGCACAGCGAGTCCTTGAAACAGTGTGTCCAATCAGAGACGCTCCAACACCGCAAGGCCTGCGTCAAAGACATGAGCAGCATCACTTCACTGCAGCCTTTATCACACACTGGAGCACAGAGGGGAGACGTGCCGGTGATAATCTGAAGTGTTGTTGCTATATAAAAGTTGCATTTGCACAGTTATAGCCTCTTAAGTGGTCGTGAACTAATAAAGGATTAAGATCCTGTGTTGAGTAACTTTTTTTCTGCACATGCAGTCATGATCTGTCTTGAACACGTGTCGCAGCTCAGACCTGGGAGTTTGAGTGTGTGAGAGACTAAAGCTGAGTATTGGGAAGGGGACACAGAGCCAAGAGGGCAGGCTCATACAAGCCCAGTGTGTAACAGTCGACATTTTCCCCGCCTCCCCCTCACTGTGCAGCCCCTCACTCAGCCACTCACAATGCACTCGCTGCATGAGCTCCATGAAGAGGAACACGTGCCATATTCATGGGGGAGTAAAATCTTTGCCACAATAACAACTTCAGTTTTCCTGGGGCAAAATACAAGATTAAATCATTATGAAACACCTATAGGTCTTGATTACTTTCTGGCAAGTAGGGACAGACTTAGAGCCGCACTGATCAGCTGATTAATAGAAAAAGCCATTATTCTGAAAATATTCATTTATATTTCAGCTTCTCAAACATGAGGATTGGCTGCTTTCCTTTGTTTTATTTTATTTTAAACTGAATATCTTTAGGTTTTGGACTGTTGGCCAGGCAGACGTTTTAAATTGATTTGTCTAGAAAATAATAGGCAGATGAATCAATAATTGAAATAATTGTTATTTGCAGCCCTTGACAAACTTTACTCATTTATATACATACTCTACACAACATCTCAAAAGGCTTCCTAATACTGAGTTTCATCACTATTGTTATTGCACAATCCATGACAACTGGACAACTTTTGCACTAATTTCTCACACTCTGAAATTCCCTCTTCAACATCGGCTACCCACTACTTCTCTTTCTGACTGAAGAAGAAATGCATACGAGATCATATCTTCACCCAGACTATCTCTTCTGTTTATTTCAACATATTTTACTCTTACTCAATACAATAATAATAATATCTCCCCACTTTTCAGAGACATCTGATGAAAGCTGTTCTCTTTAACGAATGGTCCTTCACATCAAAGTGCAGGGTAGCTTTGACAGTATGATGATAGTGGACGAACAGTCCAGGCTGTCCTCAACACCGCAAACACCTGTGAGTGTAGCTCACTGTGACAGTCTGTCTCTAGTAAACTGAGGACTCATAGTGTGTCAAAAGGGAAATAAAAAGAGCAGGCGGAGCTCTGGCCTATCTGGTGACACACCTGTGACCTGTGAGACAGCTGTGTAGCTGCAGGGTGTGTTCAGACCAACGCAAACTGGGCAGACAAGTTACTTAGTCATAATGCAATATAGACAATCCCAAGGAAATTAATTTTTTATTGTACCTGTCTGTTAATAAAACCTACTGTAGATTTAGTCTTCAGGGGGTATGAAAACATCTTTTCTATTACCTTGTTTTGTTATGGGGATAGGTGACTGTCTAGCTCCTACATTTAATTTCCTCTGAATGTCTATGTCTAGATTTTCCCAGCCTGTTAGCTGGTGAGCAGAGGTCCATGTTTGGTCATGGACACACTCTTTTACACAGGAATTGCTCAGACTCTGTTAATACAGATGTCCTTGGACCTTAGCCTAAATGTAGCTATTATTAGCTACATTTACCCCCCTTCCTTGCCCTCCACTTTCTGTCTTCTTCTCCAATCCAACAAGTGACTGAAGAGCAAGCACGGGGACTATGTTGGCAGGGAGGGTGATGTACTGTGTGAATAATAGTATGCAAATACTTCACACTCAGGACTAATAGTGTCCCAATCGGCTAAAACAAGCCTTACAATTGTTACGGAGACGCTGCTTGAGCCGTAATGTATTGCACACTGGCGGTAACTCACCTTTTGGGGGGCATTGATGACACCAGTGTTGTAGCCAAACTGCAGAGAGCCGATCACAGCTGTTCCAACACTCATCAACAATGGGAACGTTATTTGCTGCAAGTGAACAGAGGGTAGAGGAAACACTGTCAGTGAAAAGACCAGCTTGACCAGTTTATCAACATTTTATCCAGTCAACAAGTGGATTCATATTTCTAAGAGCTGGAGTGAGTGCAAATAGTATGATTAATATCTGCAACATTTTTGTGGTTGGAAAAGAAGTTCTACTTGACTATCAAACCCCTTCACATGTTTTTAGGACAAAGCATCCACTATTTCCTTGTATCACTGACTGTGGTTTTTACCCTGGAAAGTTCAGGCTGGGCAGCCTCTAATTTTAACTTCACCATGTGTTCATAAACCATATAATGAATGCACTGTGAAAAATATCCTGAAATATCTTGAAAATAAAAGGTATCAAGCCACATTGTGCAACGTGGCGAAAATGGATGGCTCATAAAAGATGCAATGTGACACCTGAATGGATGGGCTCACGAGGAACAGGGAAGTGTTGGAGAAAAGTATCTAGAAACTCTCAATGGACACAGCCAACTACTCAGACCGACACCTGTTCCAAGAAGCATGAGTTATAAGGACAACATTTCCAGTGTAAAATCCTGTCTCCATCCGTCTTTCTCTATCAGTTGATTTCATCTAGATAACTGAGTTAATCTGCTTCCAGTAACAGGTCCAGGTCAGACCCAGGTGTTTTCATGTTTTATGGCACGTTATTGTCTGTGTTCCTGGTCCTGTTATTGCAGAGTTCATTTTAAGCTTGATCTCAGTAGAGCCCAGTAGATTAGTAGAGATTTTCCTCATACCAAAAAGTTAATAAACCAGAGCGAAGTATGTCGCTGTGTATTTCCTCTTTCTCTTCTCAGACAGACAAACAGCCTCGAGCCACAATTTACCTTTCTGTTGCTGTTCATCCAAATCCACTATCATTTCTACTTCTACTACTCGTAATTCTGGGACGCTCTAAGTGTGTGAGTTTGGATGGAGAACTATGAGTTTGCGCATGTACATCACATACTCAGATTTATCCACCTGAGAGTACACGTACTTCAGATTAAATTTAGAGAAAAGCAAACTATTTCCATCTTTAATATCTTGAAATTAGTCATCATGTCTGGATGATTAAAGTTTTGCCTTACTGTCCTGTGATTCACACCAATCCTTTGCCAGTGATTCACACTAGATAGGTTCTTTATGTTATGGCAACAAAGCACCTGACCTTCACCAGGGTTTGTGTCACCTCGAAATCTCTTCTCTTTATCATTGACAAACAAAAAGACCAGAAATGTAACTTCTTCCTAAAAAACTGCCTGGATACAAATACTTTTATTGTCAGGATGAAACCTATAAACTTCCAGTAATTGTTCTTATTTAATCTGTGGACCACGGTGAGAATGAACACAAAGCATGAGTATCTGAAGTCTCTGACCCATCGAGATATCAATTTACTGCATAAACAAACAAGAGCTTGGTAACATGTCATCGAGCAAGCCGCTGAGCAGTTGATACCTGCTTACTGTAACTTATACCTTTACAAATGTGGTATCACTGAATATCAGTTTTAATGGTCACTTATAATATTATTTAACTATTATTCATTTAACATTAACTCATGTTTTCTGACACTTTGGGGCAGCAGAAACAAGCTGCAATCAACACTGACATATTGTCACTTTTTAAGTCGAAATAGATAAATTACACACACACACACACACACTTGGAGTCATGTTTTTGTCAACCTGACGAATGTTATCCTAAAACTTTATCCTACTAGCTCTGTTTTCGGTCTCTGCCAACTTCTGAGGAAAATACCCGGTTCTTTTGCTGCTAAATGCTCCTTTATATTCACTAGATAATTGTGAACTTTGTCTGTCTGCAGACTGGTGTTGAGCAGGCAGTGTACAGTGACTTTGTAAGAGCTTTCTTGCTGAAAACATCTGCCTGCAGCTGAAAAACAACGCTGATGAGAGCGGTGAGGGTGAACCAAAACGGTAAAGTTGTGGTGCCAGAATACCAAAACAAGCTGAGGGGTGCTGAGAAGCTCTGCAGAGCTGAGGGGGAATTAGAGAGCTGGGTGATTATTTCCTGTGGGTTCACCACTGTGACGTAAACCCTTTCACATACAAGTAATCATTTGATCCACTGTTACAAAAAAAAATAATTTTCATCAAAGCTGCTTTAAGTATTCGTTCATTTTTGCTAAGTTAAAAGTGAGTACTGTCATTGTGTCTAGAGGCTGATTCCCTGAAATTTTCATTTAAGTTTCAGATGAAGAAGATAAACAAAAGGAAAGGCCCCACCAGGTTTCATTAAATGGACAGTCTGGAGAAACTATTTGAAAGGATTGTGTGTGCTCCTCTGTAATATCAGCAAAGTGCTGCAGGCTACTTTTAAGTAGTGGTTTTCTCTGACGGAGACATCCAGAGACATCCGAGGTAACACACGAGCTACTTTTTTTCTGTGGGCCAGAATTTCTCCCCTGCATAATGAACAAGGAGGAGAGCAGAAAGAAGAGGAAGAAAAAAAGCTCTGTGTGTGTGTGTGTGTGTGTGTGTGTGTGTGTGTGTGTGTGTGTGTGTGTGTGTGTGTGTGTGTTCGGAGGCGGTCACTCCAACATGCTCAGTTGAAAAAATGGGCCTGGCTAGAAACACCAAAGACCCACCCACACCTCTGAACCAATCAGGTCTCTTGTTGTGGAGGGTCAACAAGTACACGACAGGACTGTTTAGGCACAGTATGTAAACACACACACGCACACACACACGCACACACACACACACACACACACAGAAATACACTTTTCAGGATCGCAGGCTTAAAGGAGCCATGCTGCTGATCTGAAGACCAACCAGGACTGATGTGATTGAGTAAAAGCTGCGGCTCCACTGCTGATCAGAAATGAGGATTCAGTGTTCTACCAGCTGCTTTTTTACAATAAACAGAGAAATCTTGTCTGTCCCCAATGGGAGAAGTCATCACTGGAGTCTGTGTAAGCCCCCTCTCCCTCGCCTCTGGGGAATAGCTGGAATTATTTGCAAAAACTCCCCCTGAAAGTGGATGTTTGAATCCAGATGCAAAAGTGGGGACGGCAGTGTGTGTTAATGTGAAATGAAACACTCCTCTGCGACATCTTTACCTTTAACCTACAAGCCAGGAGGACCTCCCTCAACCTGGCCTAAGTGCACACATAGTGCTTGGACAGGCTAATGTGTTTTAGGTAAACATGTAGTAGTAACTATGTTTAGGGTAATCTTTTAAATGTCATAAACATGTAAAGCTTTCATCTAAAACTGAAGGAAATCCAAATGTTCTGCTGTTGATAAATGGTTGCTGTTTATTGGTCACAGTTAAGATGAATCAGTTTAACCTGCTCTGCACCTTTGTTAAATACCAAAACAAGAACGTAGGTGAGATTAATACAGTTCCCTCTACAAAAGAAGCCGGAGACAGCAGCACAATACAAGACCTCCTCACCGGGGAAACAATGAAGTCACACCCAAAAAAGAAAAAATTAGCCTTGAAGCCACCCCTGTGGCCAGTCCTCATCCAGTGGCTTGGATCTCTATAGTACCTGTCGTGATCCTCGGGGCACGTTTACCTCAACTGCAGCTTTCTGTTGTGTTTACATTTGTAAATGGAGTTTTTGTATTTGTTTACTTACACATGATGGCTTAGTTAGCCATTCGCAACGACCTGGAATTAGACTGCATACCATGCTAATCTACATATAGCTTTAAATCTGATTAGAGGAGTAGGATTTCACTCTGTGAGAATGATTGTGTTTTTATAAAAGCTGATAGCAGATATTAAAAAAGGTCAAATAAGTACAACTGTTTAAATCAAATCATAAAATGTTATCTCAAGGCACTTCACACAGTAAGGTCCAGACTGTACAATATTAAAGAGAGAAATCCAACAGCTCCCACAATGAGCAAGCACTTGGCAACAGTGGAGAGGAAAACCTCCCTTTTAACAGGAAGGAGGCTGTTTGCCTCGACCGGTTGGGTTGAGAGGAGAGACATGAGAAGAGAGAGAGAGAGAGAGAGAGAGAGAGAGAGACTAGAGCTACTGTTGTGCTCAAGCAGTGTCAGACTTGGTTGTTATAATTTACACTTCAGTAACATGGAAAAGTCTATTATTGCCATTAATCCAGCCTATCCAGGTCTCAGTGATTTTTTGTGCCTTTGAATTGGCGACGTAAAAAAGAAAAAGAACTCTATGACTGGCACTGGCAAAATGCTGCCTCAGTAGACAAACTCAGCTGCCAAAATCCACCAGCATTTGGTTGGAGTTTGGTGCTACTTTCGCACCCTTCTCCTGAAAACAAAGATTACCTCTTCCAAGATTGAATCAATGAACAGTGTGGTGCATTTTCCTGACCAAATACATGGGCAATTTTTGCAGGAGTCACGTTAAAAAGGATAATTTTATATAAAAGTATCAGACATAATTGCAAAAGCACTTGGTATGTTGAGATCAAGGGATTCATAAAAGGTAATGTCCTGCTTTTGATGCCTTTACATCATGTAAATGCCTCCTAGAGCCAATAAACATGCATGCAAATGTGTCCATTTTTGCATGTGCAAAGTAAAATGTGATGGGTGTGAGCAGCAATAACACTTTTGATACTAACTTAAGTTGCTCAGCACCACAGCCTCTCAACCATTATTAGGCAAACAGCAACTGATAAAGAGCACATTAATAAAGCACAGGATGCAAAAGAACTCTGTGTAAACATTTACATACTAGCTCACATTCAACCATGCTATCCCTCTTCTCAGTCACATAAACAAACCATAGCAACTGTTGTTGGGTTAGTGACCATACAGTACAATGAGGAAGTTAAAAAGATGAGCAGTTTTCTCCAAATTAAGATATGTGCGACCACAACAGCTTATATGAACCAGTGTTTCACTGTTTATGTTTGAGCCAGGCCTCATCCAACATCCAAAACCTTTTCAAACAAAGTTGATCTTCATGTTCAGTTGATGAGATTCAACAAACATCAAACTGGACTCTGTGTCCTCTCTTTCTAACTCTGAAAGTACTCATTAAATTACTAAATGTGATTCTTTTTACAGTAAAATACATCTACTAATGCTTGAACCCACAGAGAGAAAAACAAAGACACTTTAACTTGCAGTCTGACATGCAAAGTCAGCTGAGAGGGTGTGATGTAAATTCTTTAAAACATGAGGATGTCGCGGTAAACCTACTATTCTAAGAAAAGGACTAATGTTAACAGGAAATTCAAACTGCTGCAAACACTTTTAAGAACTACTGAAGCAGATAAACTTCATATAAATGACAATAAGACTAGATGAGGCAGTTTGTAGGTGTGTTCACGTTACATTATTAGTTCTCTTAAATGTGGGTGGATATCTACTGTTTGGCCAGAGGAGTGTCTGCAATGCTGAATTCCTCTTGTGGTATGTTTTATCAACCCATCTGTGCCTCTTAATTATCAAACAAGGAGGAAAATGACATTTTGTTCAAGCAATAAAGTCAAAATGGCAGCAGACAAATGGAAAATATTAAGGCAAATACGAAACTAGAAAGGAGGTCAATTTCAAGCCCTGGATACTGGAGAGGGTGTATTATTTATGATAGATGTCTCAACAGTAATGAACAAATTCTCAAAGCTTGGTCTACAGTTAAAACATTTACTACTTTATATTACATTACTTTATGACTGGCATTACTAGTTTATTTTTTACTTTTATGTGTTTACTGTTTTACTAGTTTATGACTCAGATCCCGACTCACAGAGGATTCCCACTGAATTAGGCCCAACAGTTTTTATTTTCTGCTAAATAAAAGGCAGAAGCACGCAATTCTGTGATTCAGCTCAGTTCACTTCCTCCTTGCCGGTTTGCCAGCTTCGTTGCAATGGCCTACGCTGCAACCATCACGTCCCTCCACACGTCATCTCTTCAGTCTCAGCTTACACAGCTGTAGGGGAATCCAATATGTGCCCCGAACTCACCTCCACCCTCTTTGCTCTATTCAGCCTTAAAGCCTCCTCATCCTGATCTGAGCTGAGCTGGAGTCTGTTCCCAAATAGTTGTAATGCATATTTTAGCCTTTTTGGTGTCCCAGAGCAGAGTGTAATTCATACCGGTGTCATTAAAGGTATTGAAGTTGTAGCCCATATGTTATGACTGATTTATGCTTATGCTTAATTTGTTGTAGTGCAGTGTTTTTAAGATTTTCTGTTACTGTTTAAATTGTTTTTTCCTTGTGATTGATTAAGAAATAAGTGACAGTATGAAAAATTGCAAAGCAGAACAAAGGCATTGTGTGTGTTTATCTTCACCTGTTTTACATTTCTGGCAAATCTCATCCAGGTACATGTGCAGCTAAAGCTTTCTTCCAAGGGGAGGTATCCCTGATCTCTACAGGAACTGTGGGCAGAACCCCTGATGAATCATGTAATAATATGAAAGGGACAGGCAAATTTGACTATAAAATTTGCCTTAGTTTCTCAAACAAGCTTTTATTAAATTGACTTTACTATGAGTTCTGTTACTGTAAAAGTGTCCTATACTCCTGGTTATTAGTAACCTATATTTGATGAAACAACAAAGACAAATAGCTTAAAGATGCTTCTTTAACTGTATATGCTGCATATACTCTTAGTAAACACAACTGTTAAGTGTTTTAATGTCTTACCTGTGAGGAGCAATGAGACACCAGCCTGTCGGAGTAAAATCCTATTAAAATGTACTTGCAGTTGGGCTCCACATTTGGGATTGTCAGTGTCTCTAACACAAACAATAGGGCTGTGGTGCCTCATTATTTTTCATATATTTTTCACTAGAGACTGTATTTGCAGTTTTTCATCACAATAATATTGATTAAAGGAGGATTTTATGCCTGTGTGAACAGTTGCGATCAATTAAGGTTCGTGCTAAGATTTTTTTGGGGCTAACAGCGGATTGAGACAACCGATCCAAGCCCCCCCCCCTCCTCACTGACAAACAGCTATGAAGAACAGACAGAAATAAGAAGATTATCAATATCATTTCAATACCACTATCATATAACACTATATAACAGTAGAACAAGTAAATACAACAGCATAGAGGTAAGACGTCTAATAACTGTAATTATTAGATGAAAGATTAAAACTTCTTAGAATCTGGATATTTAAAATCTAGCTTACACTGTGAAATGTCAAAGTATAATTTTCTATGTAGCAAATCGAGCAAATCTTGCATCTAGAAATCAGGCAGACTAGATAATCTATCAGTTGCATTTTCAGATACTGTGACCCTATTTAGCTCAGCTAACAAAATGCATGAATCAGACGCAGCTGTCAAAAAAGTAACACCCCTGGTCAGCTGTGATTTTATTAAACCAAACTAGACTCAGTTAGTTTAACTCAGACATTAAATGAGGCCCACAGAGACGGCTATGCCCTGCACCAACCATTTTATTTTATCCAACAGTGATCAGAGGTGTAGATCAGTACAGTGTGCACAAAACCACCCTGTTTCTTTAGAAAGCGAATTAAACATGTGCTCTAGCTTGCTTGTTCATCTCAATTAAAACCCTCCTAGATCTGTTAATCCCAACTTTTGCAGCAAAGCCTCATTATGCCTCATTATGACATGGCTGACAGTTACACTCTGAGACATACTGAAGGGAGGTAGTCATGCAGATGAAAGTAAATCTACTGGACTCGTCTTAAGGAGAGCAGGAGTTGGCAGATTGCTGAAAGGCAGAGGATGGAGAGGAATTAAGCCCATGCAAAGTCTGTACAATGTGAGGCTGGTTGTTGGCTCTGGACTCCCAATCAAAATACCTGTGCTGTCGAGTCTGTCAGGAATCATATGGTCAACTGTATGCTTGACCTCAATTAGCATTTTATTCTTTCTTGAAGAAAATTAGAGGCTGAAGTGAGCTTTTAGACCCAAACAAAGCTTACTGTTGTTCAGCATGAAGCTCTAAGAGGGCAAGAGAGGTTAAGTTAGACGTCATTAATGTCATGTTTTGATGGAGAATCTGTGTAATTAATGTAAATAACTGCATTATCATTAGAATACTGCTGCACTGGAAGAAGCAAAATTAAATTACATTGTGTGAATCTGCACTTCTACCTGAAACAAATGCAAAGTCCAAAAACCTGGCTAGTGACTAGTACGTGCAATCACCACAGAGATGGCCACACCTTACCAAAACAATAGGTGATAAGGCAGGTTTTAATGCAAGCACTGCAAATTAAACCACACAATTAATACATCCCTGAATCTGTTTCACTTCGCTGGAACTCAAACTCTATTTATACTTCTTCTTTCAGTATCAGCGCTTTTTCCTCAAAGCTGAGTGACTTGCTACAATTTCCATGTGCTTCACGTCATCTGCACAGACATAGGCATAACACAAAGCATAAGCCAGGTATGAAAATCCTGACCACGAGATGTTAATCAGCCTGTGCTCAACTACTGTTTAACTACAGACATACACAAACAGCTCAACAATGCTACAAGCAACAAAACAGAAAAAAAAAAAGGCAGTGAAGCAAACAGCCTGGGGTGGGGGCTGGCTTTAATGCCCCAGGTTTGGCAAGTGTCTATTCCCTCAGTGGGCTCTCACGTTCTCTGGAAATCTGCTGTGTTGGTGTCACAGTGGAAACTGGGAACAGAGAGAACCATTCCCATCACGTCCGCAACAAATACGGCCAGCTGAAGGGCCACGATAGCGCTGTACACATGGTGAGAAATAGCATCTAGACATAAAACAACAACAGCTAGGGAAACCACTATGTCAGACTGGGCTGCCCTGTGCTGCTCAGCTGGGTTTAATTGGTCCTACATCAGTGAGAGAGTAGGAGGGGGGAAGAAGAGTCAAGTCTCTGGCGTACGTGCCTCAGTGTAATGCATGTCTGTGTATGTAAGAGTGATCAAAGGCCACAGCAGGATAGAGACAGTTTTATCACACGGAAGATATCTCCTGTTTATTGACTGAGCAAGGAGCCTCACGGTCTAAAAGACACTATAAAGCTTGCATGCAGTGGCAAAATGATGGATTAATTCCCATTGACAGTCTACTTCTGATGTGTGTTTGATACTGAGCGTTACTCAGTTAACAGCTATCTTCATTATTTATTCAACAATAATCACTGATTAAATGTCTAAAAGTAGTGAAAAATCACCCATCACAAGTTCTCAGAGCTTAAGATGATGTTTTCCAATGTCTTCTTTTGTCTGACCAACAGTCCAAAACCCAAAGCACAAGCAGAAACAATTCATTTCTTGATCAGTATATTAACAAATCATAAAAAAAACAACTGCAAAAACACCAAACATTAGATGGATCCAGCTTCTCAAATGTGAGGAATCGCTACTTGTCTTCCTCTTAAATTATAAAAAAAAATGTAAACTGTGAGTTTTGTTAGGACTGTCACGTTGAACTTTATACAAACTATGTTGAGCATTTTTCAATATTTCCTGACATTTTATAAACCAGATGAGTAATGCGAAAATAAGAAATGAAGATTAACTGTTAGTTGCAGCCCTGCTGCGTAAATAATAATACAACAATACTTTAAGTGGACTTTTCTAATACTTTTTACTTTTTCTTATGTAAAAGTTAGAGAAACTTTACTTGGTATTTAGTATTTTTAAACTGTCCTATTGCTACTTCAGAGTGCTACGTCCTTAATGCCCTTACTAAGATACTGTTATTAAGGCTGTTATAAAACACTATATAAATAGCACGTCAAACTTCAGTCGTGTAGCCACAAGCAGGAGCAGACCACCTTACCTACAGCCTGTGGCAGAGGTCAGCAATGAGGTTTAACTATGATAACATGGATACCTTATTTTATTATTTTATAACACTTGATGTTTTAGTGTTGCACATGAGGGGAGATGTCATTTCTCATGTCTGCTGTTTCATTTATGGTTAAACTTAAATACTACTGCTATTGTAGAGAAGGTTCATCACTCCAGGTCTATTACACTGTTACCTGTTTGTGTTTGAGACACAAGCCACTTGCTGATACACGGTCATACTTATTGGGGTTTACAGGAGCCATCATGTCATTTGTGATATTTGTGAATATTTGTGCAGAAAAGCAGGATTTGGTCCACGTGCCGCAGTTTGCCCAACACAGTGACATAACATTGCATCATATCACCTAACACACACGAGGCATTCATACTCATACACTATGACTTAAAACATGCTGTGGAAATAAAAAATAATAATAAAATAAGAAAGCTAAAAAAAAATTTAACGCCAAAACTATTAGCGCCATCTTGAGTGCAGACACTACGTTAAAAAAAAGCACAATAAAGAAGATAAAAGCGACAAATTTTAGTTTAAAACAGACTCCTGAGCGTCAGAAATAGTATTCAACAAATAAAAAGTACGCAACAGATAGCGCAAATATCCTCTGCATCATCGCTGCTGACTCTCTGTCACGGCACATGTGGAAGAAATGTCTCATGAAGAAAAAAAAAAAGAAGTGAACTCGCTGAACTGACTGCTGGACAGCGCGGAACTACCAGCATCGGTAATCAAACAGGTCTGACAGGATTGTTGTGATGAAGTGAGTCACAGATAGGGATATAATTACCTTTCCTGAGTCCATGATGGCAGCACTGCGAGGTAAATATTCTTTCTGGTTTTTCTTTGTCTTCTTTTCTCCTGTCAAAGTTGAATGCGATGGAGGAACTTCCTCTGCTGGGGGGGGGGGGGAGGGTGAGGGGTGAAGGGGGTCTCCTGGTGGTCTGGCTCAGAAGTCAGTCATCTCAAAGGTTAACTTCAAAGTTCAGTCCAGTGTTTTTAAACACAAAGTCTCTTTTTGTTTGTTTGTTTGTTTGTTTTGTCTTGAAAAGCCCACCAGCTTCAGTTGGAGCTCGCCTCTGTTGGTCTCTCCTGCGTCGTTTCTTCCTCAGAGCTGCAGCAGCTTTAATTCACCTCTCCGTGTAAAGTCTTCCGGGATGTAGGCGTTCAGTCGCTGGAGTAGTACCGTCTGTTTTGGGTTCATGAAAACGGCTCTTTGGTGACACGAGCCCGGTGACGGTTAATATAATATAGCTGACGCAATTTTTTTGGGGTGTGACCTGAACCGGAGGCCTGTCCAGGTCCCAGCCAATGACAGAGCACAAGGCTTTACACGTAGGTTAATGATGCAGACAGCTGTGCTGAAAGAAGTATTCAGACTCTTTACTTAAAGTAGCAATAAAAAACCAGTAGTGGAAAGTAACTATTTACATTCACTATATACGGTATAAGGCTATTTTAACAGTTTTGATGTACTTATACTTTACTTGAGTATTTCAACTTTCTGCCACTTTATAATTCTACTGCAGACTCTACTTTCCAGAGGGAAATATCAACTTTTTACTGCACTTCCTTTACTAGTTACTGCAGGTTAAGATGTTATACATAGAAGCCTGTGATGAGTTAATAAAATATAATGCATTGTTACAGTATGCATCACATGCATCAGTAATAATAATCCAATAGCCTGCAGCATTTGGGTAATTTTTTCTGAATAATAAGTATTTATTTATATTGCAATTTTACTACTTTCCCTTAATGAAAGGATCTGGATACTTCCTCCATCACTGGTTATTTAAAATAACATGAATAGTGTATATATTCGGTATAAACATTTATTTATGTCCACTGCTAACCATTGCAACATGTCATATGGTCTCAATTGATAAAATTTTGAATACATTACCACAGTGTGTTATACGAAATTGCATCTATAGTGTAAATATATAATCCACAAATAAATGATGACGATTTAGGTTAAGATAAGACAACTGCAGCTGCAACGATTAATTGATAAATTGATAAATTGATAAATTGATCCATTGACTCTTCAAGCAAAAATTACCCAAATCTTTCAATTTTCAGTCTCTCAAACTGAATATCTTTGGATTTTTTGGCTGTTGGTCCAAAAAACATCATCAGTTGATCAAGAAAATAATCAATTAATGAATAAATTAATGGAAAATGAAAATAATCATCAGCTGCAGTCTTTAACATAACAGATTGATCAGATTGATCACAGAGGGGAAATTCACCATACCCAGCAGTATATAAAGTGATGCACCTGCATCATTAGTGGATGTGTGTGAAGTTCTGCAATTCTGCATTATGAGCACTTTTACTTTTGGTACTTTAAGTATATTATGATGCTAATACTTTTACTTTTAAATCTTAATCCACAAAATCACTAATAAGTACAACTGTTAAATATATGTGGTGGATTAAAAAGTATAATATTTACCTCTGAAATGTAGTGTAGTACAAATATGAAGTAACACAAGTAAAGAAAAAGTTTCTCAAAAGTGTACTTAACAAGAGGGATTCCTATTACTTGGTTACATAATCTCATTACTGATTAACCATTTAGTCTATAATATATTAGGAAATAGTGAAAAATGTTCTATTCCTCATATGTTTAATTTCTCACATTCTGGTGTGAGCTTGTTATTCAACCAAATATTCAAAACCCAAGAATATGTCATGTATTATCTTACGTGACAACAGACACATCAAATCCTCACATTTGAGAAGCTGAAACCAGGGAACTGGTTTGGCATTTTTGCTTGAAAAATGACTAAAACAATATATCCATTGTCAAAATAGGATCAACGAACCAATTAATCGGCTAATCATTGCATCTCTAAACCACAGTACTAGAGTTAGTGTACTTTAGTTACTTTCCACCAATAGAGGAAAAAAAGGGAAAAAAAAAAAATCCATCCATAGTTAATACTAAATGTTCTTACAAATTACACAATTTACTTCTCTCTGAAATGTAGAGACGTATAAAGTAGCATGAAACAGAAATACTCAAGTGTAGGTTCCTCGATTTTGTGCTTATATACCACTGTATTATATATGTTATATCCCAATACTGATAACTACTGGATTACATATGACAACAGAAGAGTATACAGTATGTCTTGGCTGCAAACACTAATGCAAAGTTGTTTTTAAATATATTTCTGATCATTCCCACTTCCACTTTTAAAGATGCCTTTGGAATATAGTGCATATGGTGAATATAACAGATAATTCCATATTCTACTGATTGCTTCTTTTTTATTACCACGTTTGCCTTCAGTTCTCAGCCTTCCAACAATAAGACTGAATCTGTCTACATGTGTGATCTAGTGATCTTTCACCAGCTTGATGATATGACATGTCTGCCCTCCATTCAACCTCTGTCCTGTGATCTGGGATGTTTGTTACCAAAGGCTAAAAAAAACAAATTTTAAAAATGAAAACTGCGCACTACCTTTTGTTTGGGATTTAGGGGAGGTGTCCGGTCTGAGTGTATGTAAAAAAAATTAAGAAAATAATTATGAACACACGAAGGGAAAAGCATGTGTTTGCACAGTGAATGAAAGCACAGAGGCAAGGGAGGGTAACCGGTTGAATTTGTCAAAATTTGTTCCCTTCGTATTTTATCTTCTGCCTTTGAAAGCTTGGGAAAACAATAACAGGGAAATACTCAGGAAGAAGTCGAGTGTGAAACCCAAATGGACAGAATTGTTTTTTCAACAAAATGCCTTAAATAAAGAATTACAAACCAAAAAATATGGCAACAAGTTAAAATTTGGATTTAACAACTGTCACAATGTCACAACAACGTCTCCAGGAATAAACTCATTGTTCTTGCTTATATCATTTCCTGTAAATCATGTCATGCAGTAATGCTAAACAAAACCATGATGGATAGTAATGACCTGGATGAAAATAGAGATTTTGTTGTATGCATGTATTGTTGTATTACATGTAGATCAAATTCATGCACTAAATCTTAAATGATGAGGTTTTCAACCATTACAATGTATTTATCCCCCTATTCTCTACCTATCCAGGAACAACTATCCAATACACAGGAAAAGATGAAGTGACATCATGACTTTACACATGATGCACATGCCTTTTGTTACAAGTGGTGGGGTGTTGGTGTTGAAATGGAAAGAAAATAATCACGATGGTAAGAGGAAGCGCTTCTGCATTCATACAGCAGCAGATGCGAGGGGACAACGGGAAAAAGTGACACATTATGGAACAGTTTGTTTATGTTAGGTTTTAACATGCAAATCCTTTGAAAGCCCAACGAAAACAATAACAGACATTTTTCTGAAACAAAGGCATGGGCGAATGTTCTGAATGATGGTATTGTGCACTATATCAAAAGCTCAGGATGCCAGTCACAAGGAGTCCAAGTTTCTCCTGTTTAGGCAAAGCTGTTGCTGCACAAAAAGCACCTGGCATTATTAACTGTTCTGAACTTACATTTGGCAGCACACAATAACTCTGAGTTGCTGTTTAGAAAAACTGCTTTCCTTGTTTCTACATTTTAGTTTTTATTGGGATTACACAAACAGGATATTACCTTTGGGCAGAGCCAGGCTACCTGTTTCTCTGGTCTTTATGCTAAGCTGAATTAGCCACCTGCTGGCTCTTGCTTCTAGTTGACAAAACAGATATATTGACCAAAATGTCAAACTATTCCTTTAAGTGCAATGTCATATTCTTGTAGCAGTTTTTTCATTCATTTTTTTTTTCATCCAAGCTTTGAATTTAAATGTTAAATGTTTACTCCTGTATTGTGTTTGCATTGCTGATTTAATGTCGGAAGCTCCCCTCTCACTGCATGTTGGCATACCTGTTGACCTCACATACACCTGACAGCACCTCCTCTGTATCCCTGGGCTAATTTTCATCTGAGTGAACTGGCAGCTCAAATTCTCCTGTTCACAAAGAGAGCCCGGGGCCCGGTCTGTGCCCTCGTGCACGTAGGCTCCCCTACTATGTTACTCTCATGAGTCAGTGGCCATCACCAGCCTTTGTGTCGCTAATACTCTTCTCAGGACGAGCTTTCGATGCTGTGAGAACTCTTCACCCTGTAAAACTGATCAGCATTTTTTTACATTTTTAATTTACCTGACTGATGTTGAAACAGGTCACACGCCTTAAAGTGTCAAACACAAGATCCAAATAATTATGTAAAGATTTCTGGAGAGCATGGACTTTGATTTTGTCCTCTGTTGGTATGTGTTAGTAGGTAGGGCACTGATTAAAACACAAACGGCAGGGCTGGAAGATTTATTAAATATAAACTACCAATGGAATAATACAGGCACACAGGACTGAAGGTCATCATAAGGTGCTACTGTAACTGTAGAACAGTCATTGATTTTAAAGGAACAGTTTGACAATTTCGTACAGAGTCACATCAGTGTGGTTAAAATTAAGCTACAGCCAAAAGCCAGTTAGCCTAAGAATTGGAAACAGGAGGACACAGCTTGCCTAGCTCTGTTCAAAGGGACCAAATCCTTCTACCGGTAAGTCTAATGCTCACTAGTTAACTGCTCATATCTAGTTTGTTTAATCTGTACAAAAAACGAAGAGTAAAGATGACAGGCCAGACTGTTTCTTCCGGAAATAATCCAAATACGCCCCCACAGCTTAATGTCTTTACAATGAATTGATGTCTTTTTTCTACAGATTAAAGAAACCAGATGTAACCCGTTAACTAGTGAGCCGTGAGCTTTATCAGTGCTCTTCTGTGGGTTTTCATACCTTCAGACAGAGCCAGGCTAGCTGTTTCCATTCTTTGTGCTAAGCTACGCTAACCAGCTACTTACTGGCTGAAGCTTCATATTCAAACATGGAAAGGTTTTAACCTTCTCATCTAACTCTCAGCAAGAAAGTGAACAGTATTCCTAAAATGTCAAACCGCTCCTTTAAAGTTACAGTAACTAATCTCTTGATTTTATCTCTGCGTAGTAATGACATTAATTCTTAAAATGACCTAATTTGATCACGCCATTCAAACCCGGTATTCATAATGAACAGAGATAAGGTATTGAGACTGTGAACAGAAATGCGACAACAGGATGCATGCGACGACATCCACCTGTTCAGTACATTTTACATCTTTGCTGGAGCTCTTCCGTAAACCGAACATGCAGACGCAATACGGACACTCCCAAGAGCCTGGGCTTCTATCAAAAAACAAATTTGTTTCCTGCTCTGTACAAGCCTGGGTTGTGGTCCTGAAGAAACACAAATGCATCAAAGGCCTTCTTTCATCGTGGGGTCACAACAGTACATCACTGGTGCCTGCTGTTCCTGTCACTGGCGTTTATAGTGCATGTGAGATTAGATCCCGAGATCTCAGATTTGTCCTTAGTGGCCTTAGATCAGCTACAAAGTTTCAGACATTTATAGACAGAAAAAAATTATGGATAAATTATGTTGATAGGTGCACCAGTACACTGTCATCAGTTCATCCAATCAGACAGTTCAATCAAAGATCCTACAGAGTGACATGTTACCTGGTGGCTTCTATGATTTAACTCTTTTGTCACACCTGTGGAGCTCCCGTTGCTGAGAACACAGAAGCCTTGTAATGGAGCAAGTGACCTTCCAGTGGACCTGGTTTTCTGCCACTGGGTGAAGAGTTATGGACTTGGCCTCTTTGTTGAAACTTTTCCCTTGGCTCATCACTAAAGTGTCTGGTAGGCCAAGGCCATAGGCTGTCCTGTCATTCATCTTTTTAAGCATTTGGAATTTAATTGGCTGACAGGATCTCATGCCATGCCAAGCCGGGTCTACTACTGCTGCCTGTTAAAATAGTGAAAGATGGCCACACTCTGAATGGGGGTATACAGGGTAACTATTACCCCTGAGGGCATTTCTTACATAACCATGGATACAGCAAATCCAAACACATGTAGGCTACTCTAAAACAAATGAACCACAGTCATTTGGACAACTTTTTAAGCCATGCTAGTGGCATGGATACGGATAGTGATGTCTGTCTGTCTGTCTGTTTGTCTGTCTGTCTGTCAGTTGGTCCAACACTTGACTGAAATATCTCAACAACTTCATGATCCATTGCAATAAATTTTGTACAGAATTTTGTGTGAACTTTTGAATTTCTCTCTGTGTGGATTTCCCTCAGTTCATTGCAGCACTAACACTTCCCAGTTTACGGATATTTTACACGCACCTTTTTCTGTCCTTCACAAAATTTGTCATGGCTTGTCATCTGACCAAATGTGCCTGACTCCAAAATCTCCTTTTTTAAATAAAGAGCAAAAAAAGAACAGTAACAGCTGCCCTCCACCTTTGATGAAGGTGTACTTCAGTGCAATACTCTGTCACCTCATTCACACTTCTCTGAGCGGTGAAACTAGAGCTGCTGCAGGACAATGCCAACACATCTAAAATTGGGACTTCTGTTTGGCTAATCTCTGTCATGCCATGCCTATCAGTAGTGACCGATAACCTGGACTGTATGTGTGCACACAATCAAACATTACTGTTGAAACATCCAGTATCTGTCACTGTTAAAAAGATAAACCTATCCACTCTGTTGCCACATACCTTTTAGGCAACACAATAGGTTATATCTACAGTCAACAGAAAAATAAATTGGAGTTTAGGACTGTTTTTTGCTGAATTTATCTTGCACAGTGCATTCTACTGCAGCCCCCGTTGCAGGACAATGGTTATAGGTTACACAGAAACGAGTTTACATCCATAGTCACATGAGCGGCCCTGTGAGGCTGCTAACATAGCTGCTACATGCTAATGTTAGCATGCTGTAATGCTCACAATGACAATGCAAGCGTGCTGATGATTTGCAGCTGTAATATTTACCATATTCACCATCTTATCTTACCATGTTAGCTTGCTAACAGGCAATTTTTGGCAGGCATTTGGTCATAAAACAAGGACATGGAAAAACTGACATTATATTTCTTTTATACCTTGCCATCGGTGGAGAAATAACAGGAAGTGGGGTGTCCTTGGAGGCCTAGGGGTTAAGGCACCAACCATGAACTTGTCTCCCTGCAATACATTCTCTAATAATAGCAAACTAGAATTACCGCCTCGCAGTTGTGTGCCTCCGCCAACCAGCCAAGTTGCAGGAAATATGGTCACAATCTCTCCTTCCTGAGTTATAGCATTGAATAATGGCCAGAAGTGATTTGAATTATGATGCACATGATGACCTTTGAGCTTTCGGATACAAAATCATTTCATTATTTTATCCCTTTAGACATTTGTGTTAAATTTTATAATAATAGAGTTTGTGGGTTATGGCCAAAAACGTGTTTTGTGAGGACCTTTGACCTTTGACCACCAAATTCTAATAGTTCATCCTGATTGATATATATCACCTTCATAAGAATGGGACCGACATACAACCCGAAAACATAATGCCTTCGGCCCTGGCTGTCACTGTTGCAGAGGCATAAAAATACCCAGAACACACATTTTGAAAAAAAAAAAGGCAGGTGAAGAGAAAGAGATGGGGAATGACCTGCAATACAGGTCCCCAGCAAACTTGGGATATTGTGGTCCATGGTCAGATGGCTCTAGGGGAAAAGCCAGGGGATCACCAAAGTCTGTAGATTTCATCCTCAGGGGACCATGAGTGTCTGTCCAAAATGTCACAACAATCCATCTTGTAGTTCCTGAGACATTTCAGTCTGGACCAAAGTAGTGAAAAAACACAGTGCCGTGCCGCTGGGGCTGAAAAGGTAATAAAGTAACAGCCAGGGGCAACATGAAAGAAAAACTGAGCCATGAAGGTTGTGGGATTGACATTTCTGTGCAAGGAATGTTTCACAGGTGTTTTAAAAATCCAGATGGAGGCCACCTCCTGTTTGAAGTTCTTCTTTTTTAAATCCTGATCATCTATCCTGTTTTCAAAGACATTTAAACAAACAACCAAGATGCTTTGTCATCATTCATTAGCAAACACAAATGAAAAGCCTCAGTAAAATGTTGAAACAATAGCTTTTGCAATAAATTAATTCCAAAGGATGAAAAGACAGATAACCTGTGCTGTTGTTGTGTTTTTCAGCTTCTTTTCTTTTTATTTCTATTCTAAACACTATATAACTTCAGGTGATACTGAGTTGTGTAAGCTGAAGTTCATCGTGCAACATTTGACAGGCTGCTGTCCTGATGAGAATTAATAACCTTTTACCCATTGACCTCTGACCCTGGCCTCAGCTGACAATGTTTATATGCTTTCACAGCGTTTACAATAGAAATAATAAGAAAAGAGTCCTCCAAAAAAAGCTCTCCTTGATTTAATCCTCCACTCCTCTCAGAAGCACCATACAATCGAACCTCTGTTGTGACCTTCTAAAGCTGTGGCATGCAAATCTGAATCCCTCTCAACTGCTTATGACTGTGGCTCTCTTCCAAGAAGCCTTCACAACCTTGAAGCTATTGCAGGTTAAAACAATTTTTCTAAATTGACAACTCTTTCAACACAGGGACAAAGTGCCAACGGGGTTTTTCTGCTGCTGTTTGTGGAGAGAGGGAGGGAGAGCTGTAGATTTTTAAGTCTCCTTTGCCTGTTTGTTTTCATGTTGGTATGATTCGACTTGCAGGATTAACACTAAATACGTATGTTACATAACTGAAGGGGAATTCAGGTGGCAAGGAAAACAATGTAAGCACATGTCCACCCAACTCATGTTGACAGCCACGACATTCACATTCAGGTGCATGTTTTCATCATCAGTTTCAGTTTATATGAAAATGAGATGTTGGAAATGTTGTGAAGATACTTCTTTGTGGCACATCAACAGATTGCTTTTATACATAAAGAGCCATTATGGATTTCACACTGCCACTGTCCTCATTAACACTTGTCTTGGGAAGCAGTGTAACACATCTGTAATTGAGATAATGATCTCCATTAGAAGGGACCTAGGAAGAAAGTTTCATGACTTGTGCCAAAGCCATGGTTTATGATGTAAGAGGGCTAAAGCTGTTCTTTGGCAGAGTTACTGCTCTCCCCTTTTGTTGAAAACAAACGCCAAGTCTTTGCTCTGTGGTCACTGCATGGTCAGGTGATTACGTGGTGTTTTGAACAGAACCATTTCTAACACAAGCAGCAATGAAATTCACATGATTGTTTTAATAATGTCCATATTCACTTATTCTTCAGAGAAGAAAGGGGAGTATGGGCAGGTTAGTGGGATTGTCAGCTGACTTGATCCAGTATAGATCAGTCAAATTCAATGCACAGCAACTCCCAAGGAAGGTTCCCCTAAAGGGCATTAAATTCATCATTCAATCATCATTTTATACATTTTTTCTTTATGATATGAAGAGCACCAACCTGAGCCTTTAGTTTATTCCTATCAGTTATGATAAGTCCTGAGTTATTGTACAGATGCATTAATATTGTTAATATTTTTTCATATGTATTTGTCAAAATTACTCAACTGTCACATGACCTTGCAGTTGAAAGAGTCTCATTTCAAAAGAGGGTTCAGGGTTGAGCAATTATGACATCAGAATTTTAGACAGAAATCGGGTCATTTCATAGGAACTGCTGTCATTAGTGGATTCCAGTGGAGGAGAAGGCTGCTCGTCGGAGTTAAACTTGGGTGGGTCCACTCCTGCTGCTGCAAACGGTCTTGACAGAAGCTGTCATATTAGCAGTGACTTGCCAGCAAATTTTCTGTCACCCCAAACCTGTGAGAAACAACACTTGTAGATTATTCTTCTTCATTTCGCCTCAAATAAAACAAGCCACGACCAACTGTGGCCACTGCACAACCTGCAAATTGTCACTATACATGTCCAAGCTTCCAGCTCCCCCTATTTCATGAGGACTGGCACAGGAATTTCACCATGTCACTTTCTGGTTCGACTGGCCACTAATGCTGCTGTGTGCCATGTACATGTGCAGGTGAATAAAAATATGTGTATCTTGTTTTGAGAGCACTGTTTCCATAAAATATCCTGTAATTTGACATGACAGAAGAAGTCCATTCAAGGACTCATTTCTTGAACTACTCCTGGATATCAGTTGCTGTAATTCAGCTTAGTGTGGTGTGGACTGATGAACATATTCACGTGGGAACACTTGGGCATTGTTTCTGTATTTGTTTACTCCAAGTCTGCTAAGCTCTTTCTCTAACACAGAGATGGTCTTTGTGCTCATGCATTTGTTTTTGAGTAACTACGTATGAGATTGCTCTAAACTGCCTGAAGGTGGTTGACGGTCCATATTAGATACAATAGAAGAAGGAATCTACGCTGACAGCTCTACAGTAAAGGGGCCAGGAAATAGTTTATTTGTAAAGACTTACGTCAAGTCTTTTTGCTGCAGTGCAACAAACCCGCTGTGTCACTCAGAAAGTTTTAAAGTCAGTCCATGTCACTTCCCACAGATGGTTGTCCCTCCAGTAAATCACAAGATGATTAAACAGCCCAAGAGTATTGTTCAAACATAACATAGTTGTATGTATATATACACAATAGGGATATTTACAGACATAATCTGTGTCTGCATTTTTAAAACAGAAAAAGAGGTGGTTGTCTATTGTTTTAGAGTCTTTGTTGTACATTCAGCTTTTATAATAATGAAGTAGAACAACCGCTATAACAGCTCACGCTAAAAAGCACTGTTGATGCACGGAGCTGTCAAATTTACATTGTACTTTTTACATTTTACATTTTCATGATGACCAAATTCAGTTATTCTGTGGAAGAAGAAGTTGGGTGTCAATAAGTCACTGAGGACATCAACTGTGCGCAGATGACTCAGATTCAACTGACAATTCTTTAGAAAAGCCATCAGTGTTTTCCCAAGATGTTTCCCAAGATTTTGTTTCTTAATTAATTAGTTAGTTAGTAATTAGTTATATATTACTTAGTTAATTTCTGAGAGAGTACCACTGTAGGGCAACTTGAGTCTTACTGTGTTTTCACACTTTTGTTCATCATTCATACCAGTTGTGACAAGACCTCAGACAGATTTTTTTCCTTTTTCTAGCAGTTCACACACACAAAAGAAAAACATTCTACTATTTTTTTTTAAACTGAAGTATGATTGCAAACCAAAACAGCTTAAATATTATATACATTAATATGTGAAATACAATTAAGGAGCATGTTTCTTCAATTTGATTGATCAACAATTAGCATTCAGTTTAAGAATGATATAACCCGATGTAAGGTAATAAAATTGTGCTTAATTTGTCACTTAAATCCCTCTAATTCCCGTTGTATACAATAAAGTATGTTTAGATAATCATCTTGATAATTGTAAATTAGGGTTCCTGATAAAGTGCAATACTTTTTTTAGGCCTACAAAACCATTTTGCTGTATCTGTTTGTCACCCACAAGTATTTTATTCGAAAAGGCTTTAAAGCCATTTCTAGTATTTCATAGTTAAGGAGAAAAGTAAAAAAGTTTCCAAAATAAAGTTGACTTTATGACCATGAGCAAGAAGTAAGTTTCAAATTTCATTTTAAAAGATGTTAGTGGTGAATATTTCATAAACTGATGCAGACTGGTTCAGACTTGGCCGTGGTCCAGATTACTGCCTAACAGTTTTGTTTATTTAGCAAGTCTTGTGACTTCAAACAATACTGTGAAGAAACAGAAAAGCAGTTCTGGAAATACAGCAGAACTGTTTATAAATATTTATTTGTTCATCATTTGACTATATAAGTATTATGTACACATCAATGTCAGATCATTTGCCTCGCAGCACAAATACTTTGTTAAACAGATTTAATATGATGCAATTTAAGTGACGCTGTAGATGCGATCAAATTAACATTCAGGCATCAACTCAGGACAAATAAATAACACCAACATTCACCAAGGCAACAGACAACAGAGTGGTGCAGTATGTCCAAGAGTGTGGTGGCCGGTAAGAGTTGGCATGTCAACTATGATCACTAAGGCTTTCTCAATCTCATTCATTTCACTTCAGCCATTGCCTGAGAAGTTGTGAAACTGCAAGATAAAGCACAGTAGCCAACAAAAGATCATGTGTGTCAAAACGTCAAAAAGAACATCATTGTGTGGCCTTTAACTAGGCCACTTTTTCAATCATATCATTTTTATATTTTGTGCTCATATATCAATCGTCTGGTGTACTTTTCACTGTTTTTTTGGTTTTTTTTGCTCTTTAATTCCTCCAGTTTAACTCCTCCCCTGCCATCTTTTCAAGCATGCTGTGAGGGACTGAGCAGGAAAACATGGGGAGTCACGAGATGGATTTTGAAAATAGGGGCTTTATTTACCCACAAATTAATTTACACAAAACAAGCAATGAAGTTGTGGTTCCATTAAAGAGGATGAGTGAACAGAACGAAACTCAGACTATGATAATAAAGCAAATTAACAAACCAACTGACCTAACAAACACAGAATGAAAGAGGACATATACTGTATACTGGCCGATCAACCAATTGTGCACAAAGAGGAATGTTGCAACGTCAGCGATGAGTCTGATCTAAAAAGATGTGAAAGCTCCCAAATCAAACTTGTTTTACTTGTATGTGGGGAAAAAATGCAGATAGACGTCCATTTAATCCAAAATTTAATCAAACAACTTCTCAGTTTGTATAACAAAAGGATACTTCATGTTTTACTCATGAGCAGTTGTCATGTTGAAGACTCATCAGTACTCTGTGCCAGCGCAGTACCAACCAGACCATGAGAAGAAGAACAAATGACTTCAAGCTTTTGGCACTGTGGTCACTGAGTCCAACCAAAACCAACCAGAATGAACCAGCTGGTTCAAAAGCAGACAGAATCCCCAGCACCGGGACTAAATGCCCATTCTTATTCTCTCCATCTCGCCTCATCTATCTTTGCAAACTCACCTTGGTCTAACAAGGTCTTGATTCACTGTAACTGGCCCTGTAACTCTGCCCAGTGCCCCTGCAGAACCTCAGTTGACCAGGCAGCAGGCAAGAGGCCAAACAAGGCCGTAGCTGTCAGCTAAATCGCTGACACACTCCTTTCCTTTCTTTGCTGGGCCCACAAAGGCTGCACCCCTGGTGCCACGGGCCTCCTAAGTCCGTCCCGATTAAGACGGCCGTGAGGTGCGTGGAAAGGAGAGGGAGCTGGGGAGAGCTAAAAGTGTCTAATCCCACAGTAATTAAACAGCCAGAAACAAAGGAGGGCAGTATGAAATATTAGACTTTAGTGTAAATGTTTAGTGGTAAACTTTCCCATGACCCTTGTGCCATTGTTTGACTTTGTCTGTAACTCACATTACCCAAAGTTGTTGGTTAATGCATTTCAGTTTCTGTACATCCATTTGGTGAGCTGAGAGTGATTACAGAAGCTCTGGTGGAGTATTTGTAAAAGAAAGGCTTTCTATAGAGTACCCACTAGTGTCAGTTTAATGCATGTTGGGACTATTACAACCACTTTGTATGCTCTGGTTCAATGAGACAGGGAATGCCTGAAATATCTCCTAGGTTTTGACCAAATAGTACCTCACACCCACGAAGGATCCAGAAAACCTGAAGTTAGAAAAGAGTTTTTCACAGCAGTTAGTACAGCGTGTTGAATAAGTACAAATTCCTCTTGATTCACAAGAACGGACAAAGGCGAAAAGCAGAGTGCCTGAAAAACACAAGGCCAGCTCAGATGTGAGTAAAAGAAGAGGGGAATAGAGTGGATAATATGTCCGTCAACTTATGTATTAGCAATAGAAAGACCAATATCAAGATTCTTCTCCCAAACTAGTATTACTGGCAGCAGTAGCGCATTATGAAGGACTCAAAACTTTGCACATTGTCTTTCATAAAAAGAGCGAGCAGTGAGCCCATTATAATCTCAAACAGGGAACCCTCCTTGATCTCTATTCATCATTATGTTCAATTAGAAAAATGTCACTCCTGCTGCTGCCTCCAAAACCGTGCAAAATAGAAAAACAGATTGTCACATGGCATCAGCGTGGTGCTGCAGTGTTTGCTGAGATTCACTGGAGCGTCTCTGAGGTCCGCAGCCCGAGCCAAATGAGGTAAGAGGGGGATTTAGCCAAACAGACGACATGCAAGCAGACTGGTGTCTTCAACTCAAACTGTCCTCTGTTCAGCTAAAAAAAAACAAAAAACTACTGTCTGCCGTCACATGACCCATAGGTGTGAAGATATAACTCAAGATTAATTTGCCAGTGGAAGTTTTGCTTGGTCATACATCCAGCCTAATATATACCCTACTTCTCTTACGCTTGTAAAGCAAAGCCCAGGGTCTTACCAACTTACTACTGTTATCGCAAAGCATAAACACCTCAAACAGGCTCCATGAACGGAGGAGAAATCAAAACTCCAGTCACTAAAATCCATCATATCAAAGACTTACAAATATTGTATCAAAGGGAATTTGAGAGTGTAATAATGAAATTGAGCAAACAGACATTGTGTGCATTGTGTGGCTGTGAGGTGGGATGTTTATTTTCTTTTTTTCCAAAATAGAGGATTTGGTTTCTCTCCTGTCTCTCCGTATGTTTATTTGTTGCATCACTGCTGACTGTAACAGGATTGACCCTTCCTTTTTATGTGTTGCTCCATACATCCACAACATATTTGTATGAGGGTGCAGTCATGTCTGTGGGTAGATCATGTGCTACAATGTTTTTTGCTGTGGCAACAACCGCTGGTATTTAGAAATATTATGGCCTTTTTGCCATAACACAATATGAATGAAAACATAATATCAAACCATCCAAGATACAAATAATAATACACATAAAATAAATAATATAAACATTGTATTAATATTTTGAAATATTAATAACAAAGCAGAAGGCAGAAAAAGCTTGGTGTAACCCCAGAGAGCCCCTGATGTAATACACCAGTATCAGCCTGTTGACAACCTGTTGACAAGATGTTTTCTTCCCTGGTGTGGGGCAGATGGTTGGGATCTCTCCTACAGGTCAGATGAACCAGTTTATGTCTTTCATGACTTGTTGGCTGCTCTTTGTTTTCAAGCTTCCTCGTAATCTTTGATGGTATTTTACTCCATTGGATCACAAAACTGAAGTGCCAGTTGTTGTCCACTGAAGTGTGTCTGTGAGGGGTTGGGGGTGCACTTGAGCTTGAGGCAGAGAGTTGGTGTCTGTGTTGTATTCACCTGGAGAGGACACACAAAAGCAGACAAAGAGTGGTTCAATGCATTTTTGCATTCACTATTGGACTTAATACATAATTAAAACACGATATTTATACAACACACACAACATTTTTGGTAGAGTGTTTTTTATTTTTACTCTTGTATAAACATTGGCTATACCAGATGCAGCTCTTATCATGCAACTCATAAAAACACTATTAAACCTGGTCACCAAGCTCAGTTAAATGGTTTATCACATGACTGGTATGATGCATGCTCCCGGTTTATGGGTAGGACGAACTCCTCTGAAATATTTCCAAACGTAAAAGCAAAGATCTACCAGCTACCAAGACAGGTTTTTAGTAGGTAGGGAGGCAGTCTACTCTCTTAGTGATGTGGATTAGTGCACAAGACAGAACCTGACCTTTGACCACAAGACACTGAGCCTTACCTGGCACCTTACATTTATCAGATGATTTGATTTATCAGATAAGGCCAGGCCATTAGATGAGTAAACAGTAGGCGGGGGCATTGTCCTCATTAAAATGGGCATTGCCCTTATGGGAGGAGTCTTATTTTCATACTTCTCACCATCAGTCCTAGTAATATTAACATTTATACACCACATTAATTGCTGTGATGTGGGGAAAAAAACCTAAAGAGGTTACCAAAACTTTTTTAAAAGAAAGAAGGTGAAATGTAAAATTCTGACCAAAAATGAAAACTTCCTGGTTTGACTTTGATGTACAGTATTTGCCATAGTAATGCTTGCAAACAATTTCCCTGTACAATGAGGGATTATTACCAATATTTCAGGTGTGTTCACTCTTTTTTGTATGTCCAAATAAAGTGGTTTAGATAATCTGGCTAAACATCCAGCCTATGTCTGATGTCACCATGTTCCCATATCTTAGCAATTATATAGCACAGTACAATGTTAACATAGCCGGTAGGAATGATGGTCAAAGATATCTTTACTCTGGACCAAAGTATTGCACGGGCCAACAGACTGAGAAACCATCAGCCTAAAGACTGTCATCATCATCTCCAGGCCGTGCCACGAGCTATGCAAAAATATCTAGTGGTTTGCATTTTCTGACCAGCAAAGTGGTGAGAGCCATGTTAACATGAACACAAGGGAAACCTGAGGCTGGCTTTTGTTTTATAGAGTGATGATGAATTATTAAAACATTACAGGTTAAGGAAGGAGCGGTGCAGCAGCCAGCTCATTCAGGACTACACCAGTTCAGCTTCTCTCACTGGCATGTGACTGTGACTCGCCACAGGCTGACTCAGTCTCTCTCCCACTCTGGAGTTCCTCCTGCACGTCTCTTTCTTTACTGTCTTCTCTTTTATCTCTTCATGTCTCTACCTGTTTGTCATCTTTCATTTCTTTTTCCTTTTTTTTTTATAGTGGCTGTATTAATTCCCACTGGGACATTCAAGTTTGACAAGGATGGTGTAAGAGAGAGTTTTCATCATCAAATTAAAGTGCAAAAGCCAAGTAATTTATGTAATTTATGTAAGGATAATATTCATTTCTACACTTCAAACAACCAACTACAGTTTTTATTTATGTCACCAACTTCTGTCTCAATCACTTCTGTTTCTCTTTGTTATAATTTTTGTTTGTTTGTTTGTTTGTTTGTTTGTTTGTTTGTTTGTTTGTTTGTTTTAATTCAGGTTAGTTCATGACATCAAGTCAATTCTATCAAAGCAAGCTGCATCACAAAGGACATTGCAACATACAACATTATGCAATCATTTTTCCACCATTTTACCAATTTATCTTGCCTGTTCAGTTTAGTTTCATTCAGATCATTTTGACTGTGTTTCCGTCAAATGGGATTTATGATACAATATCCAAAACAGTTTCCAAAATAATTTGTTAACGACGTAATGGTGACGAATGACTGAATACTGAAGAACTGTAGTAGATCATGATTAACAAATAAGTCTCTCTATCTGATTCTGCTTCTCGCAGGCATTCATGGGAGACGTGCAGCAGCTCTCATGTTCATTTTCATTCTTTCTATTTGAGTCACTGATGGTTGCCAGACTACCAAACACTTTAAAACTTCTTTTCACATTCTGCCTCTTCACAGATCACAGGCCCCTGTGGTTTAAACCCTCAACACTCTCTCACTCTGACAGACTGGAAATAGAAAGTGTGTGCGTGCAGGCAGGCATGCAGCACACACTCAGTAACTGGCAGCAGACTGCCATAATAAACCTTACTGTAACCAAACTGGATGTCATACAGAAGAAGAACCTAGTGTAACATCCTTTCTACCAGTCTGATCAGGTTTTTAGAATAAAAGTGATAAGGCTTCATTGTAGGTCAAACCACCACATATGTGTGGCCGTGCAGAACTGCTTTCATGTCCTGCCTACGCAGTTCCTGTTAGGTCACCTCATTTAACTTCGAACGCTCACTCGCTCACTCAAAAAGTGAGAAGAAATTTGTTTGTCTCTAAAGATGATAATCAATCAGTTGGCCTGGCTTAGCAACACAGAAATGCAAAACAAAACTAAAATGCGTGACTGGTTGAAAAATGAGTCATTTTTGCTTCCCGCATTGTGTCCCAGTTATTTAAACCTCATAATCTTCTTATGAACTATTTTTTTTGAGAATAGGTAAATAAGGAGAAAAAGACAAGAGGCAACTGTATGAACAGTGACAAATATTACCATTCATCCAATCAACTACTACACCTACTTTTATGAAGTATGACATCATTACATGGACAAGTTACAGTAAAAACTTCAAATTTTTAAAGGTTTCTTCAAGTTTCTTTCAGCTGGTACTCTTGCCTGTGCAGCTTTGACGTCCAGGATGCTTTTGACTGCCGTCATTTCCAGCACATAATCTCATTCAGTCATTTTTTAGCAATTTCACAATGTGACACCAACCTACAAATTGAGCAAAACTGAGAAAACGACTGCTGCACAATGAACATTTTCTCTGCCATATGTAAACTGACGTGCATGACGAGCTTAAACAATGAAGACAAAAGCTAATTTTTTTTTCTGCACTCCTTTTCCAGCTAACTTATATGTCATCCTTTTGTACCTGCATAGATGTCGAGAGGAAATAAACATGTAGCCTAAAGTATTTTTTTTTCATCATTTTTTTTTATCAACAGTGACAAGCTATACGTGCAGCTTTGATTGACATGCCGTTGATTTCTAGTACTGCCACTATGAATAATTTCTTCATATTTCATCATTTCAGACACCAATTTGCACATTGAGAGGAAAAGTGAAACTGACATCTGTACCACAATGTTTACTTTACTGTTACTGTTTCAAAAGATTCTTGTTTCTACTACTGATGATAAATGGCCTGACTTGCATTGCACAACCTTTGTATTTATTTAAATGTGCAGGGCCGGTGAAATTATTGTCAGGTCCTTTTCAACATGATTAACTTGAGGATTTTATGCGAACATTTAATCACCCATCCAAAAGAACAGGAATAGTGACAGGTTAAATACCAATTTGCGTCACAGGAATGAAGTTGTACATGGAAGTAAATGAATGGTATTTAACAAGTGGGGAAGCAAAAAGCAGTAGTTAAGAATGACTTCTATTACAGGTTGGAATTCTACTTTTATGATAGACAAACAACAATAATCCTTGATAGTAAAGAAGTAAAGAAATCCTAACATTGACCACGTTCATATTATATTTTATATGTTTTTATTTTTGTTAACATATCACTTTGTCAGTATTGGTTGTTGTGTCTGTGATTACCGATAAAACATTCATTTTAAGTGTAATTTGCTGACAGCTGAGAGGAGAATGATGAGTGTAAGTCAAACCAAAATGGGCAGTGCACAATACACAAAAAGGTGCATGGGCCATTCATTGGCAGTGAAACACCATTCAAAACACTGGACCCTTGTTCTTCCACACACATCACTGCACACTATCCAGCGTGTTGTAATGTCTATGGCAAAAATCCTATTATTTTGATCGGGTGTGAGGGAATTGAAGTAATGAGTGCGTTCGATGTACTTGGCCATTCAGTTTCTGCCAAGAAGGCGGAGACACTTTAAGCTGCTGTAATTCAGCTACCAGTCCTTAGGTTTTCCACTAATGACTCTTTAAAGAACCACATGGTCTTATTAGAGAATAAATAAAAGGAAAAGGTATGTACAGATATGAGTGAACAGTAAATGACATGATGCAGAGGAAATCCTTCTGAAGATTTTCCAGGAGGCCACTGAGGGGTCATAACTCATACTGTCAAGATCAGTAACAAGACAGAGACAAATGGTAATTTCTTGGTTGAATTATCAGTCAGAGAAAGTTTGCAGCAAGTCATCCTCCTTTTCTTGCTACATATAGGCTTGTCAGTTCCTTTGATTGCTTAACACCGCTTGTAAAACAAGTATAAATATTGGTAATGGTGGTGCAAGTGCACCATGATTAAGTGTCCGACGCAGAGGTCAACATACAGGATGTCTGTAATCCCCAAGCATTTTTTGTGAAGTCTGTTTTATACAGCAGGGAGGGGATGTCTGCTGGGGCTGAATCAGACCAAATATCCTTCCTCACAATAGTCATCCCTGCTGTAAAAACACCGAGTGAGACAAATCAACAATGAGGAGAAAACTGAGAAATTCTTGAACTAATAAGCAAACTTTGATGCTAGAGGCCACTCTATCGTCACTCCCAAGCTCTTTCAAGCAGAAAAAAACAGTTCAAAAAGGCATCAAGGTGGTGGTTTAGACCGTCTTTGAAGAAAATAATAAAAGCAAACACAACAGAACCAACCAGTGGGGAAGCAACAGCACACAGCCTTTGACTTCAGGAATTTTCATTGTTTCAAGGGAACAATTAACCTCGTTCCTGGATGCTATTTTAAACACCTTTTACGAGGCTGAATGATGACAACTGACGAAAAAATTCTCACACACCATTTCAGAAATTAGGACAAACTACTAGTTGAACATATATTTTCCAACTGTTCATAGACACATGCCAAGTCTCAGTTTTACAAACAAAACAATCAATGGATTTTTTCATATCACACAAACATATTTTCCAAAGACATTAAGATAGTACTCATTTACTAAAAAATTAATTTGGGAAATCAGTCTTGGTAGTGTTAGTGTAGTCCATTGTCCAACTGTCAAAATGATTGTGAGCCTGAGCTGGAAAAGTCCTTTGCAGACTGACTGTGACATAATGGCTCCCCCTCGTGGATGACAGGTGCAATAACATGTCAATACTCAAAATATCAGCTGTCTCAAATCAAGCATTATTTATGTAGCTCCCTTCTTGCAAAGACTGCAACACAGGGTGCTTAATGATAATAAAAAAGCAGTAAAATCTATTGAAATAGGACAAAATGGATAGATAAGTAAACAGACGAAATAAAGAGATAAGTAAATAAGTTAAGAGAAGGCTAAGATAAAAAAAAAAAAAGAAGTCTTTAAATTTCTTTTAAAGTAAGTAGAGATTGTGCCATCCTCAGGTCCATAAATGCAGAATGCTTCCTCTCCATGTTTCTTTGTCCTCACTCCTCCTCACAAGTAAAAGGCCAGTCTCTGAGGACCTGAGCTGTCTAGCAGGAGTATACCTTAAAAACATATCTGACATATCCGACGATCTGATGTATTCAGGTGCTTGTCCATTTAGAGATCTGAAGACTAATAAAAGGATTTTTTTCTATTCTAAATCTAACAAGCTACCAGATTATGAACTCTGAAATGGTGTACTGTAAAAATGTAACATGTCCTAGTAGATGTGAGTACATGAGGGTATGGAATTGGGGATTTCTGAATGGGGAGATTATTATTACTCTTTATTAGACCTAGGCAGTGCCATAATGTTTTTCAGTCTTTTCCTTTGTGGCTCATTTAAATGCCTTTATATCTCATTGGGTGGGTGATCTAATCTATAGTGTCACAGTTTGTTATTTTTTGCTTTCAAACATTCTGACCCTAAATTACCTTCAAAGATGACCCTCTAGTGATTACTGGAGTTTGGTAGCAAACTATGATTTGACAGCACTGCCTTATACTCTTAAACACAGGAGCATCATTGAAGTTACTGATAGCTAAACTTGTCTAGCACCACTTAGCACCAAGGATGTTCACCAGGTCCTGTGTAATCATGAACAAGAGCTTCCAAAGACATTCAATGTATTCACTAAACACTATGCCTGTAAAATCTGGTGTGTGCACAATAGCTGTGCGGGTTTGTGTTTTAATGTTGACAATATCAACATTAAAGTAATATTAACAATAATAATATTATTAGTCCAAACTCATATTTCCAAATAACTTTTATAATTAGTTGGCAAAGATTTGAGTTTGCCTTTCACATCTTTGTATTCAGCCATATTTTGCAATGTTTATATGTGTAGTTGCCAACAAAGGTTTTTGGTGATCCTCCCTTTTTTTTATTGCTTTTTGATACTTTCATAAAATGAGCTTGATAACTTAAATGTCAGTTGTATTGCAACAATAAGTAACTGATGTGTAATTAACAGGTGGGGACCAACATGGCTGATTATTTACAAAATGTAGAGGCCAATCAACTGTTGAGATGACAACGTACCAGGCCTTCACCATTATTTCAGGCCACGCCATCGAAACAGACTCTTAGCTGGTGGCTGTAGATGTTTGTTTCAAGGCTTTCTTCATGTTCGACATCAATTACACCAAGAAATACCTCCCCACCTGGGGTTTCTCTATCGTGTAGTGTATTGTATATTATGTGTGTTTGTATTCATGCATAAAAACTTGGAAAACATTTTACAATCTTACACAAAAATTTGTAAAATGACATTTAAATGCACATTTAAAGTGGGCTCTTTCTGTATAGTGTTTGCATGATTATAGGAAATAATAAAGTAAACAACAATAATTGTTATATAATATAGCATTGTTGTTATAATTATATTAGATATAATGGTATCAAGGCAATGAGATAGGAAATAACTCAGTGTATGATTAATATGTAACATCAATAGAGTTAATTGCACTAAATTGGGTCAAATGAACAACCCAGCATTCTGGGTTAAAAACCCAGCACTTGGGGCAAATAAACCCAGTGTGTGTTCTATCCCATAGTTACTCAGTGGTGAGGTTAAAGTTGGGTTATTTTTTTAAGCCAGCTGTGTTTTTGTGTGTAACTTGATCTCTAAAATGTCACGTGTATCTGTTTCAGATTTGCACTATATTTTATGCTGTACTGTTTAAAAGCGGCGAGCCACAGTGTGAAAAAGCAGGGACACTTGTTTAGTGATAGAGAACAAAATACCCCATCCCTGACTTTGGTGAAATGGAGGATCAACCAAGCTGAACGGGAGCCCACATAAATATTCCATGAAGATTCTCATGTATAATCTACACACCATTACATCTGGCCCATGATATTGTGTAAACATCAGTTTGAAGGTGTGTTCTGGCCCAGCAGAGCAATGTTGGAGTTCAGTGTTGCCTCTAATACAACATTAATATCACACACTCTGCCTGGCTGCAAGCCCATAACGTTTCCTTGGGGATTAACCAAGTTACTGGAATGATACTGTGTTCATGCTGATGCTGTGAGCAAGGTATCAAGGGAGCTATGAAAGACCAGATAATTAACTCAGGGGCCAACCAAATAAGTCATATTCTGATAAATTATTCAGTATTTGCAGGCGGATGAATGCACTCCCGCCTCATATTGCAGGCAACACAATAGCGACTCACTGAAAGATTAGCAATTCATTGCTGTCCATTTTATTGCCATAGCCGGTCATTTCCATCTGGATACACATTACAGATTCAATGCTTGAACAATGTTGTCTTGCATAGTTTAAAAAATGTTGGGAGTTGATGGATTAGCGCAAGACACCCATACCTCCTCTTTGATGAGAAAGAATGTTGTATACATATTCCATGAGTTTGAGTTTGATATAGAAAATCACCATTTTTTTGTGTTGATGAGATGCAAGAATTCAAAATGTGGGTTAGTTTTATTGCAGAATCACTGTGTAAAAATATGTTTTACAGCAATAGAAAAAGTTTATAAGAGAATTAGTTGTGTCTAGTTTTGCTCTGTAAGACCTGTCAGTGACAGCACAAGTCAATCCTTATTTTTTGGTGGTGAGGCTACTTTCTGTTTACATTTGGAACAGGTTGTACATTAAATAGACTGCATTTGGAAAAAACGTTTTTGTTTCCTGTCAATTTAACAGTGCTTATTTTCTCTTGATTAAAATTTTAATGCAATCAGGCAATGTCTATTACTGTTCACTTTACAAAAGGCATAAATACTGTACTCTACACGTTTAAACGTTTAGTTTCAGAATAATCAAGTTGACAAAATGTCAGATAGATTGTTACTTAACTCATCAACTTATGTTATTTAGAAATATTGTTATTCACATATATTTCTGTGCAGATCTGAGTTACCTTAACTTCAAATAAATTCATGTATTATCTTAATAAATCATGTATTATTTTAATCATCTATCTTGTAATAGGCTAAGATAACAGAAGTAAAAATTCCAAGATGCAGAAACTCAGAGCCTCAATTTAAGAAATTACATTCAATTTCAAGTTTTCCCCATAACTATTAAATCTGAAAAGTAACTAGTAAGTAAAACTGTCAGATAAATGTTGTGAAGTGAAAAGTCCAATATCTTTCCTATGAGATTTAGAGCAGTACAAGTATAAAGTAGCATAAAATGAAAATACTGAAGTAAAAATAAAAGTAGCATTGTACTCAAGTACAGTACTTGAGTAAATGTGCTTAGTTAATTTGGTCACCAGCTTTTAAAAGTTTGTTATGGTCCTCTGCTAACACTATTAAGTAACCAGGTGAGGTCCCTGAGCCGAGCTTTGAAAACCATAAACAGAACACAGAGTAAGGGTTAAATCCCCTCTGTTACCATGGAGACGAGGACAGCGGTCGCCAATTGACAGGCGCATGGGGGATGGGGGGGCACTCTTGATTGACAGTACAAGGGGCAGGGTCAAAATATAGCACTCTCTGCTCATTGGCCAGAATTGAGTCACATTGCCAGTTTGGAACGCAAATGAAAAGAGTTGGTGTGGCCCGCCCCTGCTCTCCGCTCTTCTGCTGCCGCTGGTCGGGTAACAGCGAGCCACCTTCCAGAAATGGTGTAGAATATCAGGAAAAACGACGAGGGAGCACGGCCAGAAAGAAGAGCGAGGCTACGAGACTTACGCCAACGGTAAGGCGACGTCTAATTTACTTCTTGGCACGGGGTGTCACGGCTGGCACCGGGGTCATACCGTGTCTGTCGGAACGCGTGAGGTTAATCGTTTGCACAAGCTAACGTCTACTCGGGGCCCCAAAACAGCAGCAAGCAGCAGCATTCGCTTCTAGCTTGCTTGCTAACGTTGACGTTAGTTTAACGGCTAAGTTTGTTACGCACTGCCTCATATCGTTAAAAAGTAGGAATATACTGACAAAAACGTAAGCAAGTGGGGCTAACAACATTAGCTAGTCTTGTAATGGAATTCAGCACCAGCTATCGTGGGGGGAATATAGCTATGAATTAAAATAAACGTGTGAGTAAAACGTTTAGATAAAATTTTCTGGTCAGCTATAACGTATCTAATTCAGCTTTTCTAGTTTTAGCTAAAGTTAGCTAGGTATTTTCATGAGAAACTTTGGTCGTATAGGTCATGACCTCTGGCACAAATAAGGAGCCAGATATTTTGACAAGTGTGGGTCATAATCGTGGCTGGTCCTTATGTTTTACTAGAGCTGGAATGGTGTGGCCATGGCCGCCCAGTGACCCCAAATGTGGGCAAAATAACAAAAATAACACCACAGTTAGAGCTACCCCCCTTTCCCTTCAGTGCCTGTGTTTAGCCACAGTGTGTTTATCTGTTTTTCATTGTCTTATATGATAAATACCTTTTGGCTCTTGGTTCAACCTGCAACAATTAGTTGATTAATACTATAGTCCATTGACAGAAACTTAATCAGCAGCTATGTTTATAGTCTGTTATTTGTCATTTTTAAGCAAGAATGGATCAGAGGCTATTTAAATGTATGACAAAGTAATCCAGTGGACTCAAAAGCACATTTGATCCACACATACTTACTAGCTTACAACTTACTCACCAGAGTTGTTGTTATTGTTGTTAATTGCCTGGCCTTGTTGGTGTTACTTAACTGATCAGTGCAAGTTGCCACAGCTTCCACCTATGTCCTTTTTTATGATGAATTGTATTTATTGTAAGTTTATTCAAATGGTCAGTTAATAGCTGTTGTGGTTTATTCACTTTGAAATAGTCTTGGTTTGGAAGTCATTGTGTGCATGTTTTAAATGCATTCTGCAAAAGCCAGTTGGGCCAGCAGGCCAGTTTACAAGGTGATGTAAAATGATGTGCTTTGTGCCCATTGTATGAAACTGTATGAACTGAGTGGTCAAAACCTATAGGGCAAATCCTCTATGTACTTAATGAACAATATTACTATTCTTCAGATAAGATAATGTTGTCTGTGGGTGCAGCTAATTGTTGCCACAACAGCTGTCACAGTGGGGCAGGTATTGTTTTCACCTTGTGAGTCTGTGTATCCTCATGGAAAAATGTGTCCCTGGAGACACATACTGTAGCGGGAAATTCATCAACCAACGTCTGCGTCCAGCTGCTGGACTGGAAACCCTGCCTTGGCAGGTGTTGATATCTCTGTGGACAAACTTTGTCACCACCATAGCAGCACAACTGTGCAAGATACAGTCACAAAACTGAACAGGTGAGTAGATGACATCAAAATGAAGGCAGAGTTCGAAGATGGGTGTGGTCTGACCCATGAGTGCTGAGTACTCATGTAATAACTACTAAGTACTCATGGGTCGTAACGTCAACAAGTTGACAGGCATTGCAGCACACTCTCTAGTTGCCTATGCTTCACACCTCCTCCTTGTATTATCTGCACTCAAGAGGGTCAAATCATGCCCAGTAATTTGCTTATTTCAAGAATAAAAAGCAACAACAGGCTAAGTGAAGAAAGTCTCAGAAATAATAATATATAATATAATAATTTCAGGTCTTGCTTTATCATCTTAAAAGCATGGCATCCTGTTATTATGGAATAGAGTAACCTCTTTTAAACCTGAGATCACATGGCTAGGGACAACAGGGGACAATCTACCAGTGACAATTACATACACATCTATTGTTATAGCTGACACCTGGTCTAATGCAGTAAGCTATTATTCAAATTAAGTGCTGTGCTATTTATCTGAGTGTTATGAAAAGGCTGATTTGTTTATCCCCACATAATTCTAATACTTAGTTTAGACATATGATCATTTACATGTTGGATGGCTGCAGTGTTCCCTCGTCTATCTCTACTTTATATTCACCTGCTTCTTGCACTACCATCTATTAGAGTTAATCATGATCAGCATCAGAGCTGCTTAAAGAATTCACTCAGCAGAAATAGTTGGGCTGATTGTTTTTTTCTTGTGTGAAATCAGCATATCAGGATGTCCTTTCATTCTCAAGATACTCACCAGCTGTGTGCAAGGTGCCAGTTTCAGTCCCAGCAACAGTTAGCATCAACATTATAGTAACAGACATGTTGTCTCAAGGCATGCATGATGTCAGGAAATAATTGTTAAAGGATAAATTGTCAGGATTAATATGAAAATCATGCTAGATTATGCTGTGTCAGGTCATAGGAAGACGGTTCATTTTGCAACCACAAGTGCACAGGTGTGTTCGTCTTTTTAGACGGTCTATTTCTGTTTAAATGTGACAGATAAAAGCCAGGTTTGCATGGGTGAAGTCAACATCCAACTGTGCACTGACAAAAACCTTTGTGATGATTGAAGTGAGCAGAATTGCTCTTTACTGTGTACAACCTTTGTTGTCACCCACTGACAGTCAGCATGATATTTAGAAGCTTTTCAAAGATCCACCTGCTGGAAAAATACAAGAATAGAGATGTTTGAAAATGTTTTGCTTTAACAAATGTCACATGTTTTCTACTCTCGAGCTGAAGTAAAGAGTGCTCATTACCATAAGTGATACAGTCTTGGAAACTGTGGTGTTTGTAACGCAGTTAGTACAGGTATAAATAAATCTGTGATTTTTCTTCTAGTCATCTGCATCTATACCAAGCAGAATCACCACAAGTACAACAGTACAGTAAGGTAAGATGGTATAGTAAGAGACTACTGGTTGAGACTAGTCATACTGGTATTACATTGGAATATAAAATAAATGCATTAGCCAAAGGTCCATACACTTATTAATATGGTGAAGTATCCATATTATTCCATATTTGTGAAACTTGATATCATGTCACATGCTTAAATTTATTGAGATAATCCCAGAACAACACATCTTAAAACATTATCTGGTCAAAGACCACTCTGACCCAGTGATTACCTCAGGGATTAGGCTTGTAGATGATTAGGTTGACTTTTGCACCTATATTAGTGCTTTAACAGTCTAAACAGCAAACAAAGTTTCAATCAGGATATCACAATCAGGATGTGGTATTTTTGTCATGAGAAATAATATATGTGCAAGGGAGAAGAAAACTTCTGATCAGCGGGAAATTAAGAAATTGAGTGACTCAATTTTTGAACTCATTATATCATTATATCACAAGTCTTTTATGCACATTCATCTATGCCATAGAAAGGAAATTTATATTTGCGCATCACAATTAAGCTGCCCGAGCTACTTCACAGTTATTAGTCCTCAATAACCAAGAAGCTTATTTGTTGAACTTTTGATACCTTGTTGGTCCACTGCTGGCATTAATATAAATTTAAAGCGCTTGTTTCTGATGAAGGCTGTGAAACACTGCATTTCTCTGTGCTGCTGCTCATCTCATACCTGACCTATTTTTTTTTCCTCTTGGTGCAATTGACGCCTGAGAGTGATGCCTCAGAGACTGCTTTGATAGAACAGTCTGGATTGAAGTGTGCTGCTAATCTGAAAGCTTTGCCAGAACTATTTAACTGTGGTATTTATAGATCAGAAGGAAAATCTTTCATTTTATCTGTCAGTCTCCTGCCCCACTCAGTCTGTCTCTGTGCTTTTCCGTCTTCTTCTCCCATGTTTATTTTGAGAGTTGTTAACCATCCAGGCAATTTTTAGCATCCATGGAACATTTGCACCTAGAAGGCTAGGGTCTCACAAAATGAAGCTGAACAGAAAAAGACCAAAGGTCTCTCTGGAGAGTCAAGTGAAAGTGTTTTGTATTTTCACAGCATGAGGCTACATGTGCTGGAATGGTACACACACGCTCAGCACACTTAACCTGGAAAGCAGCCAGAGTCTCTTTGTACTGGTCTACTCAGCTGTGGAAGGCAAGGTCCGTCTGAGTCAGATGGCTCAATTACGGCGAGCCAACCAATCTTGCCTCGGGATCAGAGGGTATCTCTGTCTTACATGGCCTAACAAAGGCATTGCCCTGCTTGCTCTGTTTGGACAAGACCCATCGACCATCATCAGCCTCAGGGGTGACCTCAGCATCACTGAGGAAGTGCTGCTTTTTTAGAGCACAGGATGTGAAAGCGGACTTTTACATTAGGGATTCACTAGCAAGTCCCTCTCACCCATTACATATTAGAAGAAAGTAATTGACATGTAGTGTTGTCTGTTAAGATAACATCTGGATGTCTATCTTGCTCTTTATGAATTGTAGTCTCCCATACCTTCACTGTTACTATATTGTGTGGATGTCATTAACTGTAATTCTATTTTTTCTTGATGTCTGTATGTTCTGTTCTGACTACCTTAAGTCTGTCTTTGGTTATGACATAGTGCATCAATTAATAAAAAATAAAAAAAGAAATAGAGGTGCAATGATTAGTCTTTGGTAATTGATTAATATATTAAAGTTATTTTATGTAAAAATGGCCAAAAAACCTCTCAAAATTGAAGACTTCCTGTTTTTTTACTCTGTTTTTGTCATTTTGACTTGGCTTCTTGGAAACACGGATGGACATTTTTCAATATTTTCATCAGCTTGACTAAGAAATTAATAGAGAAAATGATCTACAGATTAATTCATAATGAAAATAATCATTAGTTGTATCCCTCATTTGGAATTGCTTAGTTCAACATAATGAGCGCAATTGAACTCATGCACATAAATTACTCATTTAATGACAATAATGTTTTATAGTAATGATAATCATTTCATCTATAAAATGTAATGAAACAAAAAAATCACATCACAATATTACAGGTTATACGGTAATGTCTATTTGCTTGTTTTGTATGGTCAACAATTTATCCCCAAAATATTTTATTTACAATTATATAAAACAGAAAAATGAGAAAATTCTCACATTTAATTTTGTTCCAGTGAATGTTTGACATTTTTTCTTAATACAAATTATTATTCAGTTATCAAAATAGTTGTTGAACACTCTGTCCATAAAAATTGATGAGTCTGTCGGGCAGATGCGACATCCCCCTGTGTGACATAAATAGGCACTCCTCACCAAAAAATAATTGAGGACAGACATGCACACAGACAAAAGTATCCAATTAATATATTCAGCCCCATAAGGGCTGAATCAAGGTCTGTTTCTTCACAATTCGTTCTTTAGTATCTCTTATGCCACAGACACATTTTGTTTCATTTCAGACTTGTCATATGAATCATAATAAGTATGGAGTTAATATATTTTCAAGCAAACTTTTTAGTACATTGGCTGGCAGGGTCTTTGATGTACTAATCTAATAGGAAGGCTCATATGGTTCCTAGATTATTTATTTTTACACTGCTCCCCAGAAGAGCTTGTTAGGCATCAGCGTTCTTGAAATTGATAATGAGCTGAATGCCCTTTGAAAAAAAGGTGGGGTTTGTTTGTCTTAAAGCCCCTTGCTGGGTTAAGGGGCTTAACTTCACAGCAACCACTTACGCCTCACTTCACAGCAACCCCTCTCTTTATTTTTGTATCTCATAGCAGTTTGGGGTCCTTGGCCATCAGATCTTGAGGTCTATCATCAAGCAGCTCATGTCAAACTGAGTCACCCCATCCCTGTTCTTTCCATCTTGTTTTGACCCCCTCATCTTATGCACAGCTCTGTTAGCCAAGTGTGAGACTCGAGGCTTGTGTGTCTGGCTACACCGCCAGCTAATCTATATGCTAATGAGAAGATGATAATCAATGAGGTTCACGCATGGTTGGCCCCAATCAATACCAGATTGCACCAGCAAATGACTCAAATGGCTACATTTCATACGGCCAGGCAGTTGGGTGGCGTGTTAATGTGGTGGGGCAAGCCATAAGTATGCAATTATCCTCTGGTTTTATCTACCCTATTCCACATAAATGAATTCTGTTGTCATTAAAGAGAGGTTTGAATTCAACTGCAAAGCTATCCCATTTCACTTTTATGAGGGGTTTGCAATCTCCCACTTCTTTTGTTTTGCATTTCATTTCCATAACTGCAGTAAATAGGTGGTTTGTCACTTTCCTGTTGTGATTTGGCTGGCATGTCCCTCACAGGCTCTGATTTGTATCATAAGGGATTTAATGGTGCTATTTGCTAGTTGCAGCTTTAGGTTATATTTTGTTAAAGATTTAGTCCACCATTACCTTATATAGCAGGGAGTTACTGGGTAATGGCCATCTTGGTGGATCACAATTTTCATTTTTTTACTCTCTAGCCTCAGTGTCAGTCATGTCACAAAATTGATGCTGATTACTGTCCTGCTAGTAAGATAATGGGTTAGATGTTCAGTCTGGCCAAAAGTCACTACTCCTGTCCTTAGCTGAATGTTATGATACAAAATTGGCCCACTCAGAGCTGCACGTTATTTATGGAAATGGTGCTTTGTATAAATGGTTTAAAAGCTGCAGTCTTTAAATTTGTGGCATTGAAAAAGAAATGAGACCTTGAATTTTCAGCTGCCCAGACCAAGACTAATCAAAATAAAGACTATGCTATCCCTGAGCTGTCATTTTAATAAAATACCTCATTACCTTAGATTTGCGGCTTTTCAATAAAATAATTTAGGTGATAATTACAGTCTACCTTATGTTGGCGGGTCTATGTATCCTAAAAAAAAAAATCAGCATTCAGGCAGCAGAAGAGGGGGAGGGGAGAGACAGAGTAAAATCATTACCATCATCTTCATTAGAGAGGATCCTGTTGTCCAATCAGTGTGCTGCTCTGCACGGGGAATCCATAGGCACCCCGTTGGCTGTCGCTAGGATACCACATAATCAGGAGGCAGGCCGTGGCCTGGTTGGTGGAGTGGGATGTTGATGCTGGGACGACGAGCTCGCTGTGTGTTGGGGGTAGACAAGAGGGGCTGGGGGTTTAGATACACCACAGAAACGCACTCACACACGCTCACTCATTCACTCAGTTAGCCAACCAGCCAGCCACACAGTTAGGCAGACAAAGAAGAGCAACATCCTGCAGGAGGACAGCACGCTCCCGGGGGATGGGGCATCATACCCCTGCATCGCGTTGGGGGGGCCGGAGAAGGTAGGAGAAACCAGGGTTAGGGGGCTTTGTCTCAGCAGCACCCTCCACACACACACACACACACACATACACATGCATTTCTCTTTGGATCTCCTGGCTGTTAAAGCCATTATCTCACATCAATCGATTTGTGTAGCTGACAAATGTATTCTTGTGGTATTTTTAATGTGGGTCATCAGAGTTTTCCTATATCTGGACTAAAGGATGGACACTGATGGAGGCTCCTGCACTTCCTTACTGTGATCTAAGCTCTGAAGAGACAGCCAGTCTGTCTGACAGCCTCTTAACAGCTCTCATCTTCCTGCAGGCTATGCAAATACTCTAGACACAAATCTGACAGTCAGTTCTTCCAGTCTTGTAATGCTAGCATGAGTAGATCACTGTATCCTCTGAAGGCTGCAAAGAGCTGAAATAGTGTTGTTATGGTGTTGACCGGCTCTTTGCAATGTATTACAGGCTGCTGGCGCTGCTTTGATATGCAGTCAAACACACTGGCTTTACCACTTCTCATGGGTACCAGATTTGTCCTGAAATCAACTCAAAGCTTGATTGTTGTCGTGGATGTAGTGTTAAGGACTGGAGGGGTGGGGGGTCTCCATCGTACCCTCTTTACTGATGGATGGGTGACTCCTCTCAGAAAGACAGGGGCTGAAGGCATCATTACCAGAGGGGATTCCCTCCCGTCTATACATGAGGAGGCGATGGGAAGCAGACTCTGGGATGTAGGCTAATGACTGCATACAGGCAGGCAGGCTTTGGCAGCAGTGGTGCTTTGTTTACAACCATGAGCCCACTCTGCCTGACCGGATTTCAGCTTTTTCACGGATGCAAATATGTGAAATTTTGAATTCACGGCAGCCACTGTTGAATATAAATTCATGGTCCCTTTGTGTTGGGAAATTTTAGAGTTTATATTAGTTTTTGTATTTTTGTTAAATCTTTTTGTCTCCATTTGTTTTCACTTCTGGCTGGGGTTGTTATTCACGTTTAGTTATAATTTGTCTGATTCCATATAATGCTCTTAGGGTTTGTCCTGCTTTGCATGCTTTTGCAAAGGTTTTTTTTTTAAATTGTTATATTGACATGTACACTAATTGCCTAATATAAGTATTTTCTTTCATTATTATGAATCGTCTTAAGTTTCATTTAGAGCACAGGCAGTGCTGCAAACTCAAATTCCAGCCTTTTCTCATTCAGTGACTGATTTGTTTACTCAAACATTTTAGAGCTATTTAGGGCTGTTCTGCTTTTGCCATTTTAAGGAATAGCATATGGTTTAGTAAGATTGCAGTTTGTTTCCAAGTCTGCTTTGTAGCATAAGTGGGCTATAGAGCTGTGCTTTGGCCCCTAATCCACTCAAAAGAATAATGATGAGGAGGAGGAAATAGCTTAAGAATTGCGGTATGGCAGCAGCCTTGCTCCTTATTTAATTACTTCCATTACACCCTTGCCTTACTCCAGCCCATTTGAAAGCCTCAACATGCTCACCCAACCTTTGCACCTCACATACTCTTTCCCATCCTACTCCCCCACCCCAACCCCCCATTCCTCAATAACTTAATGTGTACACCTCTGTCCTCAAGGCTAGAAATTCCAACCTCCCTGTTTTGGCCTTTCTTTTCAGCTCTGTTACATCAGCTGTCATGCTGTTTGAATCCTCCTCCACACACACTCTCACACCCTCTTCTCTACACCACCAGCATCTCAAATTCTTGAGGTCTTATTCTTCTCTTTTTCTATCAGAGCTCAGCTTCATCATAGGCTTCTGAATTTTCTTCATATCCTTTTAACAACTTAATCTATGCTTTTTTGCCTCCACCAAGGAAGGATACTATCTCTCCTCCCATCGTCTTTGCATCTTCTCACCCCTCACACTATGCTATCCTCCATGTCATCTGCTTGGAGAGCTCTGGACCCATTCCTCCTGTGCTAATGGATAGCAGAGCACCAGGGGACCAACCCTTAAAAAGGCTTTTATGTAAGGGGCCTAAATCATGTGTTCTTTTTTCGTTATGATTGACAATAACAAATGGATGTGGAACTCTGAGATGGTGTATGTCATATAAATGTTGTTTTGACACAGTACTTTTTTATAGACCAATTGCTGTAAAAGAAAAAGTAGACTGGACTCTAATCAAAGGAATTTGAGCAATAATTAGGCCTATACTCATTAAAGTTGATGACGTGTTTGGCTCATGGTTTGGGCTGTTTTGATTTAGTTTTCCGTCATATCTAGAACAACCTCTGTTGCCTTCCCAATTAGTTTTTATCAAATGTACGAGTCTTGTTTAGGTGAAATGCTCCAGTGTTTAGGATGCCATCCAGCGTGGCTATGAATGTTAGCCAGCTACCCTTCCTTTCCTGCTAAATTCACTGGCTTTCATTAGCTTCTAAAATTGCATTTTTGTGTGCTTCTCTAACCAGCTTTGCTCTGCCTGGCCTCACTTTTTGTTTTTGGAGAATGAAGTCAGATGCATTGTACAGTGTTTCAGAGTTTGTGTGTGTAATCTTGGAATACTACAAGGGCAGTTTATTTGAACAGGCTTCTAAATTTGTATGTAGTGTTTCTGTTATGAATTTGTGCCTTTTAAAATGAGCAGACTTCAGAGGAATCCTTAATTTCCCAGTTGATGCTTGGGTTCGATTGCAGATTTGTGTAATGCAGCTCTTTACCTTGCTGTAGTGTTTACAGCTTTGTTGCCATCTGTGGTCAGATGGCATATTTTGGGAATAAGAGAGGTGTGAGTATTGTAGCAAGGCAGGTAGACTTTCCTGGTGTAGTGATTCCCACAGAATTAGATTCTATTTGTGGCTGCAACAAATAAATCAATGTATTGGAAACACTGCTGGTAGACAGTATATTCATCTATGTGTCAGGATTTTTTTTTTACTGAATTCATGTAATTTTAGTTTGACCCAGTTTATTAAATGATTGAATACATGGTAATCAAATGATAATAAAACCATACTGCTTTGTGCGTTCCTGTGTTTGTATGAAAGTGGGTGCAGAGACAAATGTTTTGTTTGGTTTGTCAGACGGATCTCTTGAAATGGATCCAGTTTATATAGGATGCTTTAGCAGATGTTTTTTTTGTTCACTGTGTTAAAATGTATTATTTTTAGTCAGTCCTTAAACCATGTGCTGTACAATGACAGTTAAATGTTAAATGTACAGTCAGCTATGTTAATGAAAAAAATCTTGAGATTATTGATACTGATTATTGTCTTTATTGCTTCATCTGCTGCTGATTGATGATTTTAATCTTGCTTACAACATAGTTTGAATAAAGTTTGGTAGTGCCTTTGGTTATAGAAAACTTTACTATACTTCATCTTTAGCCATGCATGAACTAATTTTCACTGCTCACATGATTTTTCATATCAGATAAATTTATTACTTCCCTTACATTTTATGTGTTGGTGGTGTCACATTTTCTGCATGCACAGGGGAATTTTAGAGTTGGTTGTTGTCAGATGTGTTTTTTGACTGATGCAGAGTTTGGGGTTTGGATATAAAGAAGGTAAATAGTGTGCCCTTTTTCACTTTTCTCTGTTTTTTTTGGTCTTCCAGGCACAGGAGAGCCATTCAGAAGAGCCGGGGGTCAAAGGTGAGAAGAGCAGAGGGCACCATGGAGAGTGAGCCGGGGGCCCCTGCCTCCACGGCCAGCAGCACCGGGACCACCACCCTCACCACCAGCTCCTCCAGCACCACAGCTGCCAGCAGTAGTAGTACTTCTAACACTACTGCTACTACTTCTACCACTTCCACTAGCAGTAGTAATTGTAGTAGCAGCAGCAGTAATAACACTAGCAGTAGTTCCAGTAGTAGTACTACAACAGGAAGGCAGGCAGTCCCTCAAATATCTGTTTACAGTGGGATACCTGACCGACAAACAGTGCAGGTGAGTTTCTTGGCTTTAATGAAATTGTTAACAGCTTGATATTAAGTTGTGATAATGTGTGTAATGTGTGGACACTCAGACAAATGCACAGACAAATACACATAAAGTAGCATACTTTCCTCTGCTCTGCTGCCCTCTGTTGGTGTGCATAAATCCACATACAGGCTTCTGATGTACTCCTGAAATTGTGTTTGATTCGTCTAATAATTGGATCAAGTGGTAGAAATAAGAGGGTATTTTTATTTCTGATCAATGAACTGATGAAGGAAACTTAAATAAATGGACATTTCACAGGATCTGTCCAAGTTGAAGGAAGGAATTCTCTCAATCCTTTAGTGCTCTAGACCTTTTGACCCTGAGATAAGCCTCTACACAGGCTTACCCTCCCTGAATAAGGTCCACTCAACTTTTAGTGCCGGTGCTTTTATAGAGGGGTTTTTTGTTACATTCAGCACTCCTTTTCTTGTATCCACCCTGCTGGTAGTTATAAGGCAAACACTATTGTTAAAATGCCCTCTGAGCTTAACAGACTGCTGGTCATTTATGGTCAGTGAGAGCTGAATGTATGTCTGTGTCGCATCTCCGCTAATTTTACCCTCATTCCAAGAGGTTTGGGTCTGGACGGTCCACTGACACCATGGACCACAGGTCAACATCCTTTCTGGTTGCTTGGCAACCAGGCAGGGGGCACGTTGAGAGGTGAAGGGTGAGGAGAGTTATTCTCAATGGCAGAGGTTTAGCTTTGTTATAATTACATCAAAGAATCATTGAGACTTGTTCACAGTGATTTGAGGGACTGGGCTTATTTATGTCTGTACTTGCAGTGATCACAATTTTTAGACATTTTGAAACATAGACTAATCCTCTGATCTACTATTGAATAAATTGATGATATGACACATTCTGATTTAACACAATTTGATTGAACTGTGATTTGTTATTGTTACTTTTCTGACAATGAAATTATGACTGCAACTAATGACTGAATTTCATTGTCAATTCATCAACTAATTGATCAACTAATCATTTATCTATAAACCATCAGAAAATAATGACAAATGTCCATCATTAATTCCCAGGGTGATGTTTTCAAGCTCATTGTGACATATTCAAATTTCTTTTATCCAACCAATAGTTCAAACCCAAACATTTTCAGTTTATGATGTGAGACAACTAAAAGCAGTAAATGTTTGTTATTTCTTTTGCTTGAAAATGGACTTTGTAGTTGCAGGTTAATTTTGTGTCGATTGGTTTATTTTTCTAATTGTTTCAGCTCTAAATAAAATTGATAGAAAAATTAAAAATCTTTTCTTTTTCCCACATCAGAAATATCCCATAAAATTATGTTATCTTCCACATCAAGAAAGAAACATAGGTAGTAATACACCAGAACCTAACCCTAAAGATGAAGTTTTCACTAAACTGCTGACGGAGTATCGTTTATCTCAGACCGTGAATAAGCTGCTAATGCTAGCATTACTTGCCTTGTTTTGAGTAGTCCTCTTTATTAATTTAACTGTAAGTGCACTTATCATCTTGAGGTTGGTGCCACAGGCAGATACTATGATACTGTTGCACATTTTGAAGACTGCAAATGTAATGTAATGATTTCAGGCAGAATGATTGGCAGCAGGTGTGTGATTGGGGAATGCAGAGGGGCAGGTCACACACACACACACACACACACACACACACACACACACACACACACACACACACACACACACACACACACTAGAGGCACAGAGCTTTTGTTGTGGACAGCTGTGTTGATATTTCATCCAGGATTTGGGTCACATCTGTTGTTGTCTATCAATGTAACTCAATCTCTGATCATCTTTGTTTATGACTGTCTTCATATTCAGGTGTTCCAGCAGGCACTACACAGACAGCCTAACACAGCAGCACAGTACCTGCAGCAGATGTATGCTGCTCAGCAGCAGCATCTGATGTTGCAAACCGCAGCCCTCCAGCAGCAGCACAGCCTCAGCACTGCTCAGCTCCAGAGCCTGGCTGCTGTACAGCAGGTCAGCAAACAGTCATGAAAGAATCATTCTTATTGTTTAGAGATGACCATTGCAGTTATTGTTGACCTGCTGCAAGACATGTTTCAGAAAATGGTAGGTCTCTCCTGCCTCTCTCTCGTGTTCTAGGCCAGTATTGCAGCTGGGCGGCAAAGCTCTTCGCAGAATGGCACTTCATCTCAGCAAACAGGATCTACTCAGGCTACGGTAAGTGCAGTTTTGAGTGTTGGTCCTGTCTTCTAAAAGCCTCGTAAGTTTAAGTTATCTTTGTCCATTAGATTATCATGGAACTAAGTTGATTTTAGCACCAAGACGCTTGGGTGAAACCGGGTACAACACTAGCAGGTCTGTGCGCAGTGCTACTTCTTTTTAAACAGATTAAAGATTGAAATACATTTTTGCAATATTTTAAATGTTAAAAAAATATTTTACATATTCTGGGTCTTGTATACTTGACGTCTTGTTTTGAAGAAAGAAACTGATGTATTGATACACATATTAGTAGAGGTATAGAGGTGTGTAACCTAATTATCCCATCTTCTCCCCCATAGATCAACCTGACCACCTCCCCAGCAGCAGCTCAGCTAATCAGCCGGGCCCAGAGCATTAGTTCTACCCCCACCAGTATTTCTCAGCAGGCTGTTCTGCTGGGAAGCCCATCCAGTCCCACTCTCACGGCCAGCCAGGCACAGATGTACCTGCGCGCACAGATGGTGAGATTGCAGACACCAGGAGCATAGCCACTGGCACATTTATTTCAGTGTGCATATATGCATAAACACAAGCACACACACATACTGCTTGAATAAATAAGCACAGTGCAGCTCAGATGTTGTCCTCTGTAGTCTACGTGTGTTATGGGCTTGATGTGTGTGTTATGCATGCATGCATGCGTATTATGCAGTAGTAATTGGTTTGCTTTATTCTCATCTTGCCAGCAGAGTAGGTGGTCAGGATAATCTGTCCAGCCCCAGAGGGCTCATTACAAACACAGAAGGGAATGCTTTGAATATGCATGGATACTCAGAAAACATTTCTAGTAGGTCACAGGTGTTCTCTTGGCTGAAGGTTAAGATCCAGTTGTTTTGAAAGAGTTGCTGAAGGAATATAAAGTCTGTATTGTTCTATTTTGTTACAGCTGGTTGTGGGTAACTTGTCGGTTTCAATTTTCCATCAGTTGGCAGTTGGCACACAGACTGTTCCTGCCACCTCATTATGACCAAGTATACAGCATCGTCAAATGTGTTTGATTCTTCTGGCAGGCAGCAAAACACATTTGTCAGTTTAGATTGCCATGGCTTTTATTTATGGTATAGTCTTCTGGTGTTAAATTAGTATTGCATAGATTAGTGTTAAATCAAGCCCTACAGAGATTGTCATTTCCTTTTGATTGATTGTTCCACACATTCACCAGCTAGAGGTTCAAAAGAGTGGAACTGTACAATTAGAACTATTATCAAAATATTATCAAAATTGAAATATGGCCAAGTGCAATATCTAAATCGCAGGAGCTGCAACGTTGTGGCGCTTACAGAAATGCCCGGTCTACAAATCATATTCTCCAAAACATAAATCTGATGTTGTATTTATTCCTTCTTCTTCTTCATCTGCTACTGCTTCTTCTGCTGCTCCTCCTCCCTCCTCCTCCCTCCTCCTCCCTCTTCCTCAAGTATAAAATATAAAGATATGAATCTAAAGCTATAAAGTGAGAAAAACCAACTGTCACTCATTTTGTCCCACTGTAGTATTGTATTCATGTCATGTATGTCATGTCGTTTTTTTTTTGTTTGTTTTTTTGTTTTTTTGAAACTATTCATTTCCTTCACCTATTGAAGATTAAAGAATGCAATCCAAAAAGCATTTCTTCAGTTCTCCTTTGTCTCTTATGCGTGTTGCTTTTCAGGCCCAGCAGAGCAACCTGGTGCAGGTGGCCAGGAGTCTGGGCCGGGCTGTTCCTCTGTCCCCGCAGCTCATCTTCACGCCAACAGCCACAGTGACGGCTGTCCAGTCAGAGAGTTCCACACAGGCTTCCTCACAGGTATGCTCACTGGAAGTTATTTTCATTAAAAACAGAATTACAATCTTTAATGTAGAACTTCCTGGACTGGATCCCACTTGAAAATATGAGATTAAATGCAGAGGTGAGCATAAAATTTGAGAGTAGAGGATGTGTGATGGCAGTATAAATGTCTTCACACATTTAGCAGATCAATAATGAATGAAAAGTTAAAAACATTGCACTTATGGTTGTTACGTTAACAGCATCATCCTTATGTCATTAATTAGTTTGGCGTTCTTAACATACATCATACCTCATTAATTTTGCAATAAACACAGAATGTGTCTCACTGTGAATGTGTCAATAATCTCCATCTTTCTGTTCAGAATCAGGTTCAGAACCTGGCCATCCGTGGCCAGCAGGGGGCGACCACGTCTTCCTCTCAAACGCAGACTCTGCAGGCTCTGAGTCTGAAGCAGAGCCCTGTGGCCATCCAGCCCACCTCATTGATCAAGAATCCTAGCCAGGGGACTCAGGCTGCCACAGGAGGGAAGACCAGCTCTTCTGACAGCCCTTCTGATGGAGGGAAGAAGGGGGATGGTGCAGCAGTCACAGAAGTCCGAGCTATAAATATGAGCCGCAGTGTTACAGCTGTCAGTGCTCAACCTCTGATTGCTCCAGGTAAGTAAACCTTGCAATGCCACTGCCTGAAAAGTTAATGATATATAAAGTATGTGTAGAAGCCTCTTACCCATGAAGCTGACCCTGTGAACATCACTGCCAAGGGCCCAGACCCCTGCAGAAAGTAGTGAAAATAATGGATATTACTGATATTTGTATAGAACAAAAATACATAGTTGCAGCCCTAATGGGTATTGAACATAAATATTCACTCATCTAATTTCTCTGTATTACCAAATTTTGTGTCCCAAACCAAAAGTGAACAATGAATGCTCAGTTACGTTCCTGGACTTCCTTAAGTATTCATCAACCAGGTATTTCAGAACTTACCTGTTAAGTCCTGAGTATCTTCAGGTTGATTAAACAAGCTCTAGTTGATAATGTGCCTCAATATTTCACCCAAGTCAGCTTCTTGTCTTGGCTTGTTTTTCTGTACAGATGAAAACAGTTTGATCATGTGCTACAAGATTGCATGGAGTTTAATTAATTGTACATTTTTATTTCCTTCTGTACCAACTTTACCAATATCAGTCTTGTAGAGCCAGGAGGAATATTTCCTCTCTCATAGCCAAGATGGGTCAAAGCCTGTCCTCATATGCTCATCAGGGGGTGCAGCTGTAACAGCAGGGGAGCTGTTAGTGCTCTGGCCTGGACTAGCTTCTCTGCCATTAGCAGCAGAGCTGCTTGCATCCTCACCATTGTTGCCAGTGTGCATATGAAATACACTGATATTTTGGTTTGGCTTTCAGACGTTTGGGGTTGACGTCTATCCATCTTTGGTTTTAGAAGGATTTGTAACAGTTGGGAAGCTTTTATCGCACTTAATTTGTTGAGTTGTCAACCTGTCTCTGCTGCGATCTGCGATCTGTTCCATTTGTGGGGGATATACTACTATATATATATATATATATATTATATATATCTATAAAAATAGATATAAATGTTGAGGTGAGAGAGATTAGGTGAGAAAAGGGTTTTTACACGTAACGCTCTTGTCTTGGTTGTTGGTGTGACATGTCAGGGCCTGCATCACAAATCCATTCACTCACTTAAGGGGTGAAACCAGCTGTATTAAAGATAGTGTGTTGGGTTGGTGTCTGGAACAGTTGAGCTGCTTTTGTGAACTAGAAGCTGTGAAAGGCAGAGTGCCACACAAGACTCTTTCTAAAGCACTTATTGTGTAATTGGAAGCCAGCAGCTGTTTTTTGTCTTTTTCATTTTAGTGTGAATGGTTGTGAATATGCCAGAAGTACAAGCTGATTAAGCCAAATTAAGTCAATTTTGTTTGCAGAATAAGTCCCTTCAGATGCACTATCACATCTTCCAGAGGGTCCTGATAAGACGCCACATTTTCCAAAATAGTTGATGGTGTGGATGGTGCATGAGCCTAAAAATATGAGTATAAATACACTGTGTGTGTTAATATCTGTTAGTACATGACTGTAAACCTTATATGGACTGAAGTACACTGTGTTAATGCATGCTGTTAGTTTTTGTCTGACTACTCAGATGTGTGTGTGTGTGTGTGTGTGTGTGTGTGTGTGTGTGTGTTTTTTGGGGCATGTGTCTGGGGAAGGAGGGGGGGGATTATCTGAATGTGTCTGTGCACAACTGTGTCTTGCTTTGTTGCAGTAATGGATTCACATAAAATGAAAGGGAGGATGGAAGCTGGAAGTCTGGCTGCATGCTGTCTGAAAAAATTAACATGAGTTGCCATAGCAGCAGGCCATGAGGGACAGGTGTGCACATGAGATGCTGGGGAGTTAATACACTGTGGATCAGGAAGAGGAGAGGCAGTATGGCTATCTGATAGGATCCAGATTAGGATAAAAGCTTGGATTCAACTTGACTGTGACTGGGCCATTGTGCACTTTGATTTGTAGGCTAAAATCACAGAAAATGTTTTGTCCTTATATGCCACTGTCTCTTGTTTATCCAACTCGCCAACTACTGTCATGATTAATGTTTAGTGTCCTGTTATAGCTAATAGAAGGGACAAACCAGTAATTTAGCTGCAGGAAACCAGAGATTTTGCCAGCCGTTGGTGCTGAGTGGTTAATGCACACCCTGTTTACAACCTTGGCTTTAATTAGGCTCTGTGGCTTATTAGTTAGTCTTTTAATGTTATTAAAATGTAGAAAATTACTCGTGACTGTTAAATTTCAAAAGTAGCTAATTTATTTGATGCTAAGAAGAACATTTAGTTACTTTATTAGTTTGCCATATTACTTTTGCTTTCCACCCTAAATTGGTTCTGCTGTACTTTATTGGGTTAACTGTGTACTAAGCTTGCATTAGGAGCATAAAAAGTCCAAATATTGTCTAGATCTTTTCAGCATCACATTTACCACTTTATTGGTGCATTTTTATGTACTTTGCTCATAATTTTAATGTTTCTGACAATACAGAAGTACAATCTTTAGGTACTTATTATTGAGTATTTCTACCTACTCCTACTTTATCCTTTAATTCCAGTGTATTTCAGAGGCATATATTGTATTTGTTACTCCACTACATTTATCTCATGGCTTCAATTACTGGTGACATTTTAGATTAAGATTTTACATAGAAAAACCTATGATGATAGTAGTAGTTAAAATTGGCTCCAATTTGACCAGCTACAACATGCTGCTTAATTTATCCATAATAATCATCTGATAATACAATATATGATGCCCTAACAAAATAACTCAGGAACACAGGCAATTCTGTACGTTTACTGTTTCTACAGTGTGGTTTTACTTCTTTGACATAAGTAAGTTGGCCTGAATACTCCTGAAGGCATCATAAAGCATAGGAAACTGAAACAGATAAGAATTAAGGAGGCTAAGAAATTTTTGCAAGTAACAAATATGGTTACAAAACAAAATGTTCTCAGTAACCATAGTGCAATTATTGAAACAGCATTGTTAATCAACTTTATCTTTACTTTACTCATGTATTAACATGACTCAACAGAGACTAGTCTGCCCTGATCTGAGAGAACAGCAAAATGGAGGTGGTGTGATTAATTGCGCTTGCTATTTTTGGTCATCAGTTTTCATCCAGCAATCCAAAAGATGACAGATCGTTTTGGAGCAGTGTTTCTCTTGCAGTCAATGTCACAAACATTAAGAGTCAGTCACATTCCCTGGAATAGGAATTGGGCTGGAAACTAATGTTAAGCTGTCTGGCTTCTTGCAGTAAGTGTTTGATCGCATACTCTTGGCAGGAAAGAGCCACCTTACTATAAAAACCACAGCAGGGAACCTCCAAAAGTGCCATGCACATAGATTAAAAGAGCAGGTCTGCACATGATGCCTGTTTCTTCGAAATATTATGTAGCTGCTAGCAACAGTATCGGTTGCCAATTTCACTTGAAAATGATTACAAAAAAACCCTGGAAAGGCAAGAGACTAAATGCTTAAGTAACCCTTTTTCATAACGTCAAAAAGACTTCAACTTTATGTAAAATTTTCTCACTTTACACATAAATCACCCTTTTTTTGCCCTTGTCTATTGTATTAAAACATCCACTCTGTTTATTCAAAGGTTGAAAGGGTCAGGTTGTACTTAAATTGTACTCTCACTGCACAGTATACCACTGGTAGAATACTTAAGTCCATCACTAATTTTCCCTATGATTTTATTTCTGTTCACTCTTGAGATTCTGAGCTTTTCCCTCAGTTATTTTTATTAAAGGTTTCAGCTCAGAGGGCCTGACATCGTGTTTTCACAGTGTCAGCCCCGTTTTTTTCTAATTTAGCTAGTGTTCCCTTAATCCCTATCTGATAAGGTGTATGCAAACCTGGTTTTGAATTGTAGTGAAGTGAGGAAAGATGGTGTAAGGCCTGCTGTTGCTCTGTTGTTTTAGGTTGGAATGTGTTTCATGAAAGTAAGCCAAAGCGGCAGCCAGTGAGAATGTGGAAACTCAGGGATTTTCCAGGGCCTAGTGCTACAACCTCATCAGGAACGTATACTGTCCTCAACCTCAGGACATTGCACAACTATGCACAAATAGAGTAAGATATCTGCACAGTAAAAGGGAAGTGGACGCCAGTTCCAAATACTTAGGATTGTATGATTTCATGTATATGTGTGTGTAGGCGTGGGTTCCTGAGTCATTCCAGTCCTTAGACCTTGAGGGGGAATAGCAGTTGCATAATTTCCCCTGTCTTCCTCTACTTCCAAGACCTCTCTGTTCCTCATTAGGGGTTTGAGAAAGTTGTCGGGATTCATGGGAAGGCTGGTTGTATCCGGTGTGCACTGATTCAGGAACCCCCCCTCCTTTCCCCCTCCTGGGGCTGTGAATCACAAGCTACCTCACTGTTTGATTCGTCTTTGAACTTTCAACTTCGGGCTGCTCTCTTATTTTACTTCCAACATATTCATTAATATCCATCGTGAAAAAAGTGGATTTACTTCCGTTGTCATTTATTGTGCAATGTGTGTGTTTCTGCTGCAAGGGTATATTTTATTTTAGCACCACTGCTATATTTAGCAGAGACCCAGGTTATTCAGTGACAGAATATGAGAAATCCTTTGCAGCTTGGAATATGTTTCCAGAGGTTGCCAAGAATGTAGTATGTCCATTTTAAATTTCACAATTCATATGGGCCACTTGTTATTGTCGACATTAACTGAACTATTTGTGTAATTTAGCATAACAATCCCAACTCAAGGTCAACTTCTGGGCTTTTTCTGGAGCCTTCAATCATATTGAACGGTCTTCATCAGTGGATGGAGTTTGCTTGGTTGTCTTGGAAATGGATCTTTTAACATGGAGGTTTAGTAGTTCTTGGGATTTCATCTTATCTCATTTAGGACTTCTTATCTGTGTTGGCCTTAAGGTTAAGCACCAAAGTTCATTCTTGATCTTGACATTAGAAGTTTGAGGCCACAGGTTTTTATGCCTCCGCACCAGAGGCAGAGGCATTATATGTTTTTGGGTTGTCTGTCTGTTCCATTCTTGTGAACACAATATCTTGCAACGTCTTGATGGAATTTCCTCAAATTTTGAACAAGCACTCACTTGAACTCAATGACAACTGATTAGAGTTTGGTGGTCAAAGGTCAAGGTCACTGTGACCTCACAAAACACATTTTCGGCCATCATACGGTCATTATGACACAATTTAACACAGTATCTCAAATATCATAAATTTCCATCAAAATGTCAAAATTTCAATTTGTCCAATACTTTGGTTTAACTAACCGACAAAACAAATGACAGTCCTATTAGACTCATCAATACTCCTACATACTTTTTACTGATAATGGTGAACATGGTAAACATTAAAAATTAAACCTAATTTTTGGTCAAAGTGCCACCGTACCTATGTACAGGCTCACAGCACACACAAGGAGAACACAGACAAATCATTTCAGCTCTAGTCTCATCAAACTACTTTTTTCAAGACCAAGAAGTTAACTTTTTCATGCCAAATAAAGTTATTTGTAGGATATTTGTTTTCATCATCTTTAACAATGATGTCACTCCTTTGTAACATGCATACTCTTTAAAAAAAAAAAAAAAAAAAAAAGTTAACTAACTACTTAAAAATTCATATTAAGGAGTTTTGTGCATTGATGCTGAATTTTTCAAGAGAAAATCATAATGCATCTAATAATTAATTATTTTTGCCACCCGAAGGCGTAGCTGCTGAACCGATGGATGTTGTTATCCACTGAAGTGTCTGTTTAAAGTTCTTCTCAAGTGTGATCCATCTTATAGGCTACCATCCTTGATTATCATGCTGCTGGCCATATCCACCTAACCATGGCTTACATCCATCCTGCTCTGAACATTGTAAATTAACTGAAGGCTTTCTGTGTCTGCCGTAGCTAACCAAATTTTCTGTTGGTGGGTTCCACCATGTGAAAAAGAAAACACTTTTCAGCAGATCCTGTAGCATTAAAGGGACTAATGACATGCAAACTCTGCTGGATACAAATATCTACATTTTCCACAGCAGGGTACAGACTGCGGTTAGTCTCTCACAGGGAAACTTTGAAACCAGATGGAGCCTATCCCACACAAAACATCATGAAAAGAGCAGGGGGAGGAGTAGGAGGAGGAGGGCGATGGGGATTTGAGACAAATGCTGATGTACTTGGCAGGTTTCCATGTTTGGATTTATTGGGGGGGTTTATTAACATCACCAAACACATCCCCACGTTCACACAGCTCACATAGCAGAAGCTCCTGTATAGTACTTCTCTGCAGGGGTAACTCATTTCTTCTTTGGGTTTCAGTAATAAGATTGAGTCTATCGGTCGTTATTGTTTCCTGGTAGAGTTGTTGGAGAAAAGGGAGCCAGCAAAGGGGCTGGGACCTACTGACTCAACGTTAACTCCATAAAGAGTGTCATGGACAGTTGGCTCTGCATGTCTGTTCCTAAGGCATTTCTAATATTTGAGTAGCCTCAGGCTACTTCCGCTGAACACTCTCCCACTCACACATGCTCCCACATTAGAAGATTGATGTACTGTGTCTTGGGCTTCGGGGCAAGTTATGAGCTCAGGATATCTTTTTACCCACAACAGCACTGACAGGTGGTGACAGGCCATTTTGAAACAATTTGTGAGTAATGTTCAGGCCAAAACTGCAACAGCAGGACTCTGTGCACCTCTGAACAAGCTCTTAATGTTACATCCTGTCAACAGGGGGCATACAGGTGAAGGGAACGTTACAAAACATGCTCTATTATGCAGACGTCTACATTTTTCACTGTTTATGAGCCTGTGGCACAGTGTCTCTGATATACACTGAGTTTGAACAGTTGTGAGCTCACATGAAATAAATATTGTTCATGGTTTGTAGCAAGTCAGTTCAACACAGTAAAGGTATTTCTGAATTACCTTTTATAGAAGACAATAATATTTGATAAGATTCCTCAAAGGGCTGCTCTTCCCAGGGAATTATCCTGTGGTGGAAATGCGCCTTTTTAGTAAAATTGCATTGCACCAGTTTTTTTAGTGTAAAATAATTAAAGGTACCCACAAACCTTTGTAGCTACAGTCATAAAAATGACAGATATAAATTGTAGGACTTAATTTAAAGGTAAAATGGCTTCTACGTAGTCAGCTCATAGTGACTTTAGGACTTAGAAGTGTTTGCGTATGGTCGATACATCATTTAATTTTCATACATTTCATAGTCAAAAATAAGCGTGTGTGTTGTTCTCATTCCAGCGTACACCCAGATTCAGCCACACTCTTTGGTACAGCAGCACAAGCAGCAGCAGCAGCAGCAGCAGCAGTTTGTGGTCCATCAGAATCAAGGATCCCAGAAGACTACTGGCCAGCTGCTGCAGACAGCCTCCATCCAGCCATCACAGCACCCTATCCCTGTGCTGCCCAAACCTGCTCCACACCAGCCCTCTACACCCAGCCAGCAGGCCACCATCTTCCACTCCACCATCAGCCCCCATGCCCTCCACTCTTCCCTCGGCCATGCCAAAGCTCAGCCCGTCCAGCTTACTGCCATCAACCTTCAAATACAGCCAACGGTGAGTACAGTTATACACACCAAGGTCTCAACAACTGAACATTTGACCAACTTGGGTTTTGTTTAGTTATATCAAACTGTTGCTGATATCAATGATAAAGTAAAAAACTTTGGAAAGGCCAAAAAGGTCAATCTGAGGGCAGTGTAAGTACAGGCAGGAAGTTGGAGCATGATTGGACAGGTACTACTTAACATCCTGACTTTTTATGTTGGTCACATCCTTGAATTTGGTATTTTGAAAGTGGTGACCAACAAGACAAAAACTACTGTTCCAACAACACCCACAGTATCCATTTCAGTTCCAAGACATACATGTTGAGAAGGACTCTTCTGAGTTTGGGAATCCTGGTGTAATATTTTCCCACTGGTGTGCTATTTTCCAAACCTAATGGTTTTCAATTTTTGAGTCACTGACATTAAAAGTACTAACAGCCCCTGATGTGTCTCTTCATGACTGTCTCAGATGTATGTTCTAACGTTTTTCCCTCTATCTTTTGATCCTAATGAATATCTAAGGCCTCTCGGCTGGTTCAGGACAGTAAAGATAAGCCAACCTCATTGGTGGTGAGAGAGACGTGTCCAACCCCCTCCACACAGCAACAGCAGCAGCAGCAGCAGCAGCAGCAGCAGCAGCAACAGCAGCAACAGCAGCAACAGCAACAGCAACAACAACCACAACCTGCACCTTTGCTGTCACAACCCACCAAGCCTGTAGAGCAGCCCAAGGTTGACACAGCTATACCAGCTGTTCAGCCACAAGGTAATAATTCAGCATTTTTCTAAGCTGCTAAATTGCTCTCTGTTGAGCACCTAAATGTTTTGGTCAATAAACTCTTTAACTAATTAGCCACAGCAAAAAGAATACTGATAGCAGTTTAAAAACTGTGTGTTAACGACATCTTTTCACCTTGACACAGAAAATATAGCTTTATCTCTGCACTCCTCCTTGTCAACTCTTGCAATCTTCAGTGGGGGAAAAGAAAATCAATGCTGATGTTTACTTGTATTTCGGCACATGTTGTGCCTGCAGCTCATTTAGTTTCACTGTTCCTTGTCTCATATTGCTCTGTTGCCGTCTGTTGTCAATCAAACGCCCAAAAAAGCCCTGGACAGCCGTGGACAGCCCTGTGAAAAAACAATTTCAAGTAAATGGAGAAACAAAGAAATGGATACGGTAATGTACCCAGACTGATAATGGACGTTTTATTGTTTTGATTATTTATAAACAGACACTTACAAATGATAGTGGGCACATACCGTTTTCTGTTGCAGTGTGTGATATTGGCCTGCTAGCAGTGAGCGGGGAATGTCATGGTTATATTTTGTTCACACCCATTACATACATGAAGTGGGCAAAAAGTTAGAAACATGTCACATCCCACTAACTCTCTGACAAAGTGTCAACAAAACTTGAAAATGTATTACAAGCACTGCTATTCTATTGTACAGGCTAAAAACTGCATTGCACTACGTTGTCACACAAGTACGCTGCCTTTCACAGTTAATTTTCTGAGTTTTAATGTTTAACGAAAAAAATAAGAAAAAACACATCATCTGGATTTATTCACATTGTCAGTAGGGAGTGTTTCCTTATTTTCTTCTATGACATTTTAAAAACACGTTTCTTTTAACATGTTACTTGCTGTGGGGATGTGACTGATGACTACTCAGTCATTGAACAGCTTTTGTCCATTAGAGAGTGTCTTAGCCCGGCTTGTGTAATACATATATGACGGATGCTTGGAAGAATGAAAGTTTCTAAACTTTGGAAAAACAGTTGTGATATTCTGGACTAAAGCATATGTAAGTGATGAAATGTGGGTGGATGTATCAAGAAAATCCCAGAAATGCTGCCTCATCAAATTTATTTTAGTGTTGCTGTGTTTTCTACTTATTGTGCACATTTTGTCAGCCAGGTGATTTGGATAAAAGGGATAAAGACAGTTCTGATAAGTGATTTGACTCTCATGGTCAGTAGGTTTGAGATGCTGTAAGTGGATGATTATGCAGCAGCTATATTCTTCTTGCTGAGCACAAATTATTTTTGTGTATTTTATAAATGTGGACGTGGATCAGTTTCTATAGTTATATTTCTCCTAAATGGTTGGAAACTGTGCTAATGCTGTGTTTCTTGTAAAATGAAACATTCTTCAAACCACAAATTACTGTTTATGGGCAATGAGTTTGGGTGTGATGTGCTGTGGAGGTGAACTGCTCACCACCAGAGCAGGAAACTATTTTGGTAATCCACTGTCTGCTGTTGACTGCTAAGATAACATGTAGCAAAGGTTTCAGCATTTTTACCATAGAAAAAAACAGGCATTTAAAGAAAGCCTCCAGACAAAAGCTAGTTTGTTCACTTGGTCAAATTTCCACCATGCTCTATGCTAACAGACATTCAGAGAAACTGTCACTTGTCTTTGAAAGGTTTAAATAGAGGCATAGAAATGGAGTAGAAGGATAAATGAGCCCTTAGTGGGGTTGGCAGCAAGGAAGTTCCTGATATAGGCAGGCACATCTAGGTATTTTGTTGTAGGTGGCCTGGCAGCTAAAAATCCAGATGTTTGCTCCTGTAATGACAGCTGTCATAATCGCCCCACTGTGCTCCATTAAAACACTCAAAAATCTGAGAACAAGCAGAGCCACTGAGCCACAAAATAAATAAAGATAGTGGTTAGTTTCAGTTTCAGTCTATAACAGCTGCAGTGAACAAAACGAGTAAACAGTTGTTTTGCATCTGTTTCAGTGACATTGACACCTTCACAGTGCTGCTGTTAGTTTGTAATATTTTAAGTTAATGAGCATCTTTCTAAATCCTGTCCAGATCTTACTGCTACAAAAGATTCACACTGACGTCCTCTCTCTGTACCTAAAGTTTGCACTAAAAGTTGTATAATTAAAGAATAAAATAGAATAAAAATAAATATTGTATAAAGACAGATATAAGTTACTGTCTTATATTTATAACACCTTATTCTCAGTACTGTCCGTAATAAAGAGGCATCGGACCCGCAGATGAACAGTTACCTGATGGTGTTAAAAGCATACAAAGATGAACTCAGTTGGTAGTTTATTACGAACACCTATCTAAAACAAATGCAGTAAAATACATCTGTCCTGGAATGAATCCAACCTCCATGAAAGTTATAAAAGTCATGGTCAGTTTTTATTAAAATAGTTTCAGAGAGATGTTGATTCTACTGTTCATCTGTAATTTTGGAGGCTGCAGTTTGTGGTGACCCTCAGGACACCTCACCTCGGGCACCAAAGTGTCCAGAGACAACCCTGTGTGCGGGCCCCACATTTGTGTGCTACGCCACTGTGCTAATGTGTTAGTTTATTTGACGCTTTAATTGCTTCTCATAGAGGAAGAAATTGGTTTTAGTCGCTGGGACAAAAAGAAAGAAGAAAGAAAAAAGGAAATATTTCGTTCACGGTTGAAACATGTCGACATGCAGCAGCAGCCTGGGGAGGATTAGAGCTGGCAGCGTTAGCTGCTGTGGGAGGAAACAGGGAGGCGGACCCTGGTTCAAAGCCTCACATTAACGGGTCTGAAGCGGCGCTGCAGCTTAAACCCAATCAGTCACAAACAGCAGCATCAGGTCGGTGTGTGTCTGTCGGATCATTGCAGCAACAAACACAAACCAAACCGCACATGTTTTGTGTCTGAAAGGAGCGGAAGTTGGCGCGGTAAGAAAACTCTTCTCATTCAGCACTGAGGCTTTTAAGATGACAAAGCATGGCGGCTGGATGTTTACTTTCGCTTTGTTGATAATACGACCAGACGTTGTTGTGATGTTAGGAGTGATACATGATGGATTTACTGCCTGTTACGGACCGTCAGGCTGCCAGTAGGTCACCTCAAAATGTATTGTTGTCTATTGTTAGACCATCAGTGGATAACTGATCTCATATCAGCAGATGACTATAATATGATAATTATGTATTTACCTCGCATTACATACCGTTATAAGCATATGTAGCTTCGTATCTGATGCTTCAGTGTTATAATATGTTATCATCTGACAAACCATTTGATTTCAATGACGAAATAAATTATTCATGTTGTATCTCAAAAGTTTATAGATTTTTTTAATTTTATTTATTTATTTATTTTTTTACCAGTTTTATTATGAGGATCAAATTTGTAATTCCAATAATAAAGGTGGGTAAACTGGGATTTAACTTCCTCCACATTGCTGGTGTAAAAAGGTTTCTTAACTGTAATTTCATTATGAACTGCAGCTAATAATGCATTTTATTATTGATTTATCTGCTGATTGTTTTTCTCGATTCATTTGATCTAAAACTTGACATAATATTTGATATTTTTGTAAAAAAATAAAATAAAATTACGATCACATATGGCAAGGAAATTATCAAATGTTTAGGTTGAGATGTGTGGCTTCTTGCGTTAAAAATGACTGAAATGATTAATTGGCTGATTATGTCTAACTTCATTCAAACCTAGGAGTGATCATTTTGTTCTTGTACAGTAACTGGATGCTGTTGTATTTATTTCTTGGTCAGGAGGGGGCTCAACCAAGAGGCAGAGTGCTGCACCTGGGACTCCACCTCCAGCCATGACCTCAGGAAATGAGAACGAGGCGCCCAGCGTGACGGGTAGCACGCCGCAGAACGGGGAGAACAAACCGCCCCAGGCAATCGTCAAGCCCCAGGTCCTCACACATGTCATCGAAGGCTTTGTCATCCAGGAGGGAGCCGAGCCGTTCCCAGTCTGTGTAAGTGCCCGATCTCAGCTTTACCAGCAGAGAAACATGATAAACAACCCAGGGCCGCCACCACCACCACTCTCCAGTGCACATGCCTGCAGGGACCTGTCAGCAGGCAAACACAAACCCTCCGTTACTACTAGTAATGACAGCTCACAGCTTGTGTTTGATTCAGTCATTAATTATAGTGAGGGAGGACTATGTAGCTGTGAAGCAGTACAGATGGATGACGTGCGTACAATGAGCCACATCGAAATGTCTCATGACTCTCAATGCATCAGAATCCTTCTTTAATCTGTCATCTCCCTTAAATATGATATAACATCTTATAATGATTATGCAGTGTATCAGTAGGTCTGCTGTTGGCATTTATATCATTGCATCTTTATTAATCACGAAAAAACAAAAATGTTAAATTGTTAATTTCGTTAAGGCAGCATAATGGTTCGTGATTTCTAGACTTTGGGCTCACTGCCTCCTACTGGACATTTGGTGTAAATGCATTCTATATTTACATGCATACAGGTCTGAACAAACACAAATAATGTAGTTCATATTAGGCATGAAATGTCAAATTGTCTACATTGCAGCAACATTTAACTAGGGTTTTAAGTGAAGACTTGTTTTTATTATTGATTGTTGGTCTTTATTTTATGAAATTTAAAATATCTTAATCATGCCATCTAAATATAGCTTGTTTTTTCCGAACAACAGTCCACATCCAAAAGATATTAAGTTCAAAATGTTGTGAAACAGAAAACAGCAAGTCTTCATATTTGTGAGGCTGGAACCAGTGAATTTTTGGCCAGAATAGTTGTTGATCAACTCACAGTTTCTAGAACTACTTTGAATCCATTAATTAAAATCGTGTTAATTGTGAAAGCCCATGGTGACATCATAAAATGTCTTTGTTTGGTCCTAACGAAAATCCCAAACCCAGAGATATTCCGGTTACTTTCATAGAAGAGTAACAAAACAAAAAAAATTGGTTGATTTAAAAAAAAATTTGTTAAAATAGATTCCATTTAAGTTTCTCTTGATTAACTAATCAAATAATTGACTAGTTGCTTCAGTTCTTAAAGATATACACATGTAAAGTAGTCTCAGCACTTCAGTTTGCTGCTGCGATGGTGTTCAGATGAAACAGCCTTGTTTCCATCGTTTCTTATTCCCAGAGCTCCTACTGTTTAATTTTGGTACAGTTGTGAATATTTGTCTACCCGACACCAGGTGGAGCGTCTGCCCATTCTCATTGACAGCCCAAAGAAGCTGGATCATCAGCTCTCCTCAGACCCTGACAAAACTCCGGTCAGCAACGCAGCAAACACAGACTCTGAGCCAGAGGACATGAACCAGCCAGGTGAGACTGAAAGAATTTGACAAGTACAATAGGTTGTGTATCAGTTTGTGTATCAGTTTGTGGTGGTGTATGGCTCCATCTTTTTTTTTTTTACATAACTCCGTCAGTGGTGCTCTTATTTGTGGTTAATTAAATTTAATGTCAGTCCTTGTTTTCTGGATCATTTTCTTTGTTAAGCTTGTAATAAAATGTGTTCTGTCCATGCAAACTTTCCAAACTTAAAAAGACAAACAAAAGAACCAAAAAGAGTGCAGAGAATGTGCAAATCAGCTGTTAGAAAACTACACTTAAAACTTAAATCTAGGTCAATCCAGTACAACCGCCATGCCACATATTCTACCTCTGATGAAGCTTATAATGTTCTGTTTTAATACAACTGTATGTTTATTAATGAGGCTACAGTTAGTGGTGGTGTTTTACGAGACTGTATTATATTGAAATGTGTTTCTAATAACTGCTCATAGTCTCTCTGACCTGTCAATGAAAATGGACCATCATTTCCTTTGTAAAAGTAGGCTTCATGGCTAAGTTGTTGTAGTGGATTGCATTAGATTTCACAGGTGTATAAAGTGGCCACTGAGTGTATATGGAGTAAATATTTGATATTGTTAGCTAACTGCAGTCTGCAAAGTCATTGTTAACACGTTTGGTTTCACACTAAAGAACTACAGCTGCCTTCACATCAACAGTGAGACACATGCAGGAAGTGGCAAACTATCATCATCACCTTTTAAACACATGATCTTATCACTGTAAATAAATAAAGGGAAACAGAAAAATGTATTCAATGCAAATCAAAACACCAAAGTTTTGTTATTTTTAAATACCACTGATACATTCAAAAACTTGAAGGTTGATGAGTGTATCCTTGTTTGTATTTGGCTGCTTAATGAATGTGCCTCTGTAACACAGAAAGCAGTCGAGTACATAAAGATATGAATTACCCCTACACACTGGGCCTCAACCATCTCCCTGATATCTGGAGCAGATGTAGAAATGTCACTTGAATATTGTGTAATTAAACTCCCCATGATGGAGAGCAGAATTTGACGTGAATGTTTAGTGTGTGTCTCACGGTTCTACTGTTTCTCCTTCCACAGAAAAAGAACCAGAACCGAAGCTGACATGTGAATACTGCGGCTGGGTCGACTTTGCCTACACCTTCAAGGGCTCTAAAAGATTCTGCTCCGTGGTTTGTGCAAAAAGGCAAGTCCTATAAAACCTTTTGGTTTTATATTTTTCATTTTAACACTTTTTTGCTCCTCCTGTGAATAAAATCCCTGATAATGGACCTTTGTGAACAGGTACAATGTGGGCTGTACTAAGCGGATAGGCCTTTTCCGTCCAGAGAGGAGTAAACCAACAAATCGCTGGCGAAGAAGATCTCAGGGTCGCTCCAGTATAGAGGCTAAGAAGCAGGTACAGACGCACACATACACACATACACTCACACACACACACACACACACACACACACACACACACACACACACACACACACACACACACACACACACACACACACACCTTCACTGCTGGAAAACTTCCTCAACACCCATCACATTCTGCTTCCACTGCACATTTTATACCCTGCACTTTGCACGCCTCATGCTTTTTAATGAATTTAAGCATCATTTGTGTCAGTGCCTAATTATCTCCCTCTGTCTTTAAAGGGTCATTACGGGCTCTATGATCCTTGTCAGCCTTTATTGGTGACCAGCAAAAATGGGAAATAATTAGTAGAGATTTTCTGCCTTCTGCACATGTCACGTAAACATCCACAGCAATTGGATTTGTTATTTTTGCCACGCATCCAATAAACTTTGACACAGGACTTCTACATGCTTCCAGCAGCTCGTCCCCTAGCCTGAAGCCTGTAACGACACAACAAAGTTACATTAATTAGTTAAAATAATAAAAGAATAAATCTTAAGCAGTGATTTAATATAGCATAGTATTTAATACTGATTCATTTTGTCTCAGGAACAATCTTTCAATGTTTTAAAGCCAATATGTTTTTGAGAGTTGGGTCTGGAATCTCCATTGGGGGGTGCTTTTGTCTCATGTTTGGACCAATAAGTGAGTTTTATAATCTAGAGTGTTCAGCACCTGACAAAGTAATTACTGAGGCTTTGGTATCGACCCAACACCTCTATCAACTCCCTGTGGGTACATTACAATCGTTTGAAGCTATTTTACAGTATAAATCTCACGTGTTACCCCTGTAATCTTTGTTGTGACTAACACAATGCCCCAGTAGTGTTTTACTGATGAGCCATTCATTTCTCAAATGCCGAGCCTTGACGTCATACCTGAATGTTTCCCTTTTCAGAAGCTGTCCCCCTCACCACAGCAGACTCAGGGTGGCTCTGTATCCTCACCACATCCCTCACAGCCCAGTCAGGAAGAGTCCAGCCCGTGTTCGGACATGTCCAGCTACGAAGAGCCGCCGTCTCCCCTGTCAGCAGCCAGTTCAGGACCCCTGGCTCCTGCTCCGGCCCCAGCTCAGGTCCCTGTCCACAGGCAGCCAAGCAGGGCCTCGGACCAAGAGGGCTGCGCTGGGAGAGATGCACCTTCACTCTGTCACCGCTTTTTACCCAACGACCCTGCCAAGTGGAACGTGGAAGAAGTTTATGAGTTCATCCGTTCTCTGCCAGGTCAGTGGAGTAAACAGCAGCACCACCACCCCCGTTTATTCAGAAACACACTCATAAAGCTTTCCACACTGAACCGGCCAGTTTTACAGCTCTGTTTTGCTTATTAATCCAGTTTTACTATGATTAACTGCAGCCTGTACTTCTGTCTCCGCTGTTCGTGCAGGTTGTCAGGAGATAGCAGACGAGTTTCGGTCTCAGGAGATTGATGGACAGGCCTTGCTCCTGTTAAAAGAGGACCACCTCATGAGCACCATGAACATTAAACTGGGGCCTGCACTTAAGATCTTTGCACGCATCAACATGCTTAAAGACTCATAGCAGGAAAGTGTGTACGTGCATTGATCTGAGTGCATCTGTATTTGTGTGTGAGTGTGAGAGAGAGAGAGTGTGAGACAGAGAGAGAGAGTGTGAGACAGAGAGAGAGAGAGAGAGAGAAGAGCAGTGTGTAAAACCTTAGCACAGGGCAAAGGATGCATCATTGTAGCACTGACGGCATAGAGCACTGACTGTACTGTGACCTTGCCTTCTCTCCACTGGACTGGTTCCTTTGATACAGAATGTCACTGTAGCTGGACTTGACCCCACAGACTGCTCATATTCAACTGCATCAGCTCAATAACCATGTGATTTTTCTTTTTTTAACTTTGGCTCTTGGGACTGAAGCTGGTTTTACTAGTGGTGGCATGAGCACTTGAATCACACAGACCTGCAGTGTGATATAGAAGCTGTCTGTGTTCACATGCACTCATGGGAGTTAAGCAGTTTTTTACTAGTTAGAAACAATGTAGGCAGTGGACTGAAATGAAATCAGGAGACAGAGTGAGAGCTGTGCCAAATTCCAAAGTGTGGATTCTCGCATTAAATGAGGGAATATCTTTGACTGATGTGGCAGAACGGCCAATTTTTGTATCCGGATATCTGATCTCGATAAGAAACGTATTAATGCAGGTGCAAATGGTTGCAGAACACATTGCAATCACACTGCTATCAGTTCCACCAGACTAGATTTTGAGGTGGTCTGGCTCACATTGTGATCAGATCTCAGCCAGGAGTAAATGCCAACCAGTGTGAGAGAGAGAGATGGGACTGGAAATGAGGGGGGAAGAGAGAAAAGGGACAACATTCAACAAAGGAGGCTCAGGTTTATGGTCAGCACCTTAACCCAGAGGCCGCCAAGGTGCCCTGGTTGGCAGAGAAAAAGCAAGGTGAAAGATCACCTAACTAAGTTTCTTCTTGCTATCTCAAGTTGCCCGTCACAAAGCTACACACGACCCCTTCCTCTGGAAAGGAAAAGTAAGTAGAACGATGGAACAACAGCATTGCTCTCACGTGCCTTGCTGTATACCCATTTTGAATTGTAAGATCTGATCATGATGCAGGCAGAATTAAGATAAGAGCACATATTAACACAAGGTGTGGTTGCAGGCAGCGCCTAGAGGCCTTTATCAAATGTCATTAACCAGATAAGACATGTAAACACAGATTCCATGATAAAAGCAGGTGTAAATGTGGCAGTTCAGTTCAGTGGAGAACATAAGGCTGAAAGAAAGGGCTGTGCCAAAGTGTACTACCTGTTCAGTTGTGTCGAGGTTGGCTCATGCTGCAAAACAGTCGTTGCTAAACTGAGGCATTAAGACACACGAGTGAAGTCTGAATTTATTATTATATTATTAGATATGTCATTTGTACCGTTTCGTTAGCGTGTGAATGAGAGAGAAATTACTCTGTGTGTTGCTGGGAACAGAAGATTGCATTCATTAATTTGCTCATTTTTATTCAGTAGATGCTCCTTTGCCTTTTCTCACAATAAGACTCTCACCACTCTTGAATACAAAGCTTGAATGCAGAGAAACCGTCTAAGCAGCTTCTTTTGTGACATTGATTTTCCTTTCATGAGGAACTCGCCAGTTTTCTCCTGTAGATTTAAACTGCTTGCAAATGATTTTTTTCTCTTTTGCCGCTTTTTCAAAATGATTTACGAAAATGTGACATCGATGTCTTGTCTCAGTTTCATAGGACGCTAAATTATCCAAGGAGCAATTCAGGTATGCTGCGCTCTGCACAGCCCTGCTTTTGGCACTTATTTTCTTTTTCATTTGCTTTAATCTTATGAGACACCTAAAGTGAGAATGGCATTTGTGCAGTAATTCAAACAAGTTTATTTGTACATAGCAGCTCAAGTGAGGAAAGAGACTGACTGTAACTAAGTGTGAAACTGTCTTTTTTTTTTTTAAGTTATCCCTGTTATTTTAAAACAGAAATTTAATGGTGTTCAATATTTTGAAATATGCAAATATATAAATATCATGGCCTGAGAGTTGTTTTTTAAGGTTTCTTTTCTAATGAAAATATGATCATATCTATTTGTGTTTTGTGGCTGTGATGGAAGGTCAACTTTTTTAGATGATGCTTTGTTAAATGCTTGTATTTATCAAAACAGTTTGTTACACAACATTTTGCAATTATACATAATTTGCAGTACAGTTCTGTCTTGGGACATTTTTTGAGTGTGTCTGCGAGTAAAAAATATTTTTAAGTGTTTTTGGGACAGTCTTACATATTATGTTCATGTACGGATTAACAAAGCTAGGAGGTACCTGTATCCTCTCCTCCATTGATGATTTATTGAGATTGCAGTGGTGATATTCTGAAGGAAGTTTATTTTGGAGCTTTGGTGTTACTTTTTATATCCACCATTCACCTTCTGTATTTGTTATATCTCAGTGCCTTTTGGAAGACATTATTAGTTCCACATTTGTTGGTAACAACACTACAAAACCACAAAGATAATAAGTTGACAGTGTTATAAGATTGAAAGGATAATCTTTTTGCAAATTGTCAGATTTGAAAATCAAGAGCCATCAAATATTTGATTGTTTCCGTCACTGATCAAGCAAAAAATGCCAACGGTTTTGTCGTTTCAACACTAAAAATATCCAAATGAGCTGAACTTTATGGATCCTTCACAGTGAGATTAAAGTGTCACGGCATCAAAACAAAGTACAAAACTTAAAAAAAAAAAGCTTAACTAAAGGTACAATAACATTTCAAGACGGATATATGAAATGGGAGTATAGTAAATATCTGACTAAAAACTTAATAAAAAAAAAAATCCATAAATATTCAAACAAATTGTACAAACGTAAATTTTGTAATGTTTGTTGTAAAAATATTTTATTCAGACCAAAAATAAAATTTAAATTAATGAATCAGTTTTTAAAATTGTGAATACAAATCATCTGACAATTTTTACCACAATATTTCCTAAAGGAAGGGATGTCTTCAAAACTGTCTTGTTTTTAGAGAATAAAAAGAGAATAAGCAAGTGAAGTAACCTATTAAACTACTTGAATATGCATTTTAAGCAGTTATTTTAGAGGTACACACCATGCAAAAACACATAATCAGTAGTAGTTGTGCTCTGGGGTGATTTACTCATTGTGTTCACTTATTTTCACCCTCTGTTGGTTCTCGTTGGTATTAGAAATTCCTAGTTTGTAGAAAACAGGATACTTCCAGTTCACACATAATTGTCGGCTGTCTCGTACAAAGGACCATTTAAACAAATACACCGACCGTTTTCCCTTTTGTTTCCCGTTAAACACAATGGAGGATTTTTTGGGGGGAATAAACGGGGTACAGGTATGGTAAGTTTTGTTATTACGGTCGGAGGGGCGGAGATCAGCAGAAACATGCGGTACAAACACGCCCACTGTTTTGATTCAAGAACAGACGGAACCACGAGAAACTAGCGCCCTTTTCATCGATTTACGTGTAAATGTACAAAAGTCAGACGTCTAGTGTTTTTATACCCACAAATGATATGACGAACTTGTCGCGAAAACGGGCTTAAATCATGTGTAGAAACGTCAACAAAGTCTGTAATTTTTAGACTCCCCCGTAAATTCGTCGAGAATGGTATAGCCCGTGTTTAAACTTGACCGTTGGTGGTGTTGCTGTACGTGGATTTTAAACTGTAGGATGTTGCATTGTATCTTACGTTGAATGTAACATTTTAGTCCGTATCGTTTAATTTTTAATCCACTAGTAGATTAACCGAAATAACAACACCGGGTAAGTTGGGCTCTAAAATGTCATATTTTCACTACAGTGCACTTTTACGCTTCTTCGTAACTACTGTATTTTGTGTTTTTTAATCATATGACATATTTTTCATTAAAATGCGGTTAATTATATGACAGACCAGTGGTGGAGGAAATATTCAGATCCTTCATTTAAGTTCAAGTAGCATTATCACACTGTAACTCATAAGTCCCACAAATGAAAGTGTTTCCTAACTACATTTTATTAGTAAATAGATGCAATGGATTTTCATTATTGAAAGAAATATATCGATTAATCGTTTAGTCTCAAAATGTCAAGTGCGAAATGCATGATCACGATACTCAGGAAACATTCAAATGTTTTTCTTTTTTTGTTCTACCAACGGTCGAAAACCCAAATATATGCACTTTACTATGATATAAAATAGAGAAAAGCATAAAATTCTCACAAATAATACTCTGGCACCACAGTGTATTGGCATTTTATCTTGAAAAATGACTTTTGATTGATTATCAAAATGGTTGCTGATTATTTTTCTGTTATATATATATATATATATTATATATATATAATATATATATATATATATATATAATATTTTTTTTTTTCATTATGAATTAAGGTCTGGTGTATATTCTTGATCAGTACATCAACCCAAAGCACGCTGCACTTATCCAGAGCAAAGTGACACCACCAAATGTCTTGTTCTGTCCAACAGTCAACACTTCAAATTACTAGTAATTGTAAACAAGGAAAAGCGGTAAATGATCACTTTTGAGAGGATGAAACCATCAAGTACTCTGCATCTGTGTTTGAAAAATGAGTAAAATGATTAATGGATTATTGAAGTGACAACTGATTTTCTGTCAGTTGACTAATTGATTAATCAACCAAGGTGTGTTGAGTTGATTAGTTACAGCGCAATTTAAATGTTTAGACTGTTGCCGAAATGCCTAATGAAGGAGACAAAGCGGCTGATGATTCCCCCACTGACCTTCCCTGTCTGGAAAAGCTTGACTCTCCTACAGGTAAGGAGCTTTATTATAGCAGTTATTGTTTTCAGGCACGTTCAGGGACCATTAGTAATTGAATTATTACCACCATGGCAGTTTTAATTATCTGTGGGTGTGTGTGTCCTGTCTGTGGTGTCAGGGAGCCCACCCACTGCCTCATTATCCAGTCTGATGGAGCTGGAAAATTGTGTTTCCAACTTGAGCCTCGCACATGAGATAGTGGTGAACACAGACTTCTGCTTCAAACCGAAGAGTCCTCCTACAGACAGGCAAGAAAAGCTCTGAAGTGAAGTTGGTTATTCCTGTTTCCAAAAATTAATTGAGAGTTTAGTCTCTTTTTAAGTTGTTTTTCAACCATCTTTCTCTCTGCAGCCTGGAAGGCAGAGTGACGGAGATTGTTCACCGGGCATTTTGGGACAGTCTTCAGGAGCAGCTGAACAGCGATCCTCCAAACTACGATCATGCTGTCATTCTGCTGCAGGAGGTCAAGACTGTAAGTCAGGATATCTGCAAGTCACCAAAGTCTTCAAAAAGCACTGAATTCAGTTCCATCAAATATTTCTTATCATCATTATTATTGTTAGCCATAATGGTTACAAAGCCCATCAACTAATGGGCAGGTGTCAGTTTCAGCAAAAAGTTGAATTAATTCATATATTTATTCATTGAACAGGGGGAAAAGTCTACATTAGAGTTATTCATAGTGAAAATAGATACAAAATAAAAATAAAGCTGGTAATGATAAAACGTAGTATTGAAACAACTGAATATTTTCATTACTGATTAAGCTGTCGTACTGATAAACATGAAAGAATACACAAATTTAATTTTATTATTGATTAAAAGAATGCCTTGAGATTGAAAAAAAAAATCAGCCTATATCAGAGACAGAAATAAAAACATTTAATAAGAGCCTTTAAATCTGATAATTAAGAATTGTAATCAAGCTATCATAACATGAATATCTTTGACATTACTGTGCTGTACCTTTTTGGTTTTTACTTAAGTCTTCCTCAAAATTGTCAGTAAACTAATTATTTAGTTATATTAGTATTAAGTATTATTTATTAGTTTACTGACAATTTCATTCATCACCAATAACAACCAATCTCAGAATTAATTTGTGCACGACCAGTGGTTGTACATTTGAACAGTTCAGATAAAATACTAGGACTTTTTGCTTATTATTATTAAGGCAGTTCACAAAATATATAAAGCTAGGTGACAGCTGGTCCATTTCACCCATTAAGTCTAGTGACAGAAGAGTAAATGGAGATGAAGCAGTGACATGTGGCCAGTTTTATTTTGACACCTGCAGTGAAAATGCCGCCATAAAATCTTTTAAATATGCAGGTGCACCTATTAATAAGGATTAGATTATTAGACTGAACCGCTTTATACTGTATGTATGTGTGGAGGAAAAGAATAGACCTTGCAATAATCAGGGGACACAAGCTCACATGAACACATAAACCTTGAAGGATAAACAGAACTTTTCTAGATGTAAACTTCACTCAATGCAGCATTCATGTTTCCCATCAGATGCTTCAGTCCCTGCTGCTGCCCGGTCACGTCAGACTGAGATCTCAGCTGGATGAGGTCCTGGACATGGAGCTGATCCGGCAGGAGGTCGATCATGGAGCTCTGGACCTTCACAGGCTGGCAGGGTACATCATCAACACCATGGCGTCTCTGTGTGCACCGGTGCGTGACCCAGAGGTCAGAGCACTGAGAGATCTCAAGGACCCTGTGAAGCTCCTGAGGTGAGTAGAAGGATAATACCACCTTTACCGAATAAGCTGATGCCTGACATGGAATCAAGAAACCCAGGTTTTTGACCCTTATCAGACTTCTGTCATGTAATAATCCTTGTTTGCTGCATTTTAAACGAGCCCAGAGTCTGCAGCCAAATGAATTTCTGCAAGTGTCAATAATAAACAACATTGTTGTAATATATTTATACACTTGCTGAACAGAGTTTTAAACTTGCAAGTGTGGTTTAATGTAATTATTTGTAAATATGCTTTGGATTAAATACATTTTTTGTTAGTCTACCTGTTAATGTGATGGAGAGTTTGAGAAATTTCAAGTATATGCTCTACCTCAGGCAGAATAGAGAGCATGTCTAGTTGTGCATCTACTTTATACTTCGAGTTACGTCCACTGAAAACTAAATGTTGTCAAGCTTTTGCATTTGTTGCTCTTTTACTTGAACAGCCTCCCACAAAAACTCATATAAAGGGATTTATTCTTTAAAAAAATCATTCACAATTTTGTTATTTGGCTTTTTCTTGATTTTTCTAACATTTACTTTGTCGATTATACACTTATTTCTCTGTGCTCACATATTATCTTCTCTGTCGATTGCCCTCCATCTATCCCTTCTTCTGCACTCTCTCTGTTTCAACAAGTATATTATAAAGTTTGCTTGTTTGGTTACAGTTGTTTTTAGATAAAGCATCCCAATAAGTTTCACCTAAAGATGACACCTCGCTCTTCCCTCAGGGAGATCTTCCGTGTCTTGGGGCTGATGAAGACCGACATGGTAAACTTCACCATCCAGAGTTTGAGGCCTCACCTCCTGCAGCAGGCCGTGCAGTACGAGAGGGCCAAATTCCAGCAGATTCTGGACAAGCAGCCGGGTGAGTGTGAGGGACGTCACTCCAGTGTGTTTAAATCTCTAACCTGGCTGCTGCAGTATGACTGATAGATAGTAAAGGTGACTCTGTGAGTGTCAGATTTATGGTCATTGGTTGTTTCACTTTTCAATTAAACAAAATTTGACCCTCCTTGATCTAAAGCACCGTCCTACCATTGATCAGCTTCTCATAGAACGGGTGAGGAGCTGCACAGCCAGTCAGTGATGAACTCAGATATTATTCTGTGGAAGTAGAGCTGTCATTAGCTATGTGACAAGGCCCTCGATGCTGACATAGTCATGCTAGCTGGGGTTCCTTCATGAAAATGTCTGTTAATCATGTATTCCTGATTCTGTCCTCCAAAATACATTTTGTTAACAAATTAATTAATTTGGCTGAATACTGCTGCATGGAACAATTATTTTAATTATAAAATATTTTTGTTGGTGCTTGATTACTCGTTTGTTCTATAAAATGTCAGAAAGTAATGAAAAATGTTCCCAGAGCCTGAGGTGATGTCGTCAAACTGCAAATTTTGTGCAACCAACAGCAAATATTTACATTTGAGAAGCTGAAACCAGAGAAAAAAAAATACATAATTTTTTCTTTAGTTCAACTAATTGATTAATAAACTAATCAATTCAGCTGTAAAGTACAGTACTATTCTATGATTTCCTTTACTAACAGCTATAATTTAATCTTTGTAGCTGTAAGGAAATGAGAACATTATGTGCTGCAGTTAGAGTCAATCACAAATTATACACAATTTAACTGATTAATAGACACTTGAAGCCACTATTCACTATTTTCTGTTGAGGAAAACATGACTACTACATCGTCACCCTGGGGATCTGCGGTAATTCAATGACATTGCAGTTTCAATCTTGAGTATCATAGTTTTTATTCATATATAGTTTATGTCTCTGTAATTTTTCATTTTTCTTCAGCTTCTCTGGATAATACCACCGCTTGGCTTCAGACAGCAGCGTTAGAAGAGGCGTCGGCCATCAGAGCTCGGTCTGATTCTCCCGGTCCTGACAGCCGAGGTCCCGTCAGCGCCACCGCTGTCCTCAACCGGGCCTACATGCGTCTGCTACACTGGGAACCGCAGGACCAGAAATATCCCGAGGTCAGCTGCAGCCTGCAAAATTACATCACACTACGCCTTTCACTTGAGTGATATTTTATTGATTATCAGGGAATATTCAGGCTCCCTACGCACTCCTCCTCACCCTGCTGCATATTACAGCATGTGACAACACATTAGTGCTCATGTACTGATGTAGCAGTGGTTTCTCAACCTTTTTTGTCACAGGCACCCACACGGGCCAATCAGATGAAATCAAATACCCCCTCATCAACATCAGCCCTTGTGCTTCAAATTCATTTGAACTAATTTTAAACTGGCTCTAATTTGCCAAAATTAATTATATCAAAACAGATATTGTTTGCTTACAATAGCGTTCTCTCATTGAACTGTAAATGTTGAAGTTGGTTTGGTCAAGTGTGTACCCGTTATTTAATGGTTCAACTATTTATCCACTGGGCTACTTTTAGCTAACACTTTCACTTTTACTTTTTTTTTTTATCCATTTCTTTAAACTAAAAATCTAATAAAAAAAATTTTTAAAAAGTGCTTAGACCTTTCATCCATCACTTTTGGCGAAATAGCTTTCACAAACTCCCTCGCAACATGTGTTCAGTGTTACAGTTGACTCAATATATGGATTTTTTTCTACATAATTTTTCCCTTATTATTTGAACTGTCTACAGTCTTTCCACATATTTCCTGCCAACTGTACAACTACCCCACAGTTGGGAATTACTGGTGTAGATTATCCCAGATTGTCGTCTGTTGGATACAGCTGTTGGTTTTCTTTGGAGAGGCTCATATTTGTTCTGAAAATTCCCAGCGATTAACCATATGACATGTGACCCTGACATGACCTCCACACACAGACTGTGCTGATGGACCGAGCCCGCCTGGACGCCCTGGGCCAGCGGCTCCAGGTGCTGGTGCTGGAGGCATCCGTGCTGCTCCTGATCAACGCTCAGTGTGGGGGCGCCGTTTTCTCCCTGCAGGGGTTTGTAGGTAAACTCAGGCAGTCCGTCACTGCCCTGCTGGAGGGCAGTCACACCAGGTAAGAGGAGGATGTGGTGATGCATGTACTGGCTGTCAAGGGGAACAGGTATTGTTTGAGAAGGAAACCAATGGAGGTGACAGGAGGCAACTAGCTTGTCAGAACGGATCCAGATAACCTCATTCTTTCTGTTCACGTCATGATTAGTGCATAAATGTGGAACAGCAGCATGTGATAGCCGAGGTCTGTTCACACGCTGGTCCAAGCTGCAATAAAATGTAGGACAGGCTGTTTCTCCCTTAATCACCTTTATTAAAAGGTAATTTTATTTCATCTAAACCTCTCCAGAGACCTAGATGTTGTTAATGGCCCTTATTTATCACACTCAATGATTCCCAGAACTATTTGCTTATCAGTTCTTATAAATGGCCCTGTGACTTAATATAATACACATCTAATGAAACCTGCTAGTAATTTGTCTAATGCCGCTTTGTGATGCTACAGGGAAGCTGACCTGAGGGAGGCGCTGCTGGGGCTCGGGGAGACGGTACTGCAGCAGGTGAACGAAGCTCTGAGTGACCAGGGAGGAGCAGCGCTGCCTGAGGAGAGCCGGGACCTGCTGAAGGGACAAATATGTGACCTGTGGAAACAAAACAATCCCGTCCGCACACTCATAGGTCAGGACATGAGTCTAAGGGGCCGAGATATATGATTAACAGAAGCACTAAAGTATTTATACTTCAAAATAGTTGCAATAGATTCAGCTTCTGTTAATCAAATAATCAATTGTTTGTGCTCTAAAGCACAACTGGGAAAAATACTATACGCTCACATATTAATTTTTTTCAAGTATTTATTGTTTGATCCCATTTGAATGTAAAGTATAACAGAATTCAGATAAGCTCTGGTTGGTGGTTGTCATTTTTTGTTTAAGATGTGGATCAGAAAATTCAGACATTTCAGGGTGATTTAAAAAAAAAAAAAAAAAACTTGATACATTTTGATCCAGGACAGGTTGTATATTTTGATCTGTGCATCTTCACTCATTTCACGATTTTCACTCGACAGGAGAAACATGCATTATAATCTCATTTAGTGAGGGTCACCTCTGTCCACATAAATGTTTTTAAACTTGTATGTGTGCTGCAGCAAAAAGCTGACTTCTTTCCTTCTCGATCAAACGTAGGAGAAAGGGTACAGGGCTTCCTCCAGGCCATGCTGCAGGGCGGCCCCGCTAAAAGGAGTCCAGAGCTCCCCGTTCCCCTCAGGCTGGTGATTGCTGAGCTTGCCGAGCTGGGGACGGCCTTTGGGCGAATCGTCCACTTCAACCGAACGGTCTTTGGTCCTTTCTATGCTCCCATCCTCAGGAAACTGCTGTTCCCACCAGGAGAGGCAGAGGCCGGGGAGGACTCACGCTAGACTGAAGGCGACCCCGATGACCTCCGGTGACCTTAACATAAGCTGCCATGTGGCACTGAACATGTAGCTTTAGTGTAAATACAGTGAGGGAGAATGTTAAAGGGAAACCCAGTAGTGAGATGTCAAAATATAAAACACTTAGCTGCCAAAAAAGGCATCTAAATTAGAGCCGAGAGCATCTTTCTGTTAGCGGATTGATATTTCTGTCTCTTTTGCTTTACAAGAGACATTTATAGCCTCTCGAAAAGGAAATAAGTTTTTAATATTATTATATGAATTGTGAAGGTTATGAATTATTAATAGAGTGCATTTTAACAGCACAAAACATTAAGAAACAGTTTGTGTGAAAGGAAAGACAGGCGTAACAAATAGCTTGTTGTGTGTTAATGGGAAAATTCTGCAACAGGCAGATTTAGTCAAAACTAATTGCGAGTCTGAAATGATTTGTTGCCTGGAAAACATCTTTGTTTGGGTTTCGCACCGTTCACTCTCAAGATAAACACCCTCAGGAAAAACAAAGTACCAAAGAAAATATGCAAATAGTTTGTAAATAACACTGAAGTTGTAATATGTAGCTTGTTTCTTATCTTTATGTTAACAGATGTTTATGTATAATTTGCCAAAGACAGTATGCACTTTTTCCGATCTCAGTTGATGGTTGTTTTTGTTTATTTTTTCTTCTTTTAAATCCTTTGATCACAAACCAAAAATATACTGAATGTTTCCCCCACAGTAGGTGGTATTAGTGAGGGGTGGGAGTTTAAACAGATGCTTATTTGTAAATAAATTCCAAATTGATAAATTTTCAATTTTTCAGGCAGCCATTCAAACATTGCACATTAAGGTGTCACCGCTCACCTCGTTAAATGATGAGCAATGCTCTGGGAAAACCACCACTGGAAGCACTTAGAATGGGCAAAGCTAAACAAGCAATAATTTTTTTTATTACAATAACTAATCAGGCACAGACAACTGTTGTTTGGTGTATTACTTAAACTAAGTAACAATCTGTAATCCATTTGCTGTGCGGGAGATTGATATGAACAGTCTGCACTGCATCACAACACAGGAACTCTGACAGTTCTGCAGATGGGACGTTCACTGTGATGCATTATTTAACATAAGGAAATTCAAAGGTCAAGAGTTAACGCTCCTCAAGCAAGTTTTCAGTCAGCTAGCAAATTTTCATATTGTACAGAAATAAATACACACCAGTGGATACCTGGAATAGCAGCCAAAATACAAAACACTTTCTAAAATGTTGTGTAATTTGGAGAATGGTTAGCACAAGGGACTTGTATTAATTTGTATCAATTAAATGATATCATCCTCAACTTTCACAGAGCTAAGAATTTTCTCAAAGATGAATGACTGCCGATCTTTTGAAAGGTCTTTCAACACTTCCTGCTGTTTTGAAGACATTTCCAGGATCTTCAAAGACTCTTCTAACCCAAATGAATAAAAAAAAATAAAAAGCCTACTGCACCATTTAAAAAAAAAAATAATAAAAATTTTAACCCGTTTCCCCATATCGCTCAACTCAATTAGTAATTCAGGTATCATATCTCTACAGATATACCACCTGCAGAATTGTGTGTAAAAACATAATACAATTGACAGAAACTGATATATAACGATGTGACTTTTTTACACATCGTACAAATCAAGCAAGGACATGTCCTGCTACTGTTTTTCTTTGGTTTAGGAGAGCCATAATTTGGGGAAATGGGTTGAAAATCTATATTTAATCATGCAACAATGTTTTTTGGGTTTTTTTTGTCCAGATGGTTAGAAGAGATTGTGAAGATACTGGCAATACCATCAACAGTGTGATAAAGATCGCCAGGCACCCGACTTCAGAAAATTCGATGCTTAGCTCTTGTGACTTGAATGTAACATAATACATGAGGCACAAACCTGGACTGATTGTTTAAAAAGTTTTACCACCCACTAATCTCTATTGTAGGGGAAACACTGATAATGTAATTTTACAATAATTATCATGTTGTTATAATTGTCACTTTAAATTTTAAAACAGCTGGTGTAATGTTTGTTTATCTTTTATTACCCAACCATTAAACAAAATCAATGCTGAAAACAGACTTGAGAGGGATTCTTTTGTCATTGTATTATTTAATTTCATTAATATAATATTGCTTTGAAATTTTAAACAGTATCACATTTTCATTGACAAACCATACTCTGTCCACAAACATGGGCAAAGCATTGTATGCTGGTACAGTTTTTTTTTTTCTCTACATTTTGTTACATTTCTCTTTATCCTTTAATAATCCCCACAGTTACTATCTCCAATAGACCTGAATCAATAGAAATGCTCATTAATGGTCTATATCATTAATGGTCTACAGTGCTCTAAACATTACAGTACCTACATGACAAGATCAGAAAGTCACATGGAGGCCAGGAATTAGACTTGACCTTTCTGACTGACCTTTCTCAAGACAGGAGTGAAACCCCAGTCCTGTTTAGCCAGTGATGTGGGACAACAGGTTACCTTTTGTCAGTGTGTTGGGATTCATTTCAGGGGCAGTGGAGGAGCAGGGGATATACAGAGTGAGATCTAAATGTCAGAGTAGCGCTTGTTGGCCCTGCACGTTGCGTAAGGCTTACCTCTCATTTTCTCTCTCTATCTCTTTTCCACTGCTCTGCCCACTAACTCAACACACGCAAAACACACTCACATCGGCTGCTCCCCTTCAACTCACAGCTTGGTATCCGGAAACTTGAACGCTGGGGTGAGCTACACAAGGAAAACACCAATGTTAAAAAGACTGGTACATGCACAGCCATAACATGCCACCAAAACTTGCTTTAAATAGCTGCTGCTCATTAAAGTGTAATGCTTTTATATTATGCATCCATACTAGAGCAGGTTGTCTTGGTGACACACAAAATGGAAGAACATACGTGACAAAAATGTTGGAGGAGTGACGACAATGGAAACATGGAGGAAGGATGAAGATGAATCGCTGTATTGGTGTGTAACAAAGAGCGGGAACATAAAAAGCAAATGGCAGATGAGTGAGAGGAGACGAGACACTGCTACAGTACACACAACGACTGCTCAGGCCAAGTGCATCAAAGGGTACAAAACACAAAAAACACTGCCAACATGCATCGTCAGTGGAAGCTAACAATTAACAGTCAGAACAGAGTGGCAATGACACAGCCACGGTACCGCACACAGACCGGTTACATCTTAACAGTCAGTCTCCAGACACACCGTCTTCTGGAGAGGAGCTCAAAACCTCACGTCTCCTGCAGCAGCACACACAAACAAGGACAGTGGCCAGTGATGTAACGGTAACAGTCCACACTCCCATGAGGACAGACAAACAAGGCATACAGCACGCACAGCAGGTAGTGCACACAGAGGAGAACCCACAGATATGTGTCGACTCCACAAAGAGCATTTCTGAGTCACAGTGCAGGAAGGAGGAAAATTCTTTAAAAAAAAAAAGTGTCACGTTCTCAGCATAACAAATCCATTCGCATTAACATCACACCAGAGCAACATTTAGGCTTGGCTCTTTTAATGTAGTGGAATTAAATCTTTTCACTGCCGTTTATTTTCAAGTGACATACTTTGCGTGTAGTGTACCTAATTCTAAATTGGTGTGAAACAGCATGGATACCTACCCATGTAATCATGATAATAAGATGCTATGTTGGGAAATGTGCGCCAAATTGTGCTCAGGGCTCATTAATATACTCGAGTTAAATTAAATCTTGTTGAGGATGTTTTCGTTTAAATTACCAAAATTGTGACATGTGGAACCAATGTCAACACACTCCATATGCATGTTTTATTTTATTTTTTTGGTAGTATTCTTTTTGTTTTTTGCCTCTGGTTGTATTAATGTCGGGATCCCTTCATAATCCCTTCTTACTCATTCTGTCCCAAAGTATTTCAGTCAGCCCCCGTCTATCAAAAAGTATCACAAAATGCACTAATGTCCTATATGCACCGTAAGAAAAAGAAAAGAAGGTATTAAAAGGGATAGTGCCATGTTTTAACACAGTGTTTTTTTTTTTGGTTTTTTTGTCCGTTTTTTTTTTTTTTTCTTTTAAATTGACAAGAAGAAGATGCTGTGATTTGCAGTCTCTCGGTGCTACCATGAATGCTGAGAGGCACAGGGCAGTACAAGGCCAGAGCAAAGACTCTCATCTGGACAAAACTGTACCATCAAAAGAACAACGTCATCCCAGCCAGTCACAGTCAATTTAATACACCAGGAAATTAGAAGTGTTGTCTATTTTTTTTTTAGTCTTTTAGAAGCAGGGGAAGGCGTGCAGTTGTTGGATGGTGGTGGTGTTCAGGGAGGTTGAGGGAAAGGTGGGAAGGAGGGGGGAGGGGGGGGCTTTAATTGATTATAGATATCCCGAAATGAAGTAAGGCTGTTGTCCTCGGTAAAGTGTAGGAAACTTGTCCTCCTGTGTGTGTTTTTGTACGAGGGTTCAGTAGTTCTTGGTCCGTTTGAGTTCAGACATCAGTGATAGATTCATGAACCATCCATCGTGTTGATATTATGGGTATTGTACAAATGCGTAGAAAAAAAAAAAAAAACAGGTTGTTTGCTGCATGTTGCTGTTTTGTCTTTCATTGATTAATTGTCCGTCTTGCATCCCATGCTAGCAAAGCAGCCTCCTCATAGTGCCTCACAGTGGTAGATGCCTGGTAAGACAGGACAGGCTACAGATGGAGAAAGAAAAAAAATAACTGTCTTGAGGCAAAACAATCAAATAAGACAATGAATTAAAAATAAAAATAAATACGGAAAAAAAAACCCAAAAAACGTATCATTCTCTTATTTTTACAGATTTGGAGTTTAAGTCTTCTGTCTGTGAGATATCAAAGGGTCCTGTTAAAGGAACGTTTACATTTTGAGGAAAACACTTATTTGCTTTCTTGCCTAGAGTTAGATGATCTTAAATTGGTGCCATATATGTAAAACAACCATTAGCAGCTGGCTAACTTGATTTGTACAAACACTGGAAACGGGTGGGAACAGCCTGGCTCTGTTGAAGGTACCAAAATCCCCCTATCACGCCCCTTACGCTCAATAATTAGCATGTATCACATTTGTTTCATACTGTTTTACAGGAGGTTTTGTAGTCTCAACTCTTCATCAGTTTTTAACAAATAGCTCGAAACAGAAAGAATAATGAAGATGCAACCTCTGGGATCTATGAGGGACCCACAGTCAGTGATTTGTTATTTTCACACTTCGGTTTTTGTTTGGATAAAACAAACGAGAGAGAACATGTTAGTGAGTTTTAGAGGTGCCGGAAGGTGGTTTTGTTACCTTTGGACAGAAACCAGGGAAGCCGTTTCCCCCCGTCTCCAGTCTTTTTGCTAGGCTGTTGGCTGTAGCTTTATATTTGCTGTACGGACTTGACACTGGTATCGATCTTTCCAATAACTCTCTGCAACAAAGCAAATAAGCGCATTTCCCAAAATGTCAAACTTTTTCTTTAACAGTTTGACTCACTGGCCCCTTTGGTATGACAAATAAAACCTTGTAATTTACTCAATATTATAAACTTAACCTTTCTTAAAACTCTTAAACTTGCTGTTGTGTCAAGCCAATGAAGAAACTAGATACAGAGCAAAATAAAAATGATCATGCTTGTTTTGCCTGTTTAGAATCTTTTCTTTTCTTTTTTAAAAAATGGCCTGAAAGAGGAAGAATAATAAAGATGCAACCTCTGGGAGCTATCGGGGATTTGGAGGCAGATGCAAGTTGTCAGGAAGAGGAGGATGAGGAGGAAGAGGCAGTTTGGTTGAGAGAGCAGGGCCACTGTAAAATGAGATCAGTCCAGGATCATCCGTTCCAGGGCTCCACCATTGGCTGCAGCAGCAACGGGCGAGGGAGGCTGCCAGGGGTGTTGGGGAGGCACGGGAGAGCTGCAGGAGTGTTTGTCATGGCGGGTAGGAGGTTGGTGTGGGTCGCTGGGTCGGGGCAAAGGAGGGTGCAGGAGTAGGCAGCCCTGAGGGGTGCTATACCATCACAGTGAGAAGGCACGGGGCTCGCATGTATGTGTATGTGTGTGCATGTATGTGTATGTGTGTGTGTGTATATATATGTATGTGTGCGTGTGTGTGCGTGTGTGTGTGTGTGTGTGTATGTATGTATGTATGTGTGTGTGTGTGTGTGTGTGCATGTGTGTGTATGTGTGAGAGAGAGATAAATGGAGAACCGGATGCAGAGGAAGAGGAAAGTACGAGGGGGGTGCAGAGGGGCGGCTGTGGGGATCCGGCCTCAGAATATGGTGGTCTCGTACTTGGTGCTGACGGGGCGCCGGTTGGAGTCCCGCTGGTCCAAGAGCCAGGTGGTGCTGCCCAGGGACTGCATGTCTGCGTCCATCTCCAGGGGGTCGATCTGCCGGGGGGAGGGAGGGAGGAGGGACGAGAGGAGGGCGTGAGACGGGCGGCAGGGGAGGCCATTGTGCCACACTGACAAGTCCTCAGCTCACACACGTGCATGTGGATTAGAGGTAAAGTCCAGTGATCATGTTATAATCACAGACACTCGGGGCTCAATCCACAACATGGATGATGTCTGACAGAAAATACACTCAGCCTGTGTAAGCCGCAGCAGTAAACCAAAGCTACGATCCTCTGGGAGTTTAAAGATATACTGATTAGTAGTTCAAAAGCAACACATGCTCTACACCAGTGGCTAGAGTCATAACATGAGCAGTCAATACACACCGTTCTACATATGTTATGCTGTTTCATTTATTTAAGAGTTACATATGAATTTGAAATAGCTAAAAAAAAACTCAAGGTGAAAATGTTATATTCCCTCCTTATAGATGACACCTTCAGTTCAAATATGTCTTAAAAAGATAGAGTATACAACAAAAGAGAAAGGAAGCTTGAAACCATCCAACAAAGACCACTTCAACCATCTTGTTTATGACCACTATGGAATAAACCCTCACTGGCTCAATTTAGCCAACAGTCCTCGTATAGAGAAGGTGAATCACATCGAGAAACCTTCTCTTCCCTGAATGTGTTTAACCACAGAACTTAAACTAACTGCATCTTAAAATTTATAAATGTAAGATGACGATGAACGATGGGAAAGTAAAGGGATGAGGAGAACGTTTATGGTTGAAATATTAAGAACCACGAAACAAGGAGACAAAGTGCACTGCAGCACCCGAACAACAAGAAAAAGAAAGAGGGGAGGGAGTGGTGTGTAAGCAGATGTGTGATGATTAAGGGTTGAATAGAGGAAAGGAAAGAGAAGGACCTGGACTCCAGGGCTAACAGAGTGCAACGGGAGGAAGGAAGGACGGTGGGTAGTACACGTGTGACAGTGACAGCAGCGGCATTCGAGCAGAGGGGCACCCTGGGAAGCAGGAGGACCAAGAAGACAAGAACAAAGACATGTTAAAAAAAACGAGAGAAAATAGGGATAGAGCATTTAAATGCACGAAAGGACAATGAAGAAGTCCAGCAGCAACAGTGGGAGCTTTTCATCACCTGTTCAGAGTTACAGAAGAAAAATTATTCTACTTCTTGTGTTCTTGTAATTAACCGTTGCTAAACCCCGCCCCAAACAGTGATTGTGCAATTATAGCTTAGCAACCGTAACTAGGCATGGCAGGCCTGTCAAGCTTTGGATCACATATTGAGGTGATCTGCATGTGGCTCTAATAGGGATGGAGATTTGGAAGATTCCCTCTTTAAAACACCAAAAACACAAGAGCAAAAGTGAGAGGAATGGATTAAACAGTGTGTTTATCCACTCTAACAGAAGCTTGTCCGGCTAACTTACTTAGAACCTACAGTATTAGTAACCCAGTGTCTCTTCCAAGGAGCACAGTATTAGGTGACTGCTTCATGAGGTTACACCTTGCATTTTTAAAAGCCCTGTTCACAACTAGCACATCCACTGTGCAAGCCCATTCTGGATGCGAATGTGCAGGCTAATATTAGTGATTATGTCCTATTGAAAATTAGCAATAGCTATAAACTCTCTGTGCAACACATCGGTTTCATGATTTGTATCGGAACTACGTTAAATTGCATTGTCCCTATTAAATAAATAATCATCCCAGCAAACCCAGGCAAAGTTAGCTGCATTACCTTTGTCAGATCCTTTGGATTAGTCCTCATCATAACACCTTCCTCTTGCCATGTTAAAAACATTGTTAGAAAATAAAAACAAGTATTTAAACTAAGCAGTCAAACATGGTTATGTATAACATAATAAAAAATGAATAAAATACTTATCCTTTTAATACTAGGTTTAATTAGCTTTGCAAAAAGAATGTAGTTTCTTTATTTCCATGCTGACTTTTGCCTGGGACATGTTGGCTCTAGGCTCAGTCTTTTAGCACAATATCATCATATGTAGCCACCAAGAGCACCAAGACTTTTATATCTTTGCTTGAAAACAAGTTAACAATATTAAAAACATTGACCCAGCCTTTTCAACAAACCCGTGGGGCCAATGTTGGCCAGTTGGCTAGTTAGATAGTGAGCTACGACTGATAGAAACTGCTAGCGGCAGTTGTCATTTCAGTCAAAAAAAACTGTTGGGTTTTGTCAGTGGCTCAAAATGAGAAGTCTGTCTGACTACATCTGCCTGACATCAAAGACCCTTTCTTCAAACATTTCCGAGAATCTTGAGCCAAAAATCTGCCATCATTATCACTGTAAACTGCATTTGTTCAGAAAATAGCAAGAATGCAAAGTTTGACAGGTGTAGTGACTTTAAGTGAGGGGGTGGGGCTTAGTGAACAGACAGTCGCTCCTTGGGGAAACATTTGGAAAAACTGTGGCTGTAACAGTTTCTGTTTTAACCAAGTACATTTGGTAGCATTCACAAAGCAATAAAAAGCATTAAAACAAATTGCAGCAGATAGGAGTCTCCCCCTTTCTCATCTAAAACTTTAACAGCCAGCCACATTCATTATGCAGCTCTGTGATTACTCCATATATTATCCTTACAGGCAGGTAGTAAAACAAAGTGATTTGTGACTCTGCATACGCATGTGGCCCAGCGGTGTGCGTGCTCTCGGCTGTGCTGCTCTCTCAGGTGACAGTGATAGCTGAATGCTCATTATACGCAGCCTGAGAGGTCAATGCATCAATGCGTAGCTCAGGGTATACGTGAACATTTACGCAACACACACACTCATTCACTGGTGAGCAAGCAGCGGATGGGTCCAACCAGCGCGGCTGAGCCCTGAGAAAAGTCCCAGAGGAAATCATAGGCCTGCCTGTAAGCAACAAATAAAACTATTCATTCATCATGTTTCCCATATGCACAAGAAGAAAATCTCCTTTGATCGGAGTGACTCACAGGGTTCGGGTTTGGGCAAGATGAAATTGGTAGCAAAGTAATGACTCATCACTTTCTACCACACACACAGCAAATCTTCCTTTGTAGGTGGCCCATTGGGCATTCAGCGGAAAAAGTCGGTCACGAGGTCTGTGTACCTTTTCTGTATTATGATTGCACAACGCCATGTTTCTGCTTTCCCTCTGTCCTTTTAACAAGTAGAGCAAATTCAACACACTCACAGATAAACACTTTCACTGTTTGTTTTTTGTTTTTTTTTAGGGTTTGTAGGGTGGTACTCACTGCTGATCTCCGCATGCTGCTCCACGACTGAGATACGGGACGGCTGGTTTTGGTCTCTATGACCTCTGAGCCCAGAGATGAAGGGGGCACATATTGTCTTGCCCTGGACTGGATCGCCATCTGATAGGCCACCTCAAACGCCTGTCCCAGTGTTAGGATGATCTCGTAGGTCTGTGTCTGTGTGAATGAAAAGAATTGTTTTAATATCTTCAAGTCAGTAGACACAGAATATAAAGTGAAGTCATGGTATTAAAAAACTGAAAGTCTAACAGCATTTTTACAACAGATTTTAACTGAATTCACATTAACCTTTAGAGACACAGTATATGGACCCTTTGTGTCCATGACAAACTGTTTAGATTCCTAAATGAATCTTCAGGTAAAGCCTGTTTTCAAAAAAGGTGACTCAACTTTTTGTTTTAGTGGTGGAGAACGATTCAACCAAGTAGATTATACTATCAAAATCTACTGTATCTTTTATAATATCCTAATGACCTCTGATTCCTTTTCAATATTTTATACTTTCAATATTTTTTTATACTAAAATTTACAATTTTTTAGGCTTGTAAAAGCTTGTTTTGACATTACATACCACACAAAAGCTTTGCTCTTCCCATTGTTGGGATAATTACTAATTATCCCCTGGCTCTTGGTTGAAATACAAACACATTTTCAGAGAAAAGCAAAAGCTATTTTTGCACAACATGCTGCACATGAAGTGACTGTGTTAAGTGAGGCTTAAAATTTATGTTTTGGCCTTGTGAAAACTGATTGTTACTGTTACAGTTGGCTCCACAGTGATCCATACGTCAAAGATGAAAGATTGTTATCAACCTTTATAGGGGCTGAGAATTAGAACACAATCAGTGCGATAACATGGAAATGCCATGCATAGTGGGAGTGGCATTTAAATTAAGCCATTTGATGAGCCAAATCAAGAAAATCATGTCTATTGGAAGCTGATTGCACTTTTAACTGCGGGATTCCTGGCATCCCACAAAGGACACTTTGTTTTTCCAACTTGATTCATTGGTTGTTCACAGTAAATGATATTTCTATTACATTAATCAAAAAACACAAGAAAAGGTGTTTGTTCTGATCATGTTTTCTTGTTTTTAACAGTGTAGAAATGTATTACTCACCACTTCCACAGTGCTGAAGACATGACAGAAGTGGTGGCCACTCTTCAGATCCTTGGTAATGTAAGCAAAAGTGCAGAGGTCATCTGGGTCTTGGGCAGCACATGAGATGTTTCTGATCTCATGCTCCGCAACTATAGTCTAAAGGAGAAAGGAAGGAAGTGAGTGCTAACTGGAAGTCAGCCACTAATGGAGGCTGTAAGAGTCAACTGGAACGTTTGGGTTGGACAGATCAATAAACACCGACAAACACACACACGCGCTTTCCCATTACCTTCGTGGCTGCATCAATGAACTTGACCCCTCTGTAGGTAATGGACAGTATGACAACTGGACCCTTTCTCGAATCCTTTGATTTCTAGAATGGACACATTAAATAAAGTGAGAGGAGAGTACATGTAGTACAACAGAACAGTGGTTCATGCACTATAAATGTGATTGTGATAAAAGTGATTGAGTGACAGGTTCTTTACAGTTATTTCATGTCTGACATTATCATTGTTTATTTGCTGCTCTTTATTAATCGGTGCAAATGAAATAATAAGAGAAAAAAAGATCCTTAAAAATTTTCAGTGATATTTACCCTAATTTTAGCGCAGGCATCTTGTGTGGACTCGATCCCTCGTAGATCCCTGATTATCATTGATCCTAGGTACTGGGAGAAAAAAAACACACCAGGATTGGGTCAATTTACATTTACAATAATATCCTAGACTTTATGGAAAACAGTAGACAAACTGTTCTATTTTGTAATACTGTCACCTACGTTGGATATAGTGTAATGTAAAGAGGGTAAAACGAGACTTACAGTTGCCTCGTACCCGCAGGAGTCCAGGATGAGTTTCTCAGGCTGGTGATGCCAGGCGGACACTGTGGCGTAGGTAGCAGAGTGGCTGGGTGGCCGGAGGTTTAAACGAGACTCTTTGTGTCGCTCACTCTGTCTGTCCTGCAGAGATGTAAAATCATTGGTTGCTGAACATAGTGAAAAGGAAAGACACAACAAGCGCCAGTAACATGAAACAAATTCATTTCTTCTATAAGACTGTGGGAGACCACTGCTTTGGTTGTGTCAGTGTCACCTTTACATCACAGATCCACATCTCATTCATCTCAGACAATAAAGAGTGATTACACAAAGTATATTTTGCATTACAATAGAAGTGACAAGCAGATTCCTTCAGTCACACATGTAATCACACTGACCCCAAATACAAATTTATATCTCAGTCAAGCTGTATAAGTAAAAGACCTCTGACTGCTATACATTAGTGTGAAGGCAACTGAAGTCTGCCTGGTCAGCACTTTAATACAAGTCCTTTCTGATCTGTTGGTATACTCATAAATATTCATGCTCTGGGTTGGGCTGTGAGGTCAATGTAGGCTGTGCTCAGCTCTTTCATAAATCACTTGTCAGAGTAAAATATACTGATGACAGTAGTTCAGTAAGCATTTAGGAAAAAAATAAATATTGATTTTATATATCATGGACCCTGGGTAGTGCAGTCACACAAGATTTCCCTTATAGATGCTCCTCTGTGTTTTCTCTTTGGCCTCAGTGAGTCAGAGACCAGGCATTGCCAGCTTGACTGTTTGTGCATGTGTCGTAGTTTGACCTTTAGCAAATGGTACAATTTGATCACGGAGTTATTCTTAGTTCATTCTCTTAAAGAGGTACTGAAAAAAATTAGGTTGGCACATAAGAACTGAATTCATATCAGCGAGAGAAGACTGTAGTTTATAAATTAAGATATTAAAGAGATAGCTAACACGGTATGAATGAAAAATCGCTGGCCATACACAAATACATACCGACTCACTGTATGTAGTGTCACATCACTCATCAGTAATTACTCCTTTGCCATTTTCCCTACACACAGTCTAATGTTGTGTGAGTTGAGTGTGAAAGTGAATTTTCCTGAAGTTGATAAAAGTGAAATGAGGAACTCACTACAGAGCGCGGCCTCTCACTATAAGACCGCAGAGATACACTACAGTCTTGGTCGCCTCCTCTCCGCCTCCGGTCTGACTCAGTCAGGGGCAGGAGCATGTCCATGGAGCGACTGGTGTAGGGGTCCATCTGACTGAGGGGAGACGTGGTCTGGGACAGGAGGTCATGAAACTGCCAAACACACACAGTCACACAAAAGCGCACAAACACATCACAGACACAGCACAGATTAATGATTTGACAGAACTGTCTACATGGGCTGGTTTCACTGATCTACATCCAAGCTTAATCCTCAACAAAAGAGCCTCTTCCATGGAGATTCTCCATTCTTTTTAGCCCACTTTAATCTGCCTGGGAAATCAGCCCTGAGTATTTAACTGTTGTGAACATAATGATATTGAAGAATCTCATTCCAAAATTAGAAATCCGCTGCAGAAAGAAAAGGATCCATTTTCTCACAAAATGATGTTGGCATAGAAATACGGCTTGCCATGTGACGCTGTTTAACTTCCACCGTAAGCTCTGTTTTAATTGTTGTTCAGTAAAAAAAAGTAACAGGGTGTTATCATCGATCTCTATTGAAATATTGAGCACTTTCACATTTTTGAAAGCATTTAAAAAAAAAAAAAAAAAAAAAAAAAAAAAAAAAAAGTATTTCTTACAAATATGGGTTATACTGACGGCATATGCAGAACTACCCTTCTATCTAATTGGGAATATTGAGCATACCCAATATATTAACATTAACATTGCTGCAGTCTGATTCACACGTGTTGCTGTGAAGTGCTTTATACAAAAACATACTTCTTAGATTGTGCTTCATTTTTGTGCATTCTAGATAGACTTGACACCAAATCAGTGTCATAATGAACATGGTTTTCCACAGACCTTTTCAATACCACATAGAAGGCAATTTAGTAACTGTGTCACAGTCATATGAACCAACTATATATAGGAATCATTTCTAATAATACCATTAATTAATAATTTAACACAACCTGAACCTTGATAAGTAGCAGTAAATGGATGGATTTAGGTATGCAAATCTGACCGTTATTTTTTCGATTAATTACTTGGTCTATATAATGTCAGAAAACAGTGACAGATGCAAATTTCCAAGAGTCTAATGTTATATCTTCAGATGGCTTGTTTTGTCCCAAAGATATTCTGTTTATTATATGACAAAGAAAAGCAACAAATTCTCACATCTGAGAAGCTACAGCCAAAGAAAGTTTGTCATTTTTGCTCAAATGTGGCTAAAACAATCATTCCATTACCAAAATAGCTGCAGATTAATTAGATAAACTAATCAATTAATTAACTAATTAACAATCAATTGCATCTCTAGATGGATTACGCAATAAAAAAAAATAAAAATAAAAATAAAAAAAAAACATTATTTAAGGTCCGTATTTGAATTTTACATAACATCAGGTATAGAATAATGGTAATAATAGTTCAAAAACATTTTATAACTTACTTACATTACTGCTTTTAGGAAATAGAGATTGAAGAGCTAATAAATGTGAACTGTCGTAATCATCAGTCTTACCATAATTGGGGACAGACGACGGGACTTAGTTGGAGCCTCTTCATAGGGTCTCTCTGCTAGAGAAGCAATGATCCTCTTTCTGTGGCCCAGGGGACCAATCTTAATAACCTGGAGAGGACAGCATCAAGGCACAATATGAAGCAGACTTTCCAGTGCACTGTGACATCAATATCTCATACACAAGAATTTTTCTAGACTAAGCTAATAGAGATATATCCAAAATACACTGACACAGAGTTGGTGGCATGCACCCCTCACTGGCAGGCATCCACAGGCAAACAGAAATGACTCTCGTCAATAATTCAGCCTCAATCTGTTTTGCCGTAAGCTTAAAGTACAGCACTGTCTTCATCCAGGGACACTCTATAATTCACAATCCATTTTTGGGCATAGTGCTTAAATAACACAGAACTTTGTGATTTATAGCATGACAACAGGTAATATGCAAATAAGCAAGTGATTTGCTGATAGCTATATGACACAGATCCACTTAATTTGTCACTATTTAAACATGTTATTCATTTACAATGCTTTATTGTAGTATTGCAAGTTCACCAGCCACACATTGATCCACGGTATCTGTCTCTTTAAACCTTTTACAAATGCCATTTCAACTGGTCTGGCTAAAATCCTCAGAGGAAGAAAACGTAGGTTATGTAGTCAAAATTCATTATCTCAATATGGTATATTTGCATAATTGGCTATTAACATTCATGCTCATTCATTAAAAGGTGGATGTGGAGTGATTAATGTTACATTTGCAATTATGTTGCTGGTAAAAAAAATATTCCATAACAGGCTCATATGGATTTATTCAGGGAGAGTGAGAGGCAAAAGAAGCAACTGGTTTGTGCTCTGGATTTCTGGTGCTGTTTTTGTTGTTGTCATGTACAGAATTTCCAGTGACACCAGTATACACAAAGTGTGTGAAATAAGATCATTCAAACAGTAATAACAAGCCTTGGGATTGTATGGGAATGTATCACATCTCATAAATCATCGTGATGTTTGATGCTATTTGCTGAAAGATGCTGAAGAGAACGTAGGAAATGTAATGGGCAAAGTAAATTCTGCCAAGATGCTCAGAGGCAGTTCTGCTACTCTGCACACTGAAAGTAATGTGCCCTGCACTCACACCCTTCTTTCTGTACTGCATCGCAGTCTGCTGGACACCATCCCTCAAACACTGCATATACAGTATGTTTGGCTGCTGCTTTCCGCAGCTGCTGATTCTACTGCAGCTGTTGCGAGTTTCTGCATTTTTGCCGCTACTGTCTTTGTGTTGATCACAACCAGCGATACACGGAAATGTAGGTGTAAGTGGGAGAAAAATATGAGCGTTGTAAACATACTCATCCACTGCTCCTACATGCAGTCTGCGATTTCTTATCAGCTGTATAAGATGGTCTGTTTAGATCATCTGGCTCCCTGTCATCGCTTAAACAATGCTACTTCCTACATAACAGGTGGTTGTCACTGAAACTAATTCAAGATAATCTGGTAGCATGCCGACAAGTGTGCTGTTAAGTAGTGTTTAACATTATTTCACTACAAATTCAGTTGGCACCACACAATGTAAATAAAAGCAGTGTAAAGGGTTAGTCAATGCAAAATATCGTACTGATGTCTTTAAAGTTTCTGTAGCTCACAACCATCTTAGCTTGAGACTCTCAATAAGAGAACAATGACTATTTACACCCCCTCATCACAGGCTGTAAAGGTTCAACCAAACAGTGATTTTTCTCTCTCATGTTGGTTCATATGAATCATTTTTAGAAGCCAGGAAAAATAATAAATCCAGTATTTTACAAGAAATTAAAGACTAGAGAAAAGTCAAGAGAAAAAACTGTAGCAGAAGATAATGTTTTTTGCTCTTTCCTGTCCTGTTAACCATCAGATTTATCTACACACACACACACACAAACTCTTGTACACATGTTCAACCCAACTGATACATGCATTTTTCTATAACCTCCAACAGCTTTTAACCCAAAACAAAAAAAATTGTCCTCCTTTGTAATTAAAAATTATCATAAAATGTTACACTATTTCGATAAAGATTAAACCAAATTACATACTTCCCTGTCATTATTCACCACATTGCTATTTAATTTCCATTTTATCTGTTCTGTATCTACTAATTACTCAGTGATTCTGAAAATGTTTCTGCTATAGTTTTATGCAAATGCTTCCATTAGTGAGTAAGTAATTTCCGCATTGCTTTTTTAAGTGCCTCTTAACATGATCCATAAGGAGACCAGTCTGTAAGAACTGGACGAGTAAGCACTAGAGTCCATTAGCATTCATGGGTCTTTGTCAGAACATGAGACACTAAGCAAGAGCGTGCTCACCCATCATCTGAAAGAGACAAGAACAAAAGATATATTAGATAAATGATGTAAGTCATGATTTCTTACATTGACGATTTCCAGCTCCCACAGGTTCTTAACACACTCCAGGGTGCGGTAGCCGCTTGAAAGGAAGTTGGGTAGATATTCATGCAGACCGAGGCCATCCAGCCAAGAGGAGAGAGATGTGCTGCCATCACAGCCCAGTGCTTTTACCTGCAGAGCAGAGAAGAACACATGTAAGACAGCAAATTCTGTAATTTATATAGTTAGTATATATTCTTGTTTTCTAGTTATAGCTATAAATCTACATCACTAAAGCTAGACGCTGCCATTGCTGTTCTTAGCAATGCTAGCCGCTGTGTATTGACATTAAATTTGATAAAGACATTCATGGTTCCCAGAGGATGAATCCTGCTGACTCTGTTGATCCCATGACTTTTCCTCATGTCACCAGCAGGTTGACAGTTTTGGTTTTGAGCTAAATATGTCGACAGCTTCTGGATGAATTGGAAATGGAAATTTGCTACAGATATTCAAAGAGAAAAAATTCTAACAACTTTGATGATTCCCTGACTTTGATCTAGCAAATGGTAGCATGCTAAAAAGCGAAACCAAGATGCTGAACGTGATAAACATTATATCCATTTAACGTCAGCATGTTAGCATTGTCTTTGTGACTATGTTAGCATGCTGATGTTAGCGTTTAGCTCAAACACTGCTGCACAGTCTCATAGAGCTGCTAGCATGACACTAGACTCCATAACATCCACATTCCCAGGCCTGGGCACTATAAATTAAACTATAAATGTTATCCTTACTTTTTTCCAGCTTCAGCCCATGTGCTAACGTTACATTTACAGTATAAGTTAGACCAGTCTTTATTATCCCATTCTCCAGTACAAAAGTATACATTTTCATTTAAAATTGCAATGCATTTCAGGGTACTAGTTAAAATCATAGTTAGCAATATAATGCAATATTTTGACTTTTTTTTCTCTAAGACACTGTCGGTCAGTGTCCTTCCTCAGTGCCGAGGTTAAGTTATAAGGTTACGTACCTTTGGCAAGCTGCGTGCTGCATGGAGGATCTTCTTTCTGTGTCCTGGGTCAGTGATCCCAATGTCTCTGAGGTCCTGGTCCTCCATCACGTTACTTCCCTACATGTGCACAAACACAAGAGACAAGCACAAATAAACACATCCACACACAGGCGTTCACACAGCCACACTCAAACACACATGAATGCACACAAATAATCGCATACATGCAAGCACACACACACACAGACAAACACAATATATACAGTATGGACATACAACAGTACAATACCAGAAAATAAATTAGCAACCTATTATATAGTATATCTCACTCTCAGATGACACACACACACTCGTATTTACATATAAGACACTATACTGACACATGACCAATAGCTATAAGAACATAGGTCAATAAAAGTATCATGACATTTTCTACAATGCAACTACCAGGGTAAACAAACACACACAACATGCACACACACGCAGAATATGCACATCTCTGACACAAGCAGTAACAACAGAGTGGGAGGACAATGAAGTCAAATTGTGCATGCCAAGAGTAATCAATCTGATCTGGTGCGACTCAGAGGGAACAAAGCTTTCATAACTGCAGCAGCATCTAAACATTCCCTTTGCTGCTGTGTTTCATTGAGAGGAAACTAAACAGTCCAAGGAGAACCAAAAATATTTCACTACGGTTTGTAACAATTCCTTAATTTAGGACATAGAAACAATGAACAATAGTGAAATAATAATTTCACACTACACTACAATCTTGACTGACAAGCAGATTCTTGTTGGTTTCATGTAGCTGTTCATATTCACAGCTCCAGTTGCTTTGTCATCTTATTCCAGTTTATAGGCAGGAATAAAGATACCAGGAGAACCTTGAAAATGTGGAGCTAAGCGTTTTTCCCCGTGGACTGCTGCAGATTGATTCTTCCTGGCCAAGAATGTTAAAATGTTCTGTAGTCTTTACTCAATCTGCTCTCACTGGATTGGTTTCAGAGCACAATGCAGCAGTATTCACAGGCCTGTATCAGGGTGCAGTTGGGAGATTACTCACTGATCGCTAGAATAAAGGTCAAAATGAAGCAGGGTCTGATGTAAGGGAGGCCCAAAATAGATTCCCTACTTTTATTAACACAGTTTGAAGTTTGATGATGCCTCGGGAGACTCTGCAAACTTATTATTTCATGCTGCATTTGAAACATGTGATGGAAATGTATGGTTCAGTACTTACATAGCTTATGAGCTATGGTAGTTTGATTTAATCTGATACGACTTGCAGATGTAGCCATGGTAGAAGTCCTTCATCTCACTAAATGCACTGAGCTAATGCAACAGTGAATTAGAATTGCTCTATTGCTCTGCCCCACAGAGGAATTGTTTAGAAAAATCAAAGTTTGTTACTTTATCAAGAGTCTGCTGGCGTAACAGTAATCAGGCAAAGCAAAAAAAAAAAAAAAAATAGTATTTTATGTGTTACAATATGTATGTTCAGTACCACATTATAGCATTTGAGAAAGAGGGGGCTGCAGAAAGTGATGCAATATTAATGTTGGAGAGATGCAATGTAAATGCATGATGGGCGACTTCTAAGATGTTTTGCACTAGACAATATGCCTCATAGCTACATTAGTTTGGTCATCAGAGCATCAGACCGACAAAGCATCATGCTAAAAATAAATAAATAAATAAATCATGTGGAATTTTTGACTGTAAGTGAAATGTGTGGGCATAAAGGCCAAGAGAATGACAGCCACGGGCGCCCCACTTCTGGCAGCATGAAAGGAGCACAAAATGATAATCATCGTGTAAAAATTATGAGAATGGGCACACAGCTGTTCATAATTTATGATCCCTCAAAAGCTGCATCTCAGAGCAATCATCACATGCAGAGAGCCTTGCCGACTCATGTGAGTGCCTGCTCTCTTGCTCTGGTGGGCGGGCCCAAGGAAAGTTTCCAAGCAGCACTGTACATCTTCAGCTGTGACAGTGGTGGTTTGTAGGTACAGTACGGCTCGCATGCTACGATTCCTGCCACTGCAGAATTACTTAGTCAAGGGTTTTCATCCTCCTCTGGGCTCACAAACAATACAGAGGGTAAAAAAAAAAATCTGCTTTGGGTTTACTCTGATCTTGTTTTTATATGCAGTGAGTCTCTGAATTGGCTATGGTATTATTACACCTTCTTTGTTCTTCATTGTGTTTTCTATTATTACATATATGTATTCAACCATAACACTGAACTGAAAATGAGCCACAACATGCCGCCCTCTACTGATCAGTCTTCTATTCTTTGCAATGAATTCCACAAACAAGTTCTGATGTTCAAGTTCAGTTAGATTGATCACATCTGAAGCAAGTCTGGCAGAATCTAAAAGGGCACAATATTAAACATTCACAATGTCTGCCTGACTACTCTGACCTTTCCCTTGTTTGCAACCTCCACATCCTTGTAAATATCCATGGGTAATTTGCCTTGTGAAGCTAATGATTTATCTCCTTGATGCATCAAGTCCAGAAGACACATTAGTCGTGGCATGAAAATGAACATCAGAATGCCTAATGACCCTTAGTCCTCATCACATTATTGCCTGGAAATCTTGTTCAACATAGAATCTTCCAACCCAGTTGTAATGACAAGAAGGTTGATTTGTTTTCTTTTTAACCACTATCCAGATAACTATACACTAGAGTGACAACACAAATACTATGACATGATAACAATCTGTCAGCCAGTAAAGATTTTTAGATTCAAACTGAGATAGCTTAGTGAAAAAACAGCACTGTCATTTTTATCTATGAACTATTTCTCAATATTCTTTTTATCTATGAGCTATTTCTCAATTAAAGTTCCAGAAAATTCACTCTATATCTTTGCCACAGTATAATCTTTCACATATATTGTTAAAATTTTTTATTCATTTTATGGACCGACCAATCTTTGAGGTGAATATCAATACTTTTCTTCTTATCTTAGGCGGGTTGGTCTAGTGGTTAAGGCACATACCATTTACTATGGAAGCAACATCACCGGTTCAGTTTAGCTTGGGATTTTTGTTGCATGTCCTTTCCCATCTCCTTTAATTTCCTTCACCTCTCTACCTCACTTTTAAATAAATTAATACTATGCCCTAAAATATGCTTGAAAGAAAATATGAAATATACTAATGTGAGTGGGACATTTTAGAGTTGAAAAATGAACTTGTTACTGTTCTCTGGTGAACACACTATGTTCATCTTCTGTGGCATTTCTGTACAGCCATATTTTGTTACTTATTGTCCAACACATGATAATAGTATATATACAATAAGCTAACATCTTCTGATATATCTGTCTGCATGATTTGTCAGTTCAGCTCCAATCTAAATCGCATACCCCTACTGTAGTCTCTTTACTATGATTATATATCGTGACTACACATTATACTCCTTTAGTCTTGGTGCCAACTCATAAGCAAATACAAATCAGAGTCTAGAGTTTTATCTGCACAGCACCTCATAGTTGGAGCGATCGCATGTTCATAAGGACTCCATCATGTTGTGATCTCATGCTTTACCAGAAAGAAAGCAGATCAGAGAGCAGCACTCCTCAACTGGAACACTTTGCGAATACAACCACCTTCCCTCTGAGCTTACTGGTCTCACTTAACTGAGCTCAGCTGTGACAAACTGATGTAACATATAGCCCATAGTGTTAATGCAGCTCTATGGTCTAAGAAATGTCTGCGTTTATCCTTTGGGCCTAGTTATTTACAGTGTACAGCCATGTTTTCCAGAGAAACATGACCAGGGGATTGAAAACGTAATGCTGCTTTCTACAATCACTGCCAAATGTAATATCAAGTTTCGCTGCTATGTTCTTTTTGGGAAACATGATAACGCTTTTAGTCAGATTGTAGACGTCCTTTGGGCTGCTGTTAAACGAATTTATCAATATGTAATCTGATGGAGGCGTTTAAAAATGCAAAACATTCGTGCAAATTGTGTTGATGACTTCCAGAAACACTAATCTGTCTGATCTTTTTTTTTTTTTCCAACCATTACATCACCATTTACAAATCATGTGGGTTTTGATAATTTACTTAGTTGTGAAATAATCTGTAACAAAAATGTCTGCATGCCAACATGTGTAATTAAAATCTAAAAACCATTATTATACAGTACATAAATACAACATTGGAGCATGCTGCTGCAGTGTAATCATACATTGTGCAGTTTGTGCAAGATTGTCTCACAGCATCACAAGCAGAGCACAGAGCATAATGGGTAGCGGATTTAGTGAGATTTGGCAAGCAACCATGCAAAGTGCATTTAGAATAGACTATAGTGAGTTTAAATTGAGGATTGTTTGTCCATCTGTATGTATATACACAAAGGTCAAGTCCAGTGGCTGTAAATCAGAGGATTCAGTATAGGGGGAGGAGGTGACTGTAGAATCGTACAGAAAATGAGATAGCATGATTGGGAATGCTGGGAAAAAAGTTAATGGGTTTTGGTTGTCATTTGTCTTACCATTGGTGACAGCCCATATTCTTTAAAGGGATTCAGTGAGGGGCCATAAATCTTAGCAGGGTCATGCACTGCACAGGGGTGAAGAGGAGTTATGGAGGGAAGAGGGGACAGGGGGAGGGAAGAGGAAAGGTAGAGTGTGAAAGAGAAAAGAGAGGGGGGAGCGGAGGTACTGAGAGACAAGCAGAGGGTGAGAGAGAGTGAAAGTGGTGACATAAAAAGACAAATGCAGCTAAGGTTAACAGAGGGAGAGGCAGAGTGATGTAAAGTGGAACCGACCCCTGAGATGACGTGCTGCAGGTGACTCACCATGAATCGTAGGTCGTCGAAGCCATTGAGCAGGAACTTGCTCTCGTACTGCGGCAGCCCCACGTGCTCCAGCCACTCTCCCACCGGCTGATCCAGGGCTTTACCACAGGCCCCATCTGCCGAGAGAGGGAAGCGCTTCAGCAGTGAGAAGCCGTTCAGCCGGTAGCAGCGGCACTCAGAGGACGACACATGGCATTGCCACATCATCCTCGGCCAGCAGAGGCAGAGCCGAGTGCAGCAGCACCAGGCAGGGTGGGGGGGAGACAGGGTCCAGGCCGGGGGTGAGGGGCTCCCACGGTACAGGCGGGGGCCCGACTAAACTCAAACACAGGAGGAGGATAGGAAGTGCTGCAGGCCCAGCTCAAGCCCTGCAGGGGACTGACTAGGCTAATATACACCCACTGGTGTTAGTGTGACTGACTGGAAATGTCAGGCGAGGGTGGAGGTAGTGCAGGGAAGGAAGCCCATCTGAAGCTTGGTACTGTTAGTTATGTTGGACTGACCCACTAAGGCATCTTCCAACAAACAGGGTTCACTAAACATTCCTTTAGTGAGAAGATGAGCGAGTGTAAAAACAAGTGCCTAGCTAGTCCAAAAACATAACAATACTTAACACTACAAGTTAAGAGATTAGATAATTTTCAGGCTGAGGGAAAATGGAAATTATTTATCACTAAATTAGACATTTTCATACACCACATATTATTTACTCTGCTAAAACTATCCCCGTCATTTTCTAAAATCAGAAATTACTCCCTCAGGGTGTAACACAGAAATATTCAGTTCCCCCAAAATAAATTTGTCAGGGTTTTCACCACATACTTGTAAAGCTCTGGCTGAGTCCCATGGCTTCATTGGTCACCCTCTTTGAGAGCTAGGACACGGCTCATACAATGAAGGTAGCAGCATTCTAAAGTACTGTTGAGGTACTCGTGTTATTTTTGATCAAGGAATATACATTTGCTTAAATCATGTTTCGTCCTTACTCCAAAGCCACACAGAGTACAGTCAGGTAGACATATTGTAAATCCTACATCGAAAAAGAAACGTTGGCTTGGGATTTCCACAGTGTGCTGATTCCAAACTCCTCAATTCATTATCAAATCCAAGTATAGATTCCTTGATGAAGCTCCAGGTAAGCTGTTTGCCGGTGGAAAAAGGCTCGGTGTCCTTGGTGGTGCCAGCGCTCCCTGTGCTGCCCAGCATTCACACTCTTCAGCAGGCTGCTGGCTGTGCGGCTCCGCCAGAGAACGTGCTTCTCATCTCTCAAAGCAGTAAATCCAGGTTCAGATCCATTAAACGGCAGGTGAGCCTCTTGACTCTGAAGCGAGGATAACTGCAGGACCACAGAGCAGGTTAAGCTAGCTCCTTCCTGAGGCAGGCGCCCCCCACTCCCACCCCAGCCCACCTGGTTCTTCTCCTCGCTGGGTACAGCTAGCAGCCTCTGCGCTCAGGGCAGAGGTTTGCTGCATCCCCTGCCTGTCTGAGACATGCAGGCAGTGCAGATGCAGTCACAGCAGCTGCTCCTGGCTCACACACGTTACCCCTCACTGCTCATAGGGCATAACGTCCTGACGCCGGCTACTTCTACACAGGAGACCACAGATCTGCCTCAACCTCAGCCACTACTGCCACGTCCTTCCCACATCCACGACAGCCAACAGACTCAGTGATCATCCCCCCTTCTCATCTGAGCAAATCCCTCAAGCTCTTCTTTTTAACTCCCCCCCTCCTTGCTCTCGTCTCTCTCTGCTTTCTTTCTCTCGCTCTCGATCTCATAGCCCCATTCCCATACTGTGTGATCGCACTGCAGGGCTGCCGTATGCTGCCTGATGAAGTGGGGTGCTGCTCCACGTAACCACCTCTCCCTCACTCTCCCACTATATCAATTCCCCTCCCTCTGCCTCTCTCTCCCTCTCTGGCTTGCACTCTCCCTCACTCTGTCTCGCTCCTTGCCTCTTGCTCTCAAACACACAGACAGCTGCAAACACACTCTGTCTCTGTCCTCATCGTCTGTCTCTCTACCCCTTTCCCCTTCTATCTTGCCCCCCTTTCTTTCTCATACAAATGCACACATACTAGCTCTTGTCTGTGTGTGTCGCCCCCCACCACCACCACCACAACTACCACCACCACTGCACTGATTAGAATTGCACAGAGGCACTCTGATCTTGGCAGTGCAGAAAGGACACCACCATCAGAGAAAAGGAACAAGCACTGAGAGCCCGAAATCACAGTCTTTTTCTTTTAAGAATGACTAGAATGTAAAGGGGAGACGGCAACGCGATCCTGTTCTGAAGGAGGAACGTCAATTTTTTAGGCTAACATGGGATATTGAAACAAAGAGCCTCCTCAAGCCCCAGCTTATTAGCAGATGGCTTTAATTCATTTACATCTTACTTTGATGATAGAACGAGGGGGGGCAGCATTGATTCAAGTCAGCAGAAGTCTCTAACATGCTCAAACAGGAGAAGAGAAGAGAAGAGACATACTTCAAGTCCATCTACGTCTCAACCAGTCATACAGCATGACAGAAAAGAGGCAAATTCCATTATGTACTTCCAGATGCTCATGTCACATCGACCATTTTTAGAGCATAGCAGAGGCTACTTACAGGAAAAAAAACCTGCATTAATAGATGAGATGGTATAAAACAGATACATTTTTAGGGTAAAAAGACTCACGCACAGTGCCATTTGACTTTGAAAGAATTGCCACAGTCTACACAGGGACTGGTTTACTTCAGCACCCACCCATGCAGGGCTGCTCACTGCGTCCGTCACTGGTGTTATCTGGGTACGGCTGCAGGCAGAGCGTAATTATGCAGGCTTTCAAGCTGCTTGCAATCACCTCACACATTCCCAAACGGGTAGTCAGCCAGTCAGTAAGGCAGTCAGGGCAAGACGATGCGGTGCCAACAGAGGGAGGCAAAGTGAAGGGCTATTGATTGAACCTCCTCCGTAATTGGCTGCCTGTACCACTGTTGCTCTGGTGTTAACGATCAGGTAAAAGGCCAGGTCAGGTCTCCGTGACCCGTCAGTCATCCGCAAGGACCAGTGCTCATCATTCGTTATCAGGAAGAGGAGCTGCTGTCAGATTTGTTCTAGCCGAGGAGAAGAATGATGGAAACAGGGAGTGAGAGAGAATGAGCAGGATACAGATAAGACACAGAAAAAGACTAATAGAGGAGGAGGCGATGAAACATATGGGCAAGATAAAATTTACCATCTTATCTCCGGGAAGTAAGAAGGATTGAAGTGGACTAATTATGATTCACTACGAGATCCCACAACTCCTCCTCCTCCTTCTTTACTCTCTCCCTGAGCCTCACACCAAAGTCAGCTCTTACACCACAATATCCAGACAAAGACTGTTAAAAATACCAGCCACCCCATCCAATTACTTCCATTCATTTGGGACAGCACCACCTCCCACGGTACTAGGACCTAATTACTGACTGACAGAGTATCCAATGCTCCTCCGTGGGGGGTAACTGGGTCACTGTCTTATCCCCTGTTAAACAGGCCAAGCTGTCAAATCTACCCAAGTGGGTTTCTGTACTGTTTGAGCACTGCTAGGTCTAGACTTGGCTCCGAGGAGCGCCCCGAAAGACCTATTTACAGAGGAAGAGGTAGAGGTTGTGCCTTGATAAAGCCGTGCCTCTTTATCAGAGCAGGAGAAAAGCACTAGCTCCTTGTCAACACACCCAAGCACTGGAGAAAATGAGCCGCAAAGCTGAATTAATTCAGGGAAACTGAAGGCGGACTCTTTTCCTTTGAACGTCAGTGTGTGCCTGTACACAAACTGAGCCGATGCCTCCTGTGTGCTGTTAGCTGAGCTCTCTCTCCACTCCCTCTCTCTTTTTAAGCTCATTTACTCAGTGCTCTCTTAGCACACAATCGAGGCACTCGTGATGGGCACACAACACAAACATTCTCATCCTTGAGCATGCAAATTGGCACAAAATTGAAGGGCTGTTTTTTGTAGCCACAAAAATCTGATGTTCAGAAACCTGCTTCCTGAGGATGAATTGGTTGTCCTTGGCTCCTGATATGAGAGAGACGGTAAACAAGGAAAAGGTGGATGGAATGAAAACAGGGACACAGGATAAGGTTTTCCCAGTTCTGTCACAATAAAAAGATAAAGGTTCGATCAAGAGCGACAATTTAGTTTTCCATCTTTTTGTAATCCCCCCTTTTCTTCCTCTTTCCACCTCTCTCCTGCTGATGACTGTGTATGGTACCTGTTTGTTCCCTTTCAGTACATTGTGGAGAAAGAAATATGACCCCTTTACTAACACATACACATACAAAAACAGCAACAAAAGCATCCTCTCAACCTCCAGAACTACTTGTGCACAATCTCCGATTGAAATCAGAGCAGCAACTGCATGACTCAGCTGAATCTGGGACACTTTCAGTATGCCGTTCCTCAAACAAGGTCTATAAATAGCTCACACCTATATGTGAAAGAAAAAACAAACAAACAAAAAACAACATATTTCCTCTTATGTAATGTGAAACAACCTCAGGTCTTAATTGTTAGGACAGCAATTAATCTAAGAATGCTTGGGTGTGCTTGAAGTCAAGTTACAATTAACATCATACATCAACACTACCATGAAAGCCAGCTTTCTAAAAAGGTGCCATATAAATTAAGTTTACTTTTATTTTACCATTATAATATTATTAAATTAGAATATTAACCTTCTTCACACAACTCATCAACATTTCCCCTTCATGACCGAGGTAAATTTTTAATATGAAATCGAGAAGAGTTGATTAAATGAGTAGATGTCCTTAACATTTTGTACACTAAGCATTTAGCTGAAATGGTTGTATAAGTCAAACTAACTTTTTTTCCCATTAAGAACACTTAACTGCATAGACAGGAGGAAGTGATGACACAGTGACACATGCTGCAGTGAAAGCCTTAATTCTCCTAATTCCAATGTCATTTCTTTTCTATTTTCCAGTTTTCTTATTCTATATCCTTTTATCACAATCACACATTTTACCATTTCTGTGCTTGGGTGGCATTACACCTTGCTGTGGTCAGCAGAATAGTAGTCGCATACTGCGCATAACTAATGAAAATTTTATCTAAATGAATCTGATGAGACTTGTAAAAAGCTTTCCTGTGCAGACCCAGAGAAGCTGTTACACAATCCTGTGAAACCTCCTTATGGCAGAGTATCTAATGGAGGTAGGTTTACACTGTAGCAACTCAGGAGTGTTATCTAAACAAACTGAGCTGATGCCAGCTGGCTTCTCCCTCTGCACTGCCTGAAGGACTCTTGATGAAGCGTACTATCAGTCCAAGCCCTATTGAGATATACAGTAACTCCAGAAAAAAAAAGAAAATATGACAGTGAGGGCAATTTAGAATTACATTTCCCATAAAGTGGAAACCTTGTGTGTAACAAATAACAACAATGATGTGCCAAACAAATGTCATCTTGAATCTCTGTGACTTATAAGGACAACAAAACTACCCTATAGCTTTCCTGAAAGTGTGTTTGAATACTGAATAGCAGCTCTTATAAAAAGGTGTTGCTGCACATAAATGTAATCAGTTACAGGGTGTAAAACGTTTGGTTGCTGCTAACGTGACATATAATTCCCATCCAATAAACTCTATGGGACTATCATCCATGCAGCACCAAAGCAATTAAGAGCTTTATAAATTATTAATGAAGAAGACTCACTCAATTCCCAAGACCCAGTTGTCATTTTGTATTAACCAACCAATAAATTACATACCACATAGTCATATCTCTGGAAAAAAAAAAATTATTCCATTCTCTGCAGAAACTGAAGTCTGTAATCATGTAAACAGAATAGGTGGTGAAGCATTACCTGAGCTTGGTGTGGGCTGTTTGTTTTTGGACGTTTCAAAGCCTGCTCCAATCAAGCTCATGATCTTCTCAATCTGTTAAAGAGAATAAGCATGAAACACAGGGGGTAAATAAATCACCTTGCATTTGACTGAAATATCAACAATCACTAATGAATAACTAAAAACTGTGGAGATCTCATGTTGAAATTCTTTCAGCAGGTACCAACATTATCCATTAATGTCAAACAGGCATTAAACTCAGATCTAGCCTCCTCCATCCCACCATAGCCAAACCAGTTATAAAACAAGAACACTGAAATAATGGCACTGGGTGAGCAGTTAGGACAGAGAGCTGCTGCTGGGAATGTTGGGAAGGAGGCGGGCTGCTTTGCAATGATGGATTACAAGCAACAATCCAACGTGGACAGCAATTCAATGACTTACCCACCACTCAGCAAAAACACAGCAGGGTGATAAGATGAATTACAATCTAGAAGCTTCTGAAACTCCAAATTACTGGAGACCTAGAGGAAGTCCTGTAGCCAAATCCAGACGGCACAAACCGACCCACAGGAGATTCAGATCTGTTGCTGACTGTTTCTTAGTGAGTATTTGATTACCCTCTCAGACCTGTATTATTCAAGCTTCACAGAATAAAGCTACAGCTTACTGCAAGGTTAAGTGAGCACAATGCTGCATGCAGGAGATTACAGAGCAACTCCGAGAAGAGTTGTTTAGGGGCTTAGAGCCAAAAATGTTTATTTAAGTAGTCTCTGACTTTCCAAGAGAGCCGAAATACATTTCCAGGTTGTTTGTTTGCTTTTGTTTATTTTGCTGGATAACTCAATAGCAGCTCAAGCTGCAACAAAGTGCTTTCAGTGCCAGATGCAGTATGTGGTATCAAGAGCAGATACAGAAAATGAAAGTAGGACAAGTTATGAATATTGTTAATTTTGATTTTATTTGTCAACAGGAATGCACCAGTCTGATACACTGGATGGGTATCAGCCCCACTACTAGGGTTAGTGTTTGACAGCATTTTATCAAATCCAAATCCAGTCTCAAATCCACTTATCAAATCCTAATCCTTTTAAATCCCTAATGGAATCTCATTAAGTTTTCATCATTTGCAAGTAACTAAAGTTATAAATCTCTACAAGTCTAAGATTCAATTTAGATCTGTGATCACCTGTTGCTTGGCGAGAAGCCATACATAGTAGTTTTGGTCTGAGCTATTAACTTAATCAACAATAACAACTTTTACAACCTGTAGCTACAACCTGAACATGAGCAACGGAAGATATTAATTGTTATTAGTTGATTGATATTGATTGTACTGATACACAAAAAAAAAAAAAAAACATGTACATACATATAACAGAGGAGAACTATGAGGTTAACAGGCTCACTGGGCAATCAGCTGATCATTCCTATAGAAGAGTCTCCACTCTGTTGAACTACAAAAACACAGTTCAGTTTTTTGGACTAGGAAACGGATCTTAAATGGAACCGGCTATCAGAACCCAACCCTATCCGATACTGACCTAATGAAGTGGATCAGGTATTGGCGCCACTCAATTTGAGTGACTCACAAAAGTAAAAGGTGTATTTAACAAAATGGTCAAAATTGGAGCATTTCCACATTTCACTCTGAGGCAACCAATATCATATTTCTTCAATATAAATACACACAGTAGTATATTTATGAGTATGAGACATTCCAACTCAAGGAAATAGTCTGGGACTTATTATTTGTCCAGCATATTTGAATAATATTCAGACTCATCGCTGGTTAAATGTAAGCAAATTATGTGAGTGCCTTACTACTTGCTGACACCTCATGCTTCAAGGACAACAGGCCCTCATGCACAGAATAAATGTACCATTCACCCCATTAAAAAGAGAACAGACTCATGGTAGGCTATTTGATATTCTTGAGCTACTGCAGAAGGGTATAACTCCAGGTGCATGTTTTGACAACTTTAAACAAGGCAATTAGCAGGCAGCGGTCACCTACAATTTTATGTGCGAACTATTGCAAATCAGGCTGGGAACTAAATTTAGAATCAATAAAGTAGTCTATTCACAATCAGCAATGAAAATTTTGTGAGCTTGAAAAGCTGATTCTGCTTTCACTGGTGACACCAGAGACACAGCCAGGCTTATTTGATGTAATATTTAGTGTTTGAAAAAGCCCTATGCACTTCGCTAGTGGCATCAACACTGTAGAAAAGCCTTGATTCATTTGGAAGTCAGGCACGTGGGACGCATGGCATATGCCTCCAGCAATACAGACCTCACATTACTGTTTGAATTAACCCAGTTACATTCTATATCACACACACACACACACACACACACACACACACACACACACACACCTTTATTAAAACCTGTCACCAAAATGCTACTTCTAAGGAAACCAGCGTCATCATAGTTAAAGTGCTGAAATATTTCATAACATCATGCACATACAACCTCATCCACTGCATATAACCAGCAAGATGTTTGGCAATGAACTACGGTAGAAATATATTCTATACAACACCTTCAGGTTACAGTCTGCTTTTGAATCTTCAGTCATCCCTTGTAAATTTAAAGCTTATTCTAAACTCCAAAATGCATGCATGCATTTTCACAAAAGCGCAAACCTTTGGTGTTTCTGCTCCATGACCTAAATTGAAATATAATTGATACAATACTGCATTATAAAGTTTGGTAATTCGGTACACCGCAGACTGTTCTTAAAAGTTAAAAATTCAAATTGAACTCTTAATACCTAAACAGATCCTTTAACAACAGAAAAACCATTATAGAATATACTAAACTATTGACACTGAATTATGGTGGTATCCTGTTTGTTAATGAGGCTGCCACTGCCCTTTTACCACTTGTAATTTACACAGATCTCATTGGATCTATTAGTCAAGACAAGTTGTATGAAAAAGCCGGATAGTCATTACTGACTATCAAACATAGATATGCTGATGCATATCTATGTTTTCTTCAAGAAGGCCATGCTAAATTTGTTACTGAGATATTTAACATCCTTACTGGAGCTTTATAAACATAATTTTGTAATTCAGATTAGTCAGATTAATCTATACTTAAAGCCTGAAACAGTGGAAACAAGGTTCAGTGAGGATCATGTTGTTGACAAATTTTTAATAATCCTACCTTTATAATTATTGCAGGTTAATCCTGCAATGCGGATTACTGCAGGTTACAATGTTCAGTTTTTGTTAAAATTTTTAGAGAGATGTTGATTCAACTTTATGGTCATTTGGTTTGTGGTGGTGTTAACTTGTATAGCTTTACACTGAGGGGCATTATTTAGTAGCAATATCTAGTCTCCTCATATAAACATCTCACTGCAATACAGAGGAATGAACATGAAATTACCAATTGGTTATACAAAACAACAATTTCATGTAAATTCACAATGTGTTCATGAAATTGACTTAAGCATTGAGCCGTCCTAATTGGACATGTATTAAAAAGGAAAAGGTCCAGTTAGTCTGACCTGAAAGTCCACTCTCAGTGGGAATTAATTTGACACAAAGCGCCTCCAGTGAATGTCTGGGAGCAGGATGGAAATAATCAACCAAGAAGATCTATTCACACAGAAATGTAATTGATAATGCAGTTATGAAGCACATGGGACTGTGAGTGGACTGTATCATTAAATTAGTGGTGCTCAACTCTGAGTGATGGCACTACATCCTGAAGTGATTTACATGGTAATGCAGGTTGATCTGCTCTTCAGTTCTTGCACACACTGCAAAAATATCCATTTATGTCGCCCTTTCAAGCTCAAGTCTTGCAGAGAAAGAAAGTTAAAGGTGAAATCATTTAGGTTTTTTTTCCCCCAATGCAAATCATGTGGGTAAAAGAAATTTTGTGATTAAATGATGTCCTTGGTACCAGTCTTATTCTGCGTTGCCTCTAGATATGCTCACTTATTCTTTGGAAATAGGTTCTCTTTTCTTTGGAAAGTTATGTTTTAAATCTAAATTACTGACTGAAGTTATGACTGACATTTCTTGGTCTTCATATATTAGTGCGGAGATATATAAAGTATTCCAGCATCTCTATATTCTCTGTTTCATCCAGAAGCCTGATACCAGCTCTTCTGAAGATGGGTCTTGATGCAATTTAAGGGTTTAAGATGACAGTCCTTGGTGGTCAGATGATTTCACTCCAAGGTACATAAACCCTTAGCATTCACTATAGGTCTTCAGATAGAGACCCAGAAAACCCCAAAAGCAGACCTGACTCAAAATGGGTAATAGGTTCACACTTTGTAGTACAACGTGATGGACTACAAAGTTGGGCCCAATTTAAATTGCTACTGATCTTGGGTTGGTGATTTTGATTGGACCCAAAAGGACCCAAGAAAGATTAGATGAGCAACATGGGCTGCATCTTTTTTCAGGGAATCAAAGTACAACATATTGCTGACTTGAATCAATGGGGCTTTAACATGTCAGAGACTGTGCTTGTTACTTTTAAGAGAGCTCCATATTGGCCAGGAGTTTGCCAGCTTTTCCCTGAGTCAGTCAGCCTTAGTGAGTTCCTCCACAGTCCTTATTATGCCTACATTCATTATGTGCATCACTGCCCTTGAAAAATATACAGAATATATACATATGTGGCACTGTTCCAAGAGAGAAAAATTTAAATCCTGAAATACTAAAGAAAAGGAGGAAATGGAATATTTTAATGTAATTAGAATTAATTGGAAATTTTCCCTGCTGGAGCTAGATAAGGTAACAGGAGCAAAAAATACAGGCTTAAGACAAATTGGTGGCATAGATCTGCAAACAGTAAATGTTTTTTTATGGACTTAGGCTGAATGGGTACAACTATTACAGGATCAAGTTGCTGTGGGATTCGCTCTGTTTTGGTCTGGAGACTTTTGTTTTGTTTTTTTTTTGTTTTTTAAGTATGATACCCTCTTGGTTCCTTTAAGGAAAACCTATATTATTTAGTAGAGTTTGACCAGTAAGTTGGCAGATGTATTGGCTGATATTAGCTTAGATATATCGGCATCTGTGTATATGTCATCTGAGAAGTAACAAGAATTGTGCAGAAATGCTAAAGATATGTCTGGGGTAATTTAGCTGGATAATTTAAGAATTTAAAGCCATTACACAGACAAGGTAAATAGCTAGAGAGCAAATTTTTCAGCTGTAAAATGATTTGATTGATTAAAATTCTTTAAAAAAACATTTACCAATTTGCAGTTGTATGCATCTGTCATTCAGACTAGTTCGAGGTTACATGCCATACAAAACATTAACCATTTGTGTGAAATTTGGTCATAATTGCTGTGTGAAATATTGAGTAATGGCTAAAAAGTTTTTAGGGAAATCACACTGACCTTGACTTTTGACTAAGTCTAAGACCTCAAGTCCAAGTGAACATTCATACCAAATTTGAAGAAATTCCCTTAAGGCATTACGGAGGTATTCCGTTCACAAGGCCAAAACCATGTTTCGTGAGGTCATCGTGACCTTGACCTTTGACCTTTGACCACCAAAAGTTCCATCAAGGTGTTACTGAGATATTGTGAAGAATGGGATGGACAGACAGATGGACGTACGATCAGATGTATGGATGGATGTACGGACGTACATTATGTGTTCATGTTATAACCCTGTACACCTGTGCATCATTATCAGAGCTTGTAAACTCTCTTAATATAAATATTCATCAGCAGTGGCCTCAAAAATCCAATAATGGCCGGTCAAGCTACATTATTTAGCCAATATAAATTAGGGCTGAACAATGTATAATTTCAGCATAATCTGCTTGATACAAAAGGAAATCTCCATGACTTCCATAACTAATCTACAAGAATAGTCAGTCTGATAGAATATAATGAACTCATATTTAAGGGTTCTTGGATACACAGAGTTTGATGCTAGTGAGTGGCATGCAGACTCTGCATGCACAGCAAACCACCGATAATACTCATTCTTGATCAGTTCAGATCAAACAACCAAAGCAAAGGGCACAGAGAAGAGATCGAGACTGATTGTGCCAACATAATTAAATTGTAGAATAATTGCATTAGTCAGTTATTAAGACGATCAATTCCAACAGGCAGCATCAACAAAAATGATTTACAGACTATAGCCTGCATGCCAACTCTATCATGATGAATCACTGTTAGCTATAGACATTAAAGTACTGATAAAGCAGATCAATACATCAGCAAATGGAAATGGGAAACACATGGCCATGTATCCCAAATACACTATGCTCATCTTCATTGTATACCTTTTCAGTCAGATAACAAGAAGAGACGGCATGTTATCATTTTGTACTAACTGTATGAGACATGAGCTGTCAATCATACTGTGAATTTGGAACACTTCTGCAAATTTGCAGTGGAGAAAAAAAACTGTTTACTTTTTACTTTTTTGTTTTACAAGATGTTCCTGAAGCTGTCTCACCCTCCACAATCTGTCTAGCTGTGAGCTGCTTCTCACTTCCATTTGTAGATTGCATTGTTGGGTAATAGTGTTCATCAATATACCAATGAATAATTAAGCAAATTTAGTATAAATACTGACATATCTGGGAATACGGAATTTTGTCACTTTTCCAGCATGATAAACACTCCCATAAAACCTAAAAAGTATGGAACTGGGACACAGGAGGTGTCTTTAGGGATATGCAATTTCAATTGACATCTCCAATAATCTCTTCTTTCTGCACTAGTAATAATAGAAAGTCTTTGTATTTTAATTCAGCTTGTGATTTTTTTTGCATGTCACTGCCTCCCTTTCTCCCATCTTTCTTGTCCAGTCAACAACATGCTAGCTAATAAGATAGATACAATAAGACAAAGCACAGTATTGTCCACTGAGTCAGTGTCTCCTGTGCATAAATGATGGCCGTGAGCCCAAACAGAACAGATAATGGAAATGATGGCTGGATATAATAAACTAGCCAAAAAAGGCTGCCTGCTTCACTGGCGCTGGTCTGGAAACAGAATTACCGCCTCAGTATCATCGTCAATAAAGACAGATGGGCCAGTAGCTCCACACTATGCAAGACCCAGATCACATATTTCTATCCAGCAGTGCTCATGATTTAGATTGTTTTTCATTATTTTGACAGCTTTGAAACCATCAGCATTAATAAAACCACTGAGAATGGTAACAGTAAAGTCAGGATGGTCTGCACAGTGTACTGTAATGTGGTGATTGTTTGTTGAGTAAATGTAAGGTTCTAGCAGTGCCACCTCTTCTGTATGATATACTGTTACTATGTTTGTGTAGGTTTTACGATGTAGTTTTACTGAACCCAGCTTGTCAGGCAGCGTTAGGAGTTAATGTCAGATAATGTCAGATTATCATAAATTTAATTCCTCTATGTGTATTTTTTCACCTCGCAAAAAGAGACCTAAGCTCTACATGTGACTGATGGATTTGAGCCGAATTTTCACGTTTTTTTTTTTTTTTTTAAGCTTTTAATCAACTTAATTTGACACATTTTTTTGCATTTAGAACTGAAATGATTTGCTGATTAATCGATTTGTCGATTAACAGAAACATATTTGGCAGCTATTTTGATTATTGATTAATTACTTCAGTAATTTTTCAGCAAATATAGTGAAGGAATGCATAAATATTCTCTAAATACCCAGCCCTAGACATAAATCCAGGACACCAGCAATTCAAGGTCAATATCTTATAAGACACACTCTCCACGGCACTGTGTCAGAAGTGGAGAATGGTCAGGCTGCACCCATTATCATTCTGCTATCTAGAAAAAAAGCACTCTGGCTTGTTTGCATTTCTTTATACTAATCACTATCATTTTGGGCAGTGCTGAGCCCAGGATGCAGCGACAGTGCCCCTGCAAACGCGAGCATTGTGATTAAAATGGCTAATTTCACACAAAGAAAACACCACAAAAAAATAGCAAAGACATATGTCAACTGTCTGCAACGCGATCTGAATCAGCCTGCATTCAGTGAGTCAGACTACCCTGCTCTCAATGCCTCTAGTTTATGTTTCCTGCAAAATGTGATTTCCAAATTCGAAAGAGTCACAATTGATAGTTCTTAGTAAAAGAATGCTTCAACTTTTCAAAGGAGCAGTTGCTATTGGACCAGCCACGTTTGTCATGAACTAACTAAAGTTAACAAACAACTGTTCACTAAATAACATAATACAATCATAAACCTAAAACAATCCTCATATTGCTATTTCTAAACTGGCAAACCTGCATTTTTAAAAGCACACAACAGGTTTTGAACAGGTATAGCCCTTGCACGTGTGGAATAACACCATTAAACATCAAACTGGATGCAGTGTGGGGTCTCCCATGTTACACCTGGTGAGAAGTGTTACAGGCAATGTGACAGGTGAAACAGGACTGTGCCTCTCGCCACCCAGCCCCTACCACCATTACCGCTACTCTCATATTCATGTACCACATCTGTCTAACCAGATCTTGGGATGTGTTCACTCTGCCGTAACTCTATATGAATTATAAACCAGCCTACACATACTTTGAAAACAGTCCCTTTTTATCAACTGGAATTACCAACATGAAAACGTTTTGTATTTCATTCTTCTTTCATTTTTACTGTGGCTAATTCAAAATCATAGATACTCAAAACTAATTTTGGTTTACAAATCATATTAGGAGCTCTGCCTAATCTTTTCCCACACGATCAATTCTAAAATTATTACATTAAAAAAAGTGTATAAAGCATGTACATTTAAAACAATTGATATAAACATAAGTTAACTTCATAATAATATTGGCATTTTCATTAGGGGTCCCAAACTACTAAAGTTATGTAAAGCCACAGCCATTAGTAAGTGAAGAAGCATATAAAGACACATAGTGTATGCACTTTAAAAGCTTGCATGTGTAATGACCCCGGGAATACAGCTGGGAAATTTAGAGTACACACACGAACGAAGCCACTCAAGCATCTTTAACATGTGGTTGTGTTAACCTTTGCCTTATGAGTATTGAACAGTTGTAGTGAAGACATCAATCACTTAAATCATATATGCCATTTCTATTATTAGTAATATGTAAAAGTCACTGAAATGCAAGATTCTTATATAATGAGGTTATTTGTGGCATGAGTCTTAAAGGAAAGTAAGAACCCACCTTAAAATACATAAACACACAGAAAAGTAAAGTAGTGTGGGTGTACCTTGCATTCATGGGTCCACTTTGTTGTCAAGTAGTGTTTCCTATTTCAGTAGATAACTGGCCAAACGACAACAGGAGGACGATGAATTGTTCCATGGAAGCTAAAATGCAGTTTAACAGGAGAAACAGTGACATTTGCTAAATGTCTAGTACTGACAATAGCCTTTTAAAATCAAAGACAAAACTTGAGATGGCTTCATTTATCAGATGTGTGCTATAGTTAAATAGTACCTAATCTTTTGTGGTGGAGTACATTGTTAATGTCAACAAGATGTAGTACAAAGCACTTTTAAAGGCCTTCTCATTAAAATCATTATTATTATCATCATCTGGGCCAGATGTGTAGAGTATCTTTTACTAGACACAGCATGTTGCACTGATGTCCTGTTCAATTCATCAACATTAACCATTTCATACTCAAACTAGTGTACAGCTAAGGTAGAATGTACCTTGCAAAGATGATCACTTAGAAGCTAATTATTCAATTAGTCAATCCAAAGAAAATTAATCACCAACTATTTTGATAAACGGTTAACTGTTCAAGTAATCTTTCAAGCAAAAATGCCCAAAAAATTGTAAGTCCAGCTTCTCAAATGTGAGCATTTGCTGCTATTTTTGGTCTTACATAGTAAATTGAATATGTTAATGCCGCCCCCTGATACTGCAGGATACTATAATGGGCATTAGTTATTTATTTGGTTAACCATTTCCTCTAGCAACAGTGGCTTCAATGGTCCATAATTCAGCACAGCTGTGGTGATTTGTTTGACATGGGATAGTGATTGCAGGACTCATTGAGCTCATGGTTAATACTCAGTGAGCCCTGTTCAGCATCATTTCTATTCTCGTTTTTTCTTGAAAAAGTATGTGTTAATTTTGAATACTTAAAAAATGGTGCAGTGAGCCTACATTAAGTGCTACAGAATGAAAATTGATAACCGTTTTTGGACACATTACAGAGCAAGTACAGGTTGGTCATTAGCTAATAATGTTCTCCACTACCAAAAAGACTGACTACTATTTCACGATAAGTTACCACACATATATTTCATGGGCCATTTTGACCAGTTTGTCGAGAGAAACTTTGACTGAAGTATGGCTAAGGCCACTAAGCTAACGTTAACTGAAGTTATAACGACTAACTTCAAGTTGACGTTACAACGAAAGCTACGTCAGAAAATACTTTAAAAATGAGGAAAAAAGTATGAAAACTAAACACTTCAATTGAAACTTCAGTTTTAACGGTTAAACTTTACCGCAGCTGTAACGTCACAGGAAGCGTTGAGGGATATAACTGCTCTGACGTCGTCATCACAGGTGTTGAGCTTAGCTTGGATGGTGAACGTAGGCAGTTATCGGGCTATTGTTATCAAGATACCGGTATATCTTAACTAACGGAACAGTGCAATTTAGTTACAACTGATGGCGCAGTTATCTTCGGCTAGTAAAAGGTTTGTAGCTGGTGACAAAGGTTGATCTCTGTTCTTCAGCTTCTAGCCAGGTGGACTTGATTTGTTTGACCTGGTCTCATTGGCTCCACCCCGCTGCCCTTATTTGGAACTCCAACTGACAAAGATGGCGGAAAATTTATTTCATTTTATCCAGACTTTATGTACACAGACCACATATAGCCTATTATAAGACATCATGCTTATTTTTTCAGCATTTTGAAGTGGCAAATCCACATATTTTAAGTTCATTTATTTGTCTGCTCATTTATGTCACATCACTTCCAAATAGGGCAATGAAACTAACTTGGACAATTTTCCAAAAATAACTAGGTTAAAACTGACCCAGATATACCCTACCCATAGGCAGAAAATCACCCAAGAAAACGGGCTGTTTTGATCCAGTGACCCAGCAATATTACATAAATCTCACCAACACTGCATTACATTTTCAATCCAGTGTGGTTATTTCAAGTTATTGTTACTCAGTGCAAGATATTATACTGTGTATTAATGGGCAATTTGACAATTTCATCACACACCTACATTAAAAAGTAATGCAGAAGGAGCATCCATATATAAACCCCAGTCAGATGTCAAAAGAATGATTCACTAATCCAACAAAAGCTGACAGGACAGGTGGAGGACACCATAAAACACCCTCATAAATCAGGATCCTCAGACAGGCAGCAACACTCACAATGCAGCCAACTACAGGACTGAGAGTGAATGAAGTATGTGGCTTTGAGGTTTTTCCACTGAACATATCCTTTATTAAGGTTTTATTTAATTAGGCTAATGACACCTGCAGATGGCTTAACATTTAGGCTGCATGTTTGCTCTGTGTTAAGTAGTTCAGAAAGAACGCTGTGTCAGAAAAGATTGTGAATAAAAACTGTCTCATCACATTGGCTGTTTGTTTAAGTAAAAGTCTAAGTAGAATACCAAGTGCTTTCAGGACCCAAAAATGGTCAGTGGCTACATGGGCTGTCAGAGATAAAACAATTTAAAATACATACTGTGGGCTTTAAAGGTTAAACTTCAAATAATAATTTCCATTTTCATAACATCCGAATTCCAATGTCCGTATTCAGTATGTTGGCTCTCGGTGTGTGCGCATGGGCTGACATAAGAGTGTGTTTATGTATCTGACTTAAAGCTCAGCCTCCCCCTGAGCCTCATGTGTCGCTTTAATGTTGACGGTGGTGGTTGATCGCTTCATGAGATGTACACACAAGCCAGAGTCGGTTTTTGCCCTCCCCCATACACACACACACCAATATCCCCAACCCAAACAAATCCCTTGAAATCTGGAAGAGAAGCAGACACTCGGGAGCAGCTGCAAAACAGGATGCCCTTGAGAACAGGACACTCCACCCAACATGGCCTGAATAAACATTTGTGTCAGAGGGCAGAGGGGTGGAGCAGAGAGCACGCACTGTACAGGGAGAAATGACAAAGAGAGGGGTACACAAAGCCAAGTAAAAGTTCAAGATGTTTAAGTATTATGAAGTGACACCATACTGCCCTTGTTGTAAAGAAGAAAAAGCTGCACAATTATCATGCTCTGTTCATGTGACCATAACTTAGACATGACTCTGGTGAAGATGGCCCAAATAAACCTCCTAGGTGGTCTTGGGGCAACAATGTGTCACTGTGCCCCCATTGACTCCTATTATACATGGCAGTTTCATTATTTCCCAAGGCACCCAGACACCAACCTAAAGCTGAAATGTTTAGCTGATTAACAGACAGATAATTGGCGACATTTTTGATAACTGATTCATTGTTTAAGTCATTTTAAGCATTAATGCCAGAGATTCACTGGTACTAGTTTCTCAAATGTGATTATTTCCTGGTTTCCCAGTTTTCTCTGATGCTAAACTTAACATTGTTGGGTTTTTGACCACAACATTTTTTTACTCTTTTCTTACAGTATATACACTGACCAATCAATCGATTTATATTGGAATAATTGTCAGATGTATTGATCGAAAATAATTGTTGGTTGCAGCCTTACAGAACTTCTATGATGTAGTAATTCTACCTGGCCTGAGGTTTTCTGTAGTTTAAGGACTTAGCACACAGTAAGAAATTAAAGGAATTTGTTAAAACAAACTTTACAACTAATGAGCTAAAAAAGTTTATGCCTTAATGCTAGATTTGGACCAGGACCACAGGACGGCAGACCCATCATAGCTGGTATTCTATTTCAGTGGTGTAAATTTCCTACATTTTTACAGTTTAAATTGTATATAGTTGGCATCAAGTTGTGTAGGCCCACATGATATGGAGTGAACCTGGGACTTTTGGGGCCTCCAGAGGACTGGGGCCCCTGGGCAGTTTCCTAGGTTGGTAATTCAGCCTTGGTGAAGACACTAAGATGAGTCGCAGATAAGTCCAATTTTTGAGACTCAGTCCAAACGGGTTTGAAACTAAGCCAAGATTGTGACCAAAAAAGACAAAATGATCCCCCAGTCATTGTTTTTTATACTGTTGTCATACTCATAGTGTGAATCAACTTGGCTATAAAAGTCACAAATCATAAAAATACACTCAGCTAGTACAGTCTTTCGGTCAGTGCTTTAGGAAAGTGCTAAAAATAAGCATCACCTGTAAATAACAGCATGTGAAGAGGAACTTGTCTTAGAACATCTTTTGGACTCATTTGAAACCAATGGGGGTCATTACCAGGACTTTAGAAATACTGAGGTCATGGGTTCAGATTCCCCCAGTAGAACCACAGTCCCTTAAGAGAATAACTATCAACCAAGCTCAGTAAAATGACCACATATCAAAGAAACAAGTCACACATTTCATTCATTCAACTACCTTCTGTTCAAATTTGAAGATATTTAAACTAAAATTATATCAGAATCAATAAAAACAACAAGTATGTCCAATATTTGTGTACACAAACTCATCTTCATGTCATTAAACCCCCAAAACTCCCAGAATCCTACAAACACAGTATTTCCAAGGATGTGAACTCAGTGTCCTCAATGGTAGCTATGGCACTAGAAACAAAAGACCGTATTAAAAGGTGGCCAAGACTGAGACAACTAAGACAGCACAATTACTATAGTCCTGACAAGTCCTAAGGTTGTTGGACTGAGAGTACCAGCCCAAAAAAATATATTAAGTAAATGTACATAAAAAAGAACTGCTCCTAAACAATAAAGCAGCACAAACATAATTTTCGCTGCTACTTAAACCAGTTGCTAGCCATGTCATCGGTTGGGTATGACGAAATATTGCACTATGCCAAAACTTATTGTCTGAATAAGATCTTATCTCTTAAATGTGATAGGGATTAAGCACTCAGCAGAAAGTGTCAAAAATCTTCCACTGTGCTGTGAACTTTAAAGAAAAATACTTAATTTTGCCTCTGAGCTGTGCACTTTGGTAATATGTTAACAGTTTTCAGCTATTGCCCCCACTGGTTACAACTATTTAAGTGCATTTGGAAATTTTGGCCATAAATGATTATTCATTTCAAGGTCTTTGCAGTGCTTTAGGGTATGCTCCATTGACGCTTTAAAGAGCTCAAAAATCACAAGTTAAGGCTTTTGGGGGCGATGGGGAGTGGGGGGGGGGGGACTGCTCACAGTGGGCTGAAAGTAGATGGCGCAAGACGGAGCAAAGGAGCCAGAGGAGTGCAGGAGGAGACAGTGGAAGCGTGGGTCGGCCCCTGAGACATATACTGAGTGGATGTGGAATGACAGCACAAGCCCAATTAGTCTTGGATGCCAGGGCTGCTACAGGGAGGTCGGTGCAAGTGATCAAGCCATTCATGCATTCAAGCACTCGCCCGCAGGCATTCTCTGCCGACAGCCTGGGTAAAGTTACTCTATCACTGCTTCTGCCGGACTCCTGATCTCTCTCATACTGCTACCTCTGCTTTCCCCCTCTTCCTTCCTTCCTTCCTTCCTTCCTTCCTTCCTTCCTTCCTTCCCTCCCTCCTCTCTCCTGAAATGTGCTGCCTCACCCATTCCCATTTCTTACTTTTTCACACTAATCCTCAATTGCTTCTCTTATCGGTTTCTCTTTTTTTCCTCACACATTCACATGCATTAGCACACCCTCTTTTGAGGACATTAACACACTCTACTTGAAAGCCTGACCATGCCTTTACACCAAAAGTGCCACTCCCTCTGTCCTTTACACCCTCCCACTTGTTTCCCTTCCCCAGAGCTCGAGTATTACCTCATCCCACTCAGAAGCAAAGGAAGGCATGCGCTCCATGGATGGCTGCCCAGAGCTGCAGTTAGACACCGACCCACTGCGGCCAGCCAGACCTCCATCCTCTTCTCCAAGTGGTGACGCCAACAAGTCAGAGTCTGACTTGGACAAGCTTCGAATGAGCCCCAGGTCTGCAGGTCTGACTCTGCCTGTCGCAGCTGATGAAGACTCGGTTGAAACTTCACTTGAGTCCTTGATGTCAGCCTTTGGATTCTGGATCCCCTTGGCGGGGCTGGCATCCGGCGTGCACTGTGCCATTGTTTTGGAGCTGCCAAGAGCAGCTCAGGGTCCTCAGTTTCCTGCAGTACTCTGACTTGTTTAGGCAGTCCAGAGAGTGATTCAAGGTCTTTGCGGAGCTTTAAAACTTCTGGTGGTGGAAAGCCAGTCAATGGTAGTGCTGAAAGAAACAGAACAGTGAAATATAACTACTGTAGACTGGGGAAATCTGCCTGCACTCCAAATGACTCAAACTCATGCTATTGTTTGGAGGGAAAGGGAGCATATAAGTGAGAGACTTGTGCACAGAAACAAGCATCAAGGTCCACCCACTAGTTGTATCCTGTTGCCCTCCCCTTAGTGACTAGCTGCCTCAGAGTACCCCTCCTTTATCCTCTCGGCTGTGACTTTTTTTTGATACTCCTACAGTTACTTTTCTCATTAGTTCATGTATCTTATGTGGTCATGCAATTCCTGGAAGGCAATATTCCCAGTAGAATCTGAAATAAGAAACCAGGATTAGATGAAGCAAGAAGCATGTATACACAAAACTATGAGCATCTACATCAGACACACCACTGTGTATATGACTCAGAAACACGTGGATACATTAAATCTGTAGTGCTTTAAGATATAGCCTGATGCCTGACTCAATCAGCTGAAATCAGCCCAACACAAAGTCTCAGAGTAAGACATCAAAAAAGCCGCTGCATCCTCTTACCTGCTGATTTATTTAGCCATGGTTCCTTCCCTGCTTCGTGTGTTTGTGTCCATCCTGTTCTGAGATTGTTCTCAGACTCTTCAGGAGGACCGGCTCTGTCCCATGGTGAGGATCAGAGGGGACGGGAGGATCCCAAAGCCTGGCCTTATTCAGACTGACAGCTGGGGTAATCAGTTTACTGACGCACTGGGTGGCTGCTCCATTTTAAAGGAGGGACAGACGGGATTCCTCCTTTGCTGTCTTTGTGTGTTTCCGAGAGTGTGTTTGTGCAGGAGACTGAGGTTACTGAGTTGAGATTACTTTTGCTATTGTTTGGCAGACATAAATAATAAGAAATAATATTTCAGACCTTTGTTGAACAAGCATCTGTCTGTCTTTTCTATCTAGCATTGGTCCAACTCTGTCATTGACCTGAAGCAGAAAATAAAGGATGTCCCTCTGGATGCATCTCCTATTTTTCCTCTGGAAATTCTGCCTGACCAGGAGATTCATCTCTCATAGACTTTCATATACATATTTTAATGTCACAAATCCAATTGTGGCTAAAGTGGTGACATTTCACAATGATGAAACACTGATCTCGATGCCAAAGTCATTAGATGTGATACATTTGATAAATGCCATTAAGTGTTTTTATTGCTCTCTCTGACATGGTTGTATAAGGGGAATGTTTACTCTTGGGATCAGCAGTGGTTTGAAAAAATGGAATGTAAAAAAGAAAAAAGATGTCATACACGCTATGCTATTCATGACTCTTCTGAAAAGGATCTGATGCTGACAAAAGGGTCTCTTGCGAGGCATCCTTAGTATTCACAGGCAATCGTAGCCATGCACAGCGCGCCTCTGTGCCCTGTGCCCTCAATCAGCCAAGTTCCTTGCATGCTCACCTCTTCCCTATGGGCAGCATTGGTATGTGCATGACAGAAAAGATAACGTCCTTCGCTTGCCAAAGAGAGTTCACACAGTCGCACACTGCTTAGCTGGCAATAACAAAAGCCACATCTAATGAAGCACGTAGAACTGCACATCTAATGATCTCTATGACTGTGATGAGGATGAAGCAGTTTAAGGTATCCACATTTTCTGTGCCATTTTAAACAATAGAGGCTCTGGAATTCAACATGTTTCAAGATAATGATGTCTTCACGGCATATTAGAGCGACTAAAATAAAACATGCATCCCCTCCTTCAGCTGGCTGGCTGCTGAGCCTCGGGGTAAAGACAGCGGTGACTCATGAACACTCTTCTCTAACAAAGACATGCACACTGTGCAAGTCACAGAGAGGCAGTGCATACAGTAAACACACACACACACTGGAGTGCAATGTTTTCATGCGCACAGTGTTTGTGTGTATGTGTCTGTGTCTGTGTTTGTGTTCGTGTGTGTGTGTGTGTGTGTGTGCGTGCGTGCGTGTGTGTGTGTGTGTGAGTTGTGTGCACCTAAATTGTTTGTGCTCCCTGACACACGGATGCCTTTTCAGGATTCTTGTGTGTGTGTTTGTGACGTTCGTTCCACCTGCTGTTATGTGTCCCCAGGTCCACAATTGACATTTTTAATAACACTGCGCAACTTTTGAAACCACTTTTCTCACCACTCCAGCCTATAAATCATTATCCTTCTCTGCAATTTGGTGCCCTCCAGTTCCCACCTGATCAGCCGCTATTACGCAGACAGAGAATGAGGCCATTGGGTAAAGATCTAATAAAGTTAATCAACCTAGGAAGCTATTACCTGAAGATAGGCTGTCTGGCTTCAAACAAATCTGCAAATTGTAACAAAACTCCAAATCAGCTACTCGTGTACGCCATAAAACGTGCTGTACAATTCCCTGTGTGCCTGTCAGTCATATGGTTCACTCTCTGAAATCCCACTGCACTGTGTTTGGCTTGTTCTCCTTTGAGAGTCTGAAAGGACGTTAACCCGAGAGTCACGCACAAGAATGCTCTGATGCTGACCTTTGAGGCCATCAGTTCCCCAAGGCAGCGGGGGTGCCATTCATCCAAGAGATCAATTTCAGAGCCCCGAAATCTGGGAATTCATACTGTTCATCGCTGGACAAGCAGGAAAATCCAAGAAATAATAATGTACAAGATCAAGTAATGCTTAGAAGAAGAGGGAGGTCATTTACAGGCCAACAGCATATTCTGTATATATAGTAGTATGGTTTAAATTTCAAAACAAATTCAACGTGAAGGCAGAAAAAATGACATTATTTTTGGTGGTGTCTCACTTTGTAAAGACACACTTCAAATATTGCTTCATTGTAAAAGTAACTTCAAAGTTGAGGGATAAAATAAATCACTTCAGTGGAGGCAACAGCAAAGCTACCTGCTGTTCGCTCAGAATGGCTAAAAGATGCGACGCCTGTGAAAGCTTTCCAGCAGACGTGGACAGAGCTGACCTCTCTGCAGGGAAATGGGAGGGCAAGTGTGCATGGCTGAGTGAAGACGTAGCGCTGGATATCCATCAGCGTTAGAGACGGGGAGCGAGAAAAAGACACTGGAGGGTAGAGATACAATCTTTTCTCAGCGCCTAACTGGGTTTAGTTGGTAATCTCACTGGGTTATTCTGTGAATTTCCCCAAATAACCTCTTATCAGAAGCATCTGCAGCACGTGTAGATTATGGGGGAAATTGACACGAGGTTTCCGTAAAGATTTGGTGCAGAGTGGTTTACTGGCTTTTTTAACCACACTAGTGGCATTTCTCCAGGGTTGGCAACGTTGGTTGGTTTTAAGGAAGTGTCTCAACAACTATGAAATTTTGTATGAAATATCCATGATCTCCTGACTTTTCCTCCAGTTCAGCCCTGAAGTTGACATTTGTGATCTTGAGTGAAATGTCTTGACACTTCTTGGATGGATAAGTCCAATACATTCATCATTCATGTTTCCCTGAGGATGAATTGTAATAATTGTAATAATTTCCGTTTAGAAATATTCATCTTGTCCTGTGGCAGCTTGTTTGAATACTGTCTTTATAATAAAAGAACAAGTTTTCAAAGCTGAGAAAGCTTTAGCAGGCACCTTGGCCTTTTACTGCAGCAGCAGTCACACAGTGGAATACATCACTCCTATTACTAATCAATGTTTTTAGTGTGAAGGCTACTGGATAAACAGGATGTGATCTGAATCTGAAGGCTTGAAAAAAGTGGTGATAGTTGGTAGATGCCTTTGAACAAGATGGATTGTGTATTAGACACATATTAAAATGTAAATTAGAGAGCAATCAATCCTGAGCGGGACATTCCAGCACTGCTGCTGTGAATTCTCACCTTCAGAAAATGGTTATCAGTGATGTTGCTGCAGCATTTCCACTGCATCCTTTTCAAAAGGAAAACATTTTTTTGGTCTAGTGTGATAAGGGATTGCTCATTCTTTTCTATCACGCTGCGTGGCATCATGTGCCACAACAACTGCTGCTGGCCACATAAGGAAAAAGATAAATGTAACAGATAAATTTAGCATGCCGGAAAGATCAGAATCAATGTGCAACGTGGAATTCAACTGTAGTTCCGGCATTTGTATGTAAGATGAAAAACGATGGCATGATATCCCGTGTGCAAGAGGCATGTGTGTACATGCAGGTGTGTGTTCCCCTGCTGCGCATTCATTATGGATACATGCACGCGTGTTTATGTGTGCGCATGGATGTGTATGTATGCACACAGGGGTAAATGTTGGTGTTGAAGCCAGAGGCATGCAGAGCTTCCTGTGTTAGGTTAATGCTCTCTTTGGTGCTTTCAGTGAAAACAATGGGCACAGCTCCATGTTTCTGAATTTCCCATCAGGGGGTGTGATGATGACAATGGCCACTGACAGATTAAACACATTCCCTGCTTTATTGCAGTTGGCAAAGAATTTAAAAGGAAAAGAAGAAAAAAAATGCAAGCAAGAATATACAATTTAATCTAATGACTAACAATCGTCCACATCTTATCAAAGGTACATGCGAAGAGAATGAAGGAGGGATGCATTTAAATTCAGAGAGAAGAAAGGAGAAAAGGGAATCTGTGAGCGTAAGATGCAGAGAGCCACAGCTGAGAGCAGGTAGAGCCAGGACGAGAAGGCAGGGTAATTAATCCACAGATAATGCGGACGGTTCACAGCCAGGTCACTCGCAGTGTAACACCACCATAATAGCTGCCCTTGACAAGCTCCATATCCAGAGACTACTGGAGATATATGTCTTAATGATAGTAATGATATTGGCAGTCATGAATCAATTAGACATGCTCAATATATTCAGCTGAGAGTCAAGAAATCTATTGTCAAGGAAGTGATACTTTAAAACAATCCACCTCCATATAATGCAACGGCGCACGCAGCACTTTTGAAGGAAAATCCAGCGTTTGCACAAACTCAAGCTACAAAATACTACAGGAATCTCTTTCTACTATCATGTTGTTTTCCCTGTTGCAAAAAAAAAAAACCCTGCCTACTGTCTTTTATGTGCAAAAGTTTATTGCTGTGGCTAAATCTGTCTTCATCTTCAGATACAGCGCTTAGCCACAGGCTTTTAGCCTTTTTAACTGTTGGACATCAAAGAATTTTGGAGAGTAAGAATCCTTTCCTTCCTTAAAAATAGACTCTGCCCTTGACTCTATATTGAGCACATTTTTAGAAGCAATTTCACTTGTTGCCGGAGTAAAAGGCGAGACAGCACTCTTGTATTCAGTCCCAGCTTTCTGTTATGACTACGTCAGATTTAAAAGGTGAGATGACTGGAGATTTTTTTTTTCTTTTTTTTTTTTTGGTCTAGCCTTGGTCATTTTTATTTTTAGAAAGAGAAAGCGTTCTTATTGTTTTGTGCAAATGAAATATGTTATTTCTGCATCTTGTAAAGTTCAGTCAGTAATTATGACTGTGAGTCTGGAAATGAACAACTCCTCAGAGAAGCATGACTTGAACAACGTGCCTGCTCTAATGGCAATAAAATGTCAGTGGATTCTGAAAATGAATAAAAATGGGCCTGGAAATGGTTTGGGTTTTGTTTTAAGGGCTGGAAAAAGTTCATTTAGAGGAGAGCTGACTAACTCAAATCTTTGGCAGAAGAAAGAAGGAAGCAAAGCACAAGAGCCAACAGTGGCAAGCAGTCAGTACACGATAAAGACGGGTTTTGCTCATTTCTAACAAGAGCTGAGTCCTTGTATTAAACACCATTACATGCATGAATGAGATGGTAACAGATGATGGGTTTTTCAATTCCACCTTGGGCGCATATTGACTGGCAGAAGGGAACAACAGAAATTTCTGTAGGGGAGATAAGCAGAGAGACACTTGATTGCAAAGACAGCTTCCCAATAGAAACAATTTGGGATACTTGAGGCAGTTTGACGTGCGCCTCTGAGACTGGAAACCAAGTCATTTGTGAAAACTTCTTTCTGTCTGCATGTAATCTTTCATGATCTTTATAGATAAAAAGGCAGATTGTGCACCTTCATTCTGGATTCATCATGTTGTGCAATTGTGTAAAAGTGAAAAGGGCTGAAAGGAAAGGATTTATGATTGTTCACGTTGCTTCTGGTGAGAAGAAAGATGGAGTAGTTATGAAGCTCCGTCTTCATTTCTTGATGCCTGCACAGCAACAACACACGTTCTGCTGAAACTCAGAAATCAATGACTCCCTCTGGAAAAACAGTACACATTGTAATTTTAACAGAAAGCACAGAAGCAGCCAAGTTGAGAATAAAGCTTTTAAAGTTTTCAGGGTGGCTGGCAGACTACATAATAGACACAAAGTTTGTATTCCTTCATTTATGCCTTTTTAGGCTGATTATTTTACTCAGATATGCAGGTACTGCACTCTGCCTTTGAATAATCTTGACAGAACACAAGGGGGAAATGCCAACAAGATGTTCATTCAGCTTTCAGGAGAATAAACTTTCATTTGATTCTTTTATTATTCTAAATCAATACATTAATGTATGATTGAACACAATTAAATATGAGATTTAAAGGTGGCTTAACCACTCTCTTCCTTCATGACTGGATTTATCTACTGCCTCAGTTAGTTATGTGGAATAAAACACTGAATTACCAAGATGTCAGTTCACCAAAACTGATATTTTTCAATTAGAAATAACATGTAACAGCTGTGGAAAAATTATAGCTAGCTTTCACTTGATATAGCCAGAGTGCAGTTACGGTGGTTTGGCCTGGTTTCTCATCCTGTTTTGTAGTTAGTGCAACTACTGAAGGCTGTTTTCACAGAAATTACACATTTCCATGGAATAATATATTTTTAAAATGGTGAAACAGATGTCAAAAAGTCACTCTTGACCAAATATGTAGTTGTTGCTTTTTGGCTTTATAGGACACATAGATTTAAAAGAGCCTTTAGAGTCTTAGTGGCTCAGTAGGTCTTTAAGAGTAGTCTTTCATTTTCTGAAATAATCACTGAATGTTAACCTTCAGACAGTGGCACTTTCCAGCTTCATGTTGCGCATGTTGCTTTGAAGTAGAAAACAAAACAGGGTCGGAGCATAAGTGCAGCAAATGAAGTAATGGTTAAACTACAACAACATCACATGAACACAGGGGCAGAACGAACCAGGCAAAGTGATATAAGATGTAGAGAAATAATCACTGTGATGGCACATCAGCTATGGGCCGGGGAGCTATTTTTATATGCATGTATGGATAAGAACCATATGTTTGAGGTGATGAGGACCCTGATAAAAAATTCAAGTCCTTTAGTTGGAGGTGAGATTATATGAAAAATTAATGAAGTTGGGTAACTCCAAATTTAGACTGTCAGAATTGGGGAAAACAAAAACACAGAGAGAATAAAGAGAGAATATATGAATCTCATCACCTGCTGTTAATCATTATACCAACATTTGGATAGCCTATGTCTTAAAGATGATGGGTCAAGTAAAATATTTGATTCATTGGAATTTACTTTATTATATAACCACAATATTGAAACTAAATATTATATCTAATTGATAAAAAAAAAAACATTGCCTTTTAACATTTAACTGTGGTGCCTTTTTCTGCTTTCTTGTTTAATATAGCACTTTAAGTTTCATTTCTTTTCTCACATAAAGTGCCACATAAATGCTGTCCAGCTGTCGTGGAATTTGTTGAAGTTCAAATTTATTTTTTCATAAATTTTCTTGTCCATGTTGTCTTAAAAGAAGAGCTTCATGGTTCATTTCTAATCTCAGACACTGACTGATATGATCAAAAGATTCAGAACGCAGACTACTGCTGTTCCTGAAGTCAAGAATGAACTTTGGGTGCATCCCGGTGGCCTTTAGGGTTTAAGGTGCTGACCATGCAATCGCAACGTCGCCAACTCAAGTACGGCTAAGGTCATCTGTGCACCCACCTATGAGTGTGAAGGGACGAGGCTGGAAAACATGATAGAATTTGATTTTTCACATTAGTTCGATTAGATTTATGAAAATTGACATTTCTAGGAATATTGTTTCTTAATTCTGTCACTGAATAGCATACAATACTGACATAAACACAAATACCTGTAAGTAACATACATGTGGGGTGGGTGGTTTTGGATGAATCTTATTTCTAAACTTTGGTTTGACACTCCGACATATCTATAACCCATTCTTATGTCTTATTTAACACTATGGTATCACAGTAAATAGTTGTGTAAATTATTTGCTTGTCCTTTTGACTTTATGAAACTTAGCCGTGAAGTGCAAAATACTTTGGATGCAAATGCTGATAGATGAATATTTAACATGGTTATTTATAAAACATTGCAATGCACAACACAGTGGAGCAGGTGAAGGAGAATCACTGTCAGTGTCCACAGAGCGCACAGCTGGCCGGTGGCAGGCTACCACGGGGCTGTAGACAGTTTATTCTGAACTAGGGCAGCTAACAATGTTATATGCGCTCAAAATGCTGACCCAGTGGCAGTGAGTGACAAATTTAGACTTTTCGCATTTAGACTTTTAGCTGATGACGTGACACACAGGCTGCTTGTATCGTGTCTGAACCTTGCATCGCAGTGTAGTGAAGCTAACTACTCTTCATCTGCTATCCCAGTGTGCCACATTGTGCCAACAGTAAATCAATCCCAGAGGGCGAAGAAATAATAATTCTTTCTTTCTTCCTGGTCATATACAAGGCCCACTAATCAAATTAGCCTTAATTAAATCTGATTCGATGTCATTCATTTGCTATGCGGGCAGGCGTTGCATTTCAACATCTCGGTGGAAGAGTGATCTAGAGGAAAGACAGTCATCGATTTTAAGTCAACCGGAAGTTTGTAGAAACGTGAAAATACATACAAGGCTTCGACATGTACAGCTGTGATTTGTGCAGCAGGTTAGTGAGAGATTAGATGTAAGCTTTGCTTTGTTTTTTCAGATACTGTGGTGTACTACATCTGTATAAGCCCGCAGGCCCATGGGAGCCCCTGCTGGCCAACACAACCACTGTTTGAAACAAGCAGATTCAAGAAGCTCTCCCTGAGGCCAAGGAAAATGGATATTGATCTGGAGCCATGACTAAATGGATTAAATTACAGAGTAGTGTTGGTAGCAGGGCAGCAGAGAGAACGAGACAAGAGGGAGGAGGAGGAGGAGAGGAGGTGGAACTGAAATGGAGGGAGAAACAAAAGGGAGGAGGAAAAGCAGACACAGGAGGTATTGAAAGTCTACCAAAATCTTTCCCCTGCAAACCGCTTTCTTTCTCTGTGATTCTTCCGATCAATAGCCCACCCAGCAGCCCTGTGCAGTCATCCCCTGCATGCCATACTCCCAAGCATCATCCTGGTCTTCATGCAGTTATGAGCCAACTGGCTTTAGAGAAATCGGCAGTCAGGGGATTATCATTTTTCATTCAACCAAGGCTGTTGAGTGGTAAGAATGCCAACTGCATGCTGGGAGCAAAAAGAAGATGCATCATCATGAATACAGAATCCAAAACAATCCTTCAGAGGGTGTAAATCAGGACGCATCTGGCCGGCTGTCAATCGCAGTCAAACCTGTTTGGTATAAACAATTAATCAATCTGCAATCCTCCTGAAGCCTCTCCCCTCCCTGGCCTTGTTGATGGGTCTGGGGGCTGCAGAGAAGAGCTTTCTGAGTGCTTCTCCTGTGAGCCCTGAGAGTTGGTATTCGGGACATTAATGCGTTCACGTGTATGACAGGAATATCAAAGAGGTGAGTTTGAGCTGCACTGTAAAAATGAAAAAGTCAAGTCAATTTCAACAACAATCTTCAATAATAATTTTCAGTTATGCAATTTAACCTGGTTTCTTAAAGCAGCTTTATTAAAGACTCTGGTACTAACGATGAATCACATGACTAAGAGGGGTCGCACGTGGAGGTGGACCCACAGAGATCACAACCTGACTATACAGTTCTCTTCAGCTCTGCAGAGCTTTACGGTGACTTTTAAGCTCTTTGTTTTGGTTTCCTGGCCTGTAACTTTACTGTTTGGTTCACTCTCACTGCTCTCATCAGTGTCGCTAACAACAAAGCTCTGAGCGAATAGCTGTTTCGCAGCTAAAGAGCCAGACATTTCCCTCAGGAGTTGGTGGAGATCAAAAACAGAGCTTAAAGAGAGTGAATATTGGATTTTCGCTCACTCTGTGAACAGAAATGTGACTCTGAATAAATGCTAATGTTGCTCAGTATCAACTTAAAAGGTAATAATGTGTCAATATTTGACTCACAGCTTGTTTCTGCTGCCCCCAAGTGGCCAAAAAGCTGCACGTTTTGGCTGCAAGTTGGTATACTTTTGAATTTTCTGTTCTCTTTCTTCAAGAGTAACTTATGCAGTTACAGCCAACTTGAATTTTCACCTATGTTAAGTTGCTCAAAGTTACCAAAATCTGTAATTTTTAGCTTTATTTTTTTAGTTTTTGGCTTTATTATCAATCATGTCAGTAAAACAGTGACAGTCGGATTCCTAATGAGATTCCTCATCGTCAGATATTCTCCTGCAGAAGATCGTCTGGGATTACATGAAGACCTGACCTGACTTTAAACTGACAGACCCATTCAATTACAATGGTGCAAAGGTAATAGAAAATAACTGATTCAACAGAACGGATTTTGAAGAGGGCTCTGGTATAAAGCAAACACTAAGTGAACTCCAAAAACATTTTACAAATGAAAAACACAAGTTAACAACTCTTACTAACTTTGAAATCCCAGCTAAAGAGAGCAAGTTATCAGGTCTCACTCACGTCTGTTGAAACAAGAGACTAACTTAGTCTGTGGGCTCTTCATTTTTTCTTGAAAGATTTTATAAGCTAGCAACCGTTATTTATACCAAAAATGTTTAAGTTAGTGTTTTTGTAGTACATAGTGATACCAACATCATGAGTAGGCTGTTTATCCCACAAAGGTAACTTCTCCTGCCATTGTTGAAAATGTCTGTGAACAATTGGTTTTTCAAGACCTAATTTCACTCATCTAATATTCAAAGTATCAGCCCAAACCCTGTAGTGTCTGTTGATAAGATTCATTATCACACACTGTATTTCTCATGATCAAGGCCCATTTCCTCAACTCCTGAGCTCTAATCATAAACACTTTTCCCCACTCCACTTCATTCCCTCCAGGGCAACCCTCCACTTCATGGCTAGATTGAATATTCATAAAGACTTCTGATTTCAGATGACACACGAGTATCCGCCTATGCTCGACATATGCATAAAATGTGCATTAACATGGTTTTATTCCTGTCTCACTGATGTGGAGAGCGGATGTTTATAGGACATTTAATGGAATCCATCCCTCAGAGTGGCCATCAGATTGCCTGTAATCTACCAAAGACTCTTTGAAGATCACAATTTACAACATGCATGACTGACAGCTACCAAAAGTTATCTGATGTGGTGCACAGCACTGTAACAGTTTGGATTGTCTTTGCTTTCCCTCCGGTCTACAACTATATAAATTGGCAAACACAGCGTGAAGCATATGGCTATTGCCCCCAACAAATTTGTTTCTTTTTTATATGTGGCCTAGAAATTTCCTAAACCATAAAGCCACAGAAATGTCCTCTGGGAGTGTGAGATACAAAGAAATTTGACAGTCCATGGAAGCACATAATCAGTCATTGCACATCATTCCAGTGTCTTGGTTCTAATTGCAAAGCATCACAACTCTCTAGCTCCATCTGTTGAGACATTTTTAATAATCATAGGCCCACGTTTGTGATTATGGACACAGAAGTTAAAATCCAGCAAAGGGAAAACACTGAATTATTGCGAGGCATTGTCGACACAAATGTCAGCTGAGATAATGATTCACTGGCAGCCACAGATTCTTATGTAACAGCTGTAATTCTTCAAACATGCTTGACTGAATAAACTAATGAGGGCTGGGTCAACTTTCTCATATGTCTAGTGATTTTAAAAATCCATCTGTTTTCCGTATCTGCTTGTAATATGCAGGGTCTCGGGATGCACCGGGCAGAACAAACGGTACACCCTGTACAGGTCACCAGTCTATCACAGGGCTAACACACTTGACAGACACATTCACACCTTCAGGCACAGAGAACATGTCAGATCCACTCAGGAAAAGCCCAGGTGGCTGGGCTGGGTTCAAACCTTTTTACTGTACAGTCAGTGCTAACCTTAAAGCACTGAACTGACGTTTCTTTATTACTAACTCCGATTGTCAGGCGAGAATAATGGACCTAATATTTTCAGAATGTTAATGTTTGTATAAAATGACAAAAGCAGGATGTATCAGTAGATATAACGCTAATGATGTTGACATTTATGAATTACACTGAAATCCAGAGCTTGCACAGTCTCCAGAGTCAGGAAGCGGGCAGGCAAAATCACTGCAGACCCCTCACACCCTGGACTCAACCGACTCCCACGCCTGCCCTCTGGTAAGTGCTACTGAGCACAGTATGCCAAAACAGCCAGACACAACAACAGTTTCTTCCCACAGCCACATCACTCTGATGAACAGTTAATCAGTCGTGTAATATGAGAAACAATCCCTGTGCAACAACCCTGTAATACTTCACAAATCAACTGTACCTACAAACTATATTCATTTAAAAGACACTTTGTACAATAACACATATCATCCATCACTTGTCAAATATAAATACAAGTAGGCCGCAAATACTACATACACACGTGTACTTGGCCATACTGTACATAACTACCTACTATATGTATATAAATGAATGGAAAAGAAACAGCCCAAACTGCAGGATGTACTGGAAAACAGTGGGATTATCTCTATTCATGGCTGTTTTAAGGACCGTTACACCAAGGACTGCTGGTTAGCAAATGTCATAAACTGTATTTCCGGAGTTTGTGCAGGATTCATAAAGTTAAATTCAAGACTTTTTTAAACCTTTTTAATACTGCAGGGAACACAACTTAACACCTAAAAAAACACCAAAAAAAGAAAGGCCTGTAAAAGGATATGGGCTAGAACTTATTGAATTATTTTTTTCTTTTTTAGTTCTGTAATGATATAGTTAAGGTAATTAATCCAACTTGCACCTGGAGCAACAGCAAAAGGATAGATGAATGCCCATGAGATGAGCCTTCTAGCTACTGCAGCAGCGACAGTGTTTGATGGTGCTGACTGGACCTGAACATCCTCCTGCAGCACAATCCACCGTCACGACACGAAGGTAAAAACATTCAAGACCATTTTTTTTGTTCAATTTAAAGACTTTTCAACCTTCTTGAGGCCTTTTTGGAGAAAACCATTTCATTCTTTTTAAAACTTTGCAAGACCGACAGAAACCCTGATTTCCCCCATCATGAAAAAACAAACTGAAGTAGAAAAATTGTAACATGGCCTATTCAAAACGTTGAGCTGAATTCTCCTCAATGGTTTTGGCTTTAAGACCCTACAAGTTACCCACAGTGCACCAACACAGGTGTTTTCACTTACTGCAATCAGCCAGAAGAACTGAAAACACCTGTGATTGAAGAGCCAATTAAAAAAAAAAACAAGCTTTGCTGATATGGACAACAATTTAAAAGAAGCAGGTTTGAAATCATTGTTTTATTTCTCAAAGCAATGCAACGAAATACAACAAAAACATGTAAAACCTAAACCAAATATCGTAACAAATTTAAAAAAAAGAGAAGAAAAAAAGAAACGCTCTTTAAATCAGTGTGTTGAAGAGTATGTCAGAGTGAGGCGAGATATTTCAGTCTTTTCAGAGGCTGGTTAATTAAAAAACGTCTTAAAAATGGGGATCTGAAATGAATTCTAATGGGAGATGAATAGAAATAAATACCAAGATTCAAGTGGAATATAAAAGTAATTATACAAAAAAATCACATAATTACTTCAGGGACTTCGGGTTCGGGGCTGAAGAGATTGGACATTTGAGAATTTAAAAAAGTCATATTAATAAACCCAAGTGTTAAACCAAGTGTCCTCACTAGACCATGTCTGTTCATGGCAACAAAGAACGGAGAAAATCCACTCGTTCTTATCTGTCTGGACGCATCATGCCCGGCCTGACTGGCATCATCATCGGTCGAGGGTGACGCATCATGTGTGGTGGTCCTGGCATCATCTGCATGGGTCCTCCCATTGGCGGCCTCATGCCTCCTAAAAGTGACAGTTGAAGGAATACGATTTACGAAGAGTCGCATCAAAGCATTTAAAACTTCAGATCTCATTAAGAAACCTGGTTAAGATCAGAAAATAATGAAAAATGTCTGTTATAATTTCAAACTGCTACTGGTGACCTATTTGTTTGTTTTATTCCACCAACAGTCCAAAACCACTGAATATTTGGAATTTCTATGATTAATTGATTATTAAAACAGTTGCCAATTCATTTTCTGTTCATTGACTAATGGAATAATTGACTAATAATTGCAGCTGTATTGCAGGGCATCAAAGATCAGGCTTGTCTGAAATATCTTCAACTCCCCAAAAACACTCCTGTCCCTGGGAGCACCTTTGAATGTTACGTTACACAAATTAGAAATAAGTGAAGCTTTGCCAAAGACACATCATGCGTCTTACCTGGTCCACCAGGCATCATCCCATGTGGTGGAGGTCCCATCATGGGCATCATAGGAGGACCTCCCATGGGGGGTGTTGGTAGCATGCCTGGGCGAGGAGGCCCTCCTGTTTTACAAAAATGAAAACATTTAGATGTGAAGACAACATACTATGCGAGTTAGACCGGATTCACATGCATCACAGTGGATTATGTTTTATTGGAAGGGCTTAATTTGCACTGACTTGTAACAAAGCAGAAAACACACACCTAGGTAAATGTGTTATATAAACATTTTTAAATTAATCTGTTAAAACTGGGTTAGAATATGTTTTCAACGTTGTCAATTTTTTTTAGTAGATTATAACCTTTATTTGCCATCTGATGACTATATTTTCAATATAACTGGTTTCAGCCTGGGATGCTCATTTTGAATTTTGCTCTAACCGATAGCCGACACTTGTTAACCGACCATTAACTGGAACCAAAGTAATCCTCTCCTGTGTAGGGAAAATATTAAATAACTCATTAAAACAAATAGCAAATAGTACCCACACTTTCTAATGTATAAACAGATTAACAAAACAAAATCGCACTTTGAGTCCTCCAGCGTTGAGGGCATTGTAATGAAAACCTCCTCCTCCTCTGCTCTCAGCCGACTGATGATCAGGAATAGCCAATAAATTAACAAAATGGAAACCTGCAGTTGCATTTTTCACACCTCATAATAAAATAAAACAGACTTGGCCTACCTCAGTCCTCAGCACAGCGGAGAGCTTGTCTACCGGTCTTTATTCAGAAATAGCAAAATGGCACCGTGCTATGAGGTTAGTCTGGTGCACAGTCTGTTAACTGTGAGACTCTCCGCAGAGAATACCTGCTCACACGGTACTGTTTTTTTTTTTTGCATTCAGTGGACACCCTGAATGTAACTTAAATGTTTGTCACCAGTCGTCGCCAGAATTCGACAATGAAGTTGGTCGGTAAAATGTTATAACAAAGAGGAGTGGAAAAAGAAATAGAGCCATGTTACTATTACGTCCAGTGGTATAGTAGTAGTTTTTATCTATTAAAATATTTGAGTACGAATTTAACTATAAAAAGCCGGTATCCATGTCATAGTAAATTAAATTATTGCAGAGCTGAAAGACATTGAATGGACTCACCTGGAGGAGGGCCACCAGGGAACGGCGTGGGAGGGATCTTTCCCTGTTGAAAGGCAGCCGCTGTTGAGAGAAAAGACAAAACATTCAACAAAAACAACCAGACAGAGATATTTCATGTACAGTATCAATCATGTGCAGCATACAATCTTTTCATTGCATTTGTGCTTTTAAAGATTTAATTTAAGCCTGTTACATGCTTTACGTATTGAATGCTAACAACACAAAGTGCAAGAGGAGCCTTTTTGCTGCAAAGGAGTTTAGTCTATAAAACAACATTATTACTCCACACTGGACAATACTATGCTCTAGCATCACACTGGCTTTGCATCTCTTATGTGGATTAGTGGTTTGTAATCTCAGAGGGGGCCCAAGTATGGTGTACATAGTACATTATTTAGGTAGACAGCTTGGAAAGCCAACACAAGCACATAAGCATGTCTTGTGTGGGCTATGTACCAGGCTTTACTCTAACGTGAAATTCATTGTCTACATCTAACCAGGGCACTAAATATGGAAAAGAAAAGCATGCTGTACCCACATTAGGAGTGTGAACAGTTGACTGCACAACCACATAAATCATCAGTAATATATGTTACTGCCACTAGAGGTCGCTTTCATATTTAAGTTAAACTTACAGCACATGAGTATCCCAAAGGGTTGACTCAGTTAAGCCTCACATTTTGAAGACCCTTAACAGAGTGTCCTCCATCACTATGTATTTCACACTGAGCAAAATGTCTATGAAAACTCTCAGCCACCCAGGTTATAGTACAGTTAGAATATTTAGAACTTCAGCTGTCCTGCAGAAGAGACATCTTTTGGATGCGTGGCAGTGTCCTAAAGATATGAACAGCAGGTTTATGCCAAGTTTGCTTACTCGTTTTATCGATCAGGCTCTGAGCCTGCTCCTCCATCCATTTCTGGTAATAATCCTTCACATTTTCTTTGTGTTTCCTGCCACTGCAGTGGGTCTTCCTCACCGATGGCTAGAAGGGAAAGAGAATAAAGTTATGGATATTTAACAGGGGCAGAACAAACCAGAGATTCTTTCATGCTTGTCAACAATTTGATTTGGGACAGACAAACACAACTTACCGAATCATGTGTAAGGTAGGTGTCACAGTAGTCACAGTAAAACCTGCGGAATGAAAAAAAAAAAATTCAGATCTGTGGAAAAGAAAGCTCTGGGAAATTGACCTGTGTGTCATCACTTACTCATTTTATATTTATATTATTTAGGTCAGAGTGACCTTGACCTGAATGAGTTCATCCTTGAGTCCAAGGGATCATTTGTGCCAAATTTTAAGAAATTCCAGCAAGGCATTCCTCAGCTATAAGTGTTCACTTGCGCTGTACTTACAATCTGAAAACATATTTCCTCCGGCCACAGCTGTAGAATGACTAATAGTTGAATCTCTTTTCAGAATAATGGAAAGTTTTTTTGTTTGTTTTTTCATCTTTATTTAATCAGGTTGATTTCACTGAAAATTAGATCTCTATTTCATGAGAAACCTGAGAACAAGAACGTTTTGACTGACAAACACATAATCAGCAAATAGAAATGACAAAGACCCAATAAAAACAACAGCTTATAAAGTTTTTCAATCTCTAAAGTATGAAAAAATAAACTAAAACGGTATAAAACTAATGCAGTGCAATACAACAGTCCTGCAATAGATCCTGTCTTTACAGTGGTTATAATAATCAGTTTTTGTTGAAACTGTAGAGAGGTGTTGATTCAGCTTTATAATTTTGAAGGATGCAGTTTGTGGTGCTGCTGAATAGCTTTTTGTTATACAGACAGGTGTTTCTACTATTTTGTCCACCCCACTTATATCAGTGAGGGTAGACAACATAATAGAAACATCTGTACATCGCGATAGTTCACCAGACCACAAACTACAGCCTCCATAACGACCATAATTTTGAATCAACAGCTCTTTAACACAGTTTCAACACAAACTGAACATTACAACCTTCATAAGATTTTTTTTAAGATTCGTAGGATTTATTGCAGAGCTGTTGCATCAGACTGCATTAGTTTAGCAAAGTGTACCTAATAAACTGCCAACTGAATGTAATTGCTGAATTACAACTGAGAAAACTATCTGAAGAAAGACGAGTGATACTGTCGCAAACTCGCTAAGCAACATGCGAGTAAAGGACTCTTGATTTGTGGTTGTTTAGTCAACTACATTAATGTTGTACAACGTTAAGTTAGCGTAGTAAGTAATAGCCGGAAGTAATTTCGACGTGATAATATCGTAATGAAAAGATTTCATAATACGGCGTTTAGATTGTTCTTTTGCCGGTTAATCTGGTAAATCGAGGTTAACTCCAGCACATAGACAGAGCCCAAACAAAGATCGCGGCGTTCATCTGGAAACAAACCTGTCTGTACCGTTAGTTTTTCATTTTTTATTTGGCACTATTCTATCCTCAATACAAATATTAACATTTATTAAGTTTGTTGAAAAATTGAAATCAGAGAATGGGCGTTAAAACGAAAGAATATGTTAACTTACTTAGGCATGTTTCGTTGCAGTCCCCGTCGAGAGCGCGGCTCCGGTGTTACCAACAAATGTTCCTAGCAGATATGAGAATTACCTAACGTTAGTTCCGCCTTGAAGTCATGTAACTAATAACTGTTAAAAAACAACGTTTGTTTTCTTTAGCATAGGCGATAAGTGATTCAGAAATAAGCCACCACACCAAAAGATGTTTGCAAATAGAATATTTTACGTTATATTTTGTCCATTTCCAGATTCTCAAGGGAAAGCACAATGATTGAGAACATTTTGTTGGAGGTTTTACTGTTTGTTAATCACAAATTGCGAGCACTGAGTTGCTTTTATTAAAATGAAAGATCTTATCCACTCTATGTATACCATTCATGATTATTATAGAACAGATGATAAAAGACAGACTGGTACTTTGTGTCATTTATGCCCTGGTAAAACAAGCCGCTTCCACTGCATTGATGAGAGGACTGACAAATCGCATTTTCATTTTCATTTTGACCTCAAAAGAGTGTAGTGACATGTAAACGCAAATGCATTGGCCTGTTTTCTTATATTTCTTCTTGTATTTGAATATTGTCACTGTAGAGCAGGTTAAATCTTTGAAAATGAATTGTCAATATCTTTTCAATTATCATTTTAATATGGTCATAGAACAGCCACCTGAGTGTGTGAAAATGATAATGCAAATTGGATTACTGCATTTTCTTCTTAATTGTCTTTACTTTGCTGTACTGAAGAGCAGCATGAGAACAGGTGTGCGACCTGGGCAGCTCACACAGGTGTCTTGAGTATTCTGGGTCCTGTGTCCTGAGCTCATTCTCTGTTTGCCCGACAGCTGAGCTGATTCCCTCTGTCGTTTCACTTTTGTTCCTGAGGTCGTTGAGTGAGCTTATTTCATTTTATTTCCTCAGGTCATGTTTATTTTGTTGTATACATCTAATCTCCTCGGTTTGTTCTCACATGGTTATATTTCTAGAATGAGAATGTATTGATGTACTGATTTTTGATTTAGAATTGTTCATTGTTGTTGTTTATTCAATATAATATGATGGACTTTGACATGTATCTGCACTTTCTTTCGCTTGTAAAAATATAACCAATCAGCTGTAACTACTCACACCTGATTGACTACAAGCAAAGTATCAAATATGACATTAGCAAGTCTATACTTCCAGATTATATTTTTCTACTGTCATTTGCACTCATTAGCTCTTAATTTGGGGGTTCAATTAAAAAGGGCATTCTACATTTTCATTTGTGACATTTAATAGATATCTTATTGGAATACACAACTGTTGATACAGAACAAAGTCAGTGTCTGTGCCCCATGTGTTGTCTGTGGAGGATTTTAAGATTGTCTGTGATTTCTATCTTTAGTACAGATAAGACTGAACTGTCCTTGGGCAAAGGAATGACATGTGATATTTTCAAAGCCTTTATTTAGTCAAAATTGCCTTCAAATGAATGAACAGTGTCTGAGTTTTAGAGTTTACTATGGTAAAAGCATAGGTTAAAAATAAATTGAATAGAACTAAAACCTTGATTGTTTTGGAAGCGCATTACTCAGCACAACTTTGAGATGCTGAATAAATTGAACTTGATTTTTGTTGTTGAATCATTGAAGTGATATTTTTTGTAATTATATCAGTGGTGAGATAACAATAGACTATGAAAGAAGTGCTTTTGTCAACATAGATATAGTAGAAAACCCAGTACTCAAAATTCCCACACAGGGTGCAACAAAGTTACTTTTTACCTTTTGTAAAACCTGAATCTGATAAGACAGTGACGATCCAATCAACATGCAAAGCACAAGCAGAGAGCAGGTGGTCCTGTTGCCTTCATCAGCAGATCCTGAAAGGTATAGTAGATTTTCAAGATGAAAGGTGTAAAATTTTCAACCCTGCGCCGTCCTCCACCTTGAAAATCTACAACTATATGAATCTGCTGATGAAGGCAACAGAACCAACTGCCCTGATTGGACTGGATACTACTGCTAAATTAACAATTTTAATGAGGTCGTATTTTCCACTAAACACTGCTGGTTAGAATCATGCATAGGGTGAAATAGGCTCTCATTTTCATTGGCACTAGTAAATACCACTTAAACCACAACCAAGTAATTTATGTGTAACAGTCTCTCCTGTGTTTGTGTCCCCTGGGAATTACCGTAGGGCTGCCATAAGGTGTTGATTTTACTCCATATCCATGTCCAGGTTGTTATTTTGATATGAAATGCTCAGTTACATATACACAGTCCTGCCTGCAGCATGTCTCTGGTCCCGTGGATTGACTAACACCGTTTTGGACTGCAGCTGGTGACTCGGGTTGTTGTTCTGCTCTGGTGAACGGCTACATGACCTGCTAGCCAAAGTCACAGAGACCATGGAGCAGAACAAGCACTGCTGTCTCCAGCGGTAGTTAGCGGGCTAGCTGTTTAACAGTTGACAGTGGGCTGGTTAAGAGCGACTGAACTTTTGAATTTAAATATCTTTTAGCAGCTTTTAATGACGTTAATCTGCAGCCGTCTCCCCCAGCAGCTAGCTTGCTGGCTGGGCGCATGGGCCACTGGGGGCAAGCTAGCCGCCTCCCCCGATTAGCATTAGCATTAGCAGCTAGCTTGCAGGCATTGTACATCGATGAATAAACAACGTTAACAACATTATACTGTGTAAAAAAAAAAAAAAACTGTAAAAAAGTGACTGAATACTTTCTAAATGTACTGTGTTTCTAATTAAATGATCTGTCAAACAGACAATGTGTATAATACACATTGTCTGTCCACTTGTATTCATGCATGATAACTTGTTTTGGCAGAAAAATTGTCATTGATTAATTACATTAATTAATGTCATTAAATGCACATTTACAGTGACCTTTTTTGTATAGTGTATGTTTGCATGATGATTTTTCATTTATTCTTTTTGAATAAAAATCTTTTCTAAAATATGACACTGAATCTAACATCTCCACATTAACAATGTTATTTTCTATTTTAATAATTATAAATGCATGTCATCTCTGACTGGATGTTTGCTATAACGGTGTATATGGAGAGGTGCTACTGTCATTCCCTTTGTGCGACTCACCAAAACAAAATTATATACAGTCAATGAGTGATAAAAATAAAACTGTTTTTCATGGTGGAGTCTCATCTTTTAATACAACCCTGTGTAAAATGATAAATAAATGAACCATGCAACCTTTCACTTATTTAGTATATAGTATGCATTATGATATATTCTTTATTATTACCACCTGTAAGAGATGAGTTGGCTGCTTGAATGAAGATAACTGGCAACTGATTATAGCCTACATGTAGAAAACACTAATTATGTACTGAATCATTAAAATAAACTCAATGGTAAAGACACAACACCAGTTATCTCTTTACTGGTTGGACTGGTGTGAAATGCCATTTGAAAATGACTGCAAAGGGATGGAATTGACCACAAGAAGGCTCAAAAAGACATACAATAACAACAGTGTTCATTTTATGGCCTGTTGTGGTCAACCTAAAAGAGAGACAAAATGACCACAAAGTGAGGGAAAACAACCACAATGGGATGCAAAAATGACTACAGAAAGAACACAAATTACCACTAACACAAAATGAACACAAAAAGACACAAACAATCACATTGACACAAAATGACCACAAAGAAATGCAAAACAGCAATGCACAGATGCGTCATTTGTAGTCATTATGTATCTCTGTCAGTTTGGGGGTCTTGTAGGAGGAGTTGGGGGTCCAACAAATGCAAATATTAGCCTACATCCAATATTAAACTTCTCTCTGGTACTGAGCTGAAAAAGAGGAGCTTGTATTTCATTGATAACCCAATGAAAAGGTGGCTGCAAATAGCAACAGATGACGTCGACGCCCACTACGTGATTGGCGAAGGTGACGCGCGGGCTGTTGCAACGTCAAACATCGTCCCCATGGTCGTGCCATGCGCACTGACGGTTGTTGTTGTTGAGCTGGTTGTTATGGCTGGACAAGGCCTCGGTCTAAACTGAGAGAGGACCCCCCCTCCCTCCCGTACTACCCCGTCTCCGCTACGGGACACCCGCCACCCATGGAGGGCACGGACATGGACGTGGACGCGGAACTCATGCAGAAGTTCAGCTGCATGGGTACCACGGACAAGGACGTCCTCATTTCGGAGTTTCAGAGGCTGCTGGGCTTTCAGCTCAACCCAGCCGGCTGCGCCTTCTTCCTGGACATGACCAACTGGTGAGTGCGGGGATGCGAGGGCCTGTTGTGGGGGAGCAACATGACGCTAACTTAGCTGTTTAATTAGCTGGTTAGCATGTGTTAAAATGCTAAAAAAAAACCGAGCCTCACACAGAGGTTAGTTGGTGTTGTTTAAAGCCGAGAGGACACGAGAAATGATAGTTAACTCCAAATGATCGTTTCAGGGGCAAACGGAAGTGAAACGTTTAAGTTTGTCCAGATTGTGATCTGTAATAAGGTGAAATAACTGCAAAAGCAAAGAGCACGCTAGCTAACTATCTAGCAGGCTAATTTAAGAGTAGGGAACTCTCATCGTAGATTATCTGCCATATTACATAACAGTCTTCAGAGCCAGTTCAACCGTGCTCTCTGGGAAGACTCAACTCAAGCCAGTCACTTCACGTTAGTCTGATGACGTAACCAGTCGTGATCAACTGCTATCCCCGGCTTACAACAAGTGGTCTCGGTGTCCCTTATCAACTGATATCAAACTTTAAGTTGATCAGTAATCGAGAGGTTTGATGACATCTCATTTTAGGGGAGAACTCCACCCCAAAACAGAAACCACAGTTACTCAAGTTTTTTTTTTGGAGTGTAATGCCATCATATTGGAAAAATGACATCATCAGGTGACGATGACTCGTTCTGATTTTTGTTTTGGTTGAATTCAGAGCTTAGAGCAATAAATCGCTAATGTCGCAAGGATATTTTCTTCTTATTTCTTGCACAGGATGGAGATGTCTGTCTAGAAATCCTGATGCGTTTCGTCTCATGATCAGTTAGTGAGCAGATGAGTCTAAACAATTGGATGAAACTATGATTTGATATCAGCTTTACCAATTGTGGAAACATTACATCCAGTATTGAACCTATGGCATGTCTGTTAATGCAATGCAAAATAAGCCTCTTGGGTATCTTTCAAAACCAAAACTTTTTTTAAAAAGCATATATTCATCTAAATCCTGCTACCAGCTCTGAATTAGTAATGCCCCCAGTATATAATTAAAACATCTATATATGATGTTATTTATGTTCTCCTTCCATCACTTTGGTGTGTACAACTGAGTGCTGCACTGTAAATGCCTTTGAGGACAGACTGATCTAAAATGTGGCCATTTAGAATGGCTATATACACTTTTATTTTCAGATTTGATCGGGCAGCACTTAATCCAATCTAGTTTGTTTGCTTAAAAATCAGGATATCTTGGCCTTGGATGCGTCAGTGTTTTCTGTTAACCAACTTTATAAAGAACAATGCAAAATTGCTGGAGTACTGTTTGTAAATATCTGGCATCTGTTGAATGAAATAGTGCCCCTGCTCTTATTCCCTCAAGAAAATGTTTAATTTCATAAAAATGTATTCATCATACCCGTAACTGTTTCCCATAGCCTGAGTTGACACATTTAAATTACTTGTTTTGTCCAACTAATTTTCCAAAAACCAACAGTATTTTGTTTACTATCATAGAAATTTAACAATATTAATGATGATGATAATAAATAATCAAATTTGAGAAACTGGAACATGGGAACATTTGAGTGTCCATAAAAGTGATGTTTACAGTATATTGTCTCCATTGTTTACTATCTGTTGAGCAGTTATTGAATTTTTCTCACGATGCCTTGTTTGAAAAGAGACTCACAAAATATAACTATGCAATATGTGAATTCTATTTTAGAATTTTTTGTGGATTTTCCTTTTAACTGTCAGTATAAGAAGAGTGGGCTGTCATATTTGATTAAGTAGTTAAGTAGTTTGTGAGGAAGCAGATCAAAAAGACTGTCCATCACCTGGAGAGACCAGGGTTCAGCCCCCCTGACTCAGCAAGTATTGGTTTATATTGTAATGGCCAGGATTACTTGGGTAATGTCAACTCTTGATAATGTGCTTCTTTTTTTCTGTTCGAACAGGAACCTTCAGGCTGCTATTGGTGCATATTATGACTTTGAAAGTCCCAATGTCAACACGCCATCTATGTCCTTTGTTGAAGATGTGACAATTGGGGAAGGAGAGTCTGTTCCTCCAGATACACCATTCACAAAGACCTGGAGGATACAAAACACAGGTATGGAACACCTCGCAAATCTTTATGCAATATGTGCCATGACACAGTCATGGTGTTGAACTAGGTTTTGATTGAACCCATCCTTGTATGTTACAGGTGCAGAGTCGTGGCCGCCTGGAGTTTGTCTCAAGTACATTGGTGGGGATCAGTTTGGGCATGTAAACACAGTTATGGTGAAGTCCCTAGATCCCCAGGAAATATCAGATGTGAGTGTGCAGATGCGAAGTCCCACAACTCCTGGCATGTACCAGGGTCAGTGGAGGATGTGTACAGCCACTGGGTTATTCTATGGAGGTAGGAAAAAAGTGATTTATTTAATTTTGTTTTAATAATTAGGCGATTTATTAGGGCTGCAGCTTATTTTAATTACTCTATTAATCTATGAAGTTATTTGCTTTACGTTTGCAAATAACTTTCTTTGAGCCCAATGTGAAGTCCTTAAATTGCTTGTTTTGTCTGACCAACAAAAAAAATATGCAATTCATCATCATGTAACACAGAAAAAAATCTGCATATTTGTATCTTGTGTGAATCATAAAGTCAGCCCATGTTTGTATGTGCTCCTTGTCTTCACAGATGTAATCTGGGTGATTCTTAGTGTAGAAGTTGGAGGTCTCCTTGGCGTGACCCAGCAGCTCTCCTCCTTCGAGACAGAATTCAACACCCAACCCCAACGGAACGTGCAGGGAGACTTCAACCCCTTTGCCTCGCCACAGAAGAACAAGCACGACGCCACCGACAACAGTTTCAGAGATCCTGGCGGGGCCTGGGAACGCACACAAGAGCCAATCCAGCAAGATCAAAATGGACTGTCTCATAATGCTGTTAATAGGGCGTCAAATGGTCTTCAAACTAATCTTTCTGTGGTGACTTACGGTCAGGTATGTATGCATCAAATTTAAGATTTTATACCCCACAAAATTAATCTCCACTCAAAACTGTACCACATGATTACATGTGTCATCCTATGGCACCATACTTCAATTACAAGACATACAAAAATATATGCATCCATTCACAGTATACATGCCCTATGGCTGATGAGATACATCATCTGCTTCCTTTAGGGGTGACCCCATATAATTGACTGATTGACTTTAAGGTTTTTAAATATTATCTGTTTGGCTTGGAGGAGATTTAGTCGAATGTGCTTTGACAGTAAAACGTGATTCTTCCTTGTGCAGCCTTTTGTGAAAGCAAAGGGTGACTAGCGGTGCCCTGGCTCTTGAAGTTCACCACAAGAAGTGCCACATTTTAACACATGTCATTTAAAATACAAAATATATGCTAATAATCTCAGACTCAGACATGTTTTCTAACAGTATTGTATACTATTGTGTGATATTTTGTGAAACACTATTGCTGGCTTGGTTAAATATATCTAGTTTTTTTTTATTTGTTTATTGTAATTATTTGACTAGTTGTAGCGTAAAACAAGACTAATGTTTTAAGTTGCTGCTGGACCCTGGAAACTGTGATGTTCATCCCACAGCACAAAGTGAAAGTGTTGGACAGAGCTGCTATTGTCACATTCTGTTCATGTTTGCCTAGAACTGTAAAGTTTGGCCTGAGGGTGGTTCCTGCAGGAATTTCGTGGAGTCATTTAAATCAGAAGTGTTTTTCCCTTTTTGATCATGAATGTGCTCAGCTAGTTTAATGGCAATCTGCCTTTGACATAATAAGATATGTTGTGTGCAAAATTAAAATTTTGGCCTGAGGGTTGCTTTGAGTATAAGGGAGTTTCATTCTTTAAAGAGCATAAATGTGCTCAGTCAGTTTCATTGTAGTCTGTCCATTAGATTTTGATATTTCTTGTCAATAACTAGAGATTTTGGCCCAAAGGAACTGGAATTGGTCAACCTTTAATTACTTCAAATATCCATTCACATTTAATGCCAAATTAATATAAATCTGCTCAAGTGTTGGTCCAGGAAAGTTCAAGGGGTCAACAACATGATTAAGGGATTGTTTATATCCATACCAATTAATTTCTCTGAAGTTTGTTTGGAAGCTATGCAGTTGGAGGAGTTTCTGAGATAAAGTTGCTGTCTTAAAATTGTATTGTAATAAGGTGCAACTGAAGGAAAAGCGCTTGGAACAGAGATGAGGAACTCTAATGATAGAATCAATTTCAGTTTGACTGTAGAGTACAGCATATTGCACAATGTGTAACCACCTGGCTTCCGGTAATAAGGGAGCAAGTACTTTCTCTTTAATATTTATTCTCATGTAATGAATACGATAGTTGGTTAGTAAAGTTTTAGCAATGCTAGTGATTTACCTCTAAGTCTCTTCATTTGGCCGAGAGTGAAATATCTGGACAGAAAGAAATGGGATGCCATGTCGGCCATGGTCTCCCAGAGAATGAATTTTAATCTTAATGTCAATCTTATCATCCAGGGGCAATTTCCACTTGTCTAACAATTCTGTAGTGAAAAGTATGGCTCCAGAACGAATCAAATTCCTCACCTTCAAGTCAACCTCAGCTAGACTTTGTGATTACTGCTAAAATGCTATGTTGCCAGCATACTTAACATTACTTTCTAAATGATAGCATGTTAGTAATTAATAAGATAGGTTCACAGTTTTTTTTAAGTCTGTCTTAAAACAATAGCGAGTGATTAGAGAAAACATCCACTGTCCTAATTCTGTGTAAGAATACCATCCAAAGTGTATCTGAAGCCAGTGTGAGGCCTCAGCTGTCTGAGTTAGACAAATCAAGTGGGAATCTTAGTTGTTAGTGTTCTTTGTACAAGAATCTCCATTGTGTTGCTGTCCTGCAGCCCTCGCTCAGTAAGTCGTAACTGTCTGGGGAAATACAAAGGGGGATTTCATGATAAAACACAATAAGATAAGATATCCAGTTGATCTGATTAACTCAGAGCTGAAGCCTCATTAACATTAAAGCGCTAGGAAATCTCTCAATTGCCAGTATGAACAGGAGGAACAGTTACAACAAGCTAATCCTGTTTCAATGTTAATATGAGCACCTGGCTATTGTTTTAAGACAGACTCCAAAACTTGTGAACCTACCCTTAAAGATTCCCAAAATGTTCTCATTGTGAAGAGGATAGACAATTTCCACTGAGGTAACAAAAGTGCCTTTCCCTTGACACCATTTTTTTTTTTGCCCCTATAGTGGTAAAGAGCTGAGAAAAGCAAAGTCATCTCTTAATTTCTTGTTCATTTACCAGTTGTGTAATTATCATTTCAGCCAAATTATGCTGCTAGTGTGGCTATAGACTTGAAGCCTTGTTAAAATAATATCAGAGGTGACATGTGATGTGACCACCACGTGAGTATTGCTACTATTCAGCTGTGCATTTCTTATATTGTTGATTCATTGTGACATGCATCAGAAAAACTCTGGCCATAGCTTTTTTAAACAAAAGTTCTGACCTCTGTTGAGGAAAAGTCCTTCATCACTGCACCTTCTTGTCAGTGTAACAACTCATTAACTCAGTTGAATCACCTGAATCTCTTAGGTGGGGCCACATTGTTGTTACATTACACAGTAGTGACATCTCACTCGCCTGTCCTGGGTGGTAAAACTGGACTGTTGAGAACCACTTGTCAGGGCAGTCAGGGCATTCAAATAAATCATTAATTCAAAAGGACATTGACTGAGCTGCTTCCTACAAGTACCACTGCTACTGCCCTGAACTTGATGATGACAGCAGATAGCGGCACAGCTCTTACATACATACACACTCTGAAATTTTTCACAGGCATCTACTGTGTTGTAATAAAAACATTTCAGCTATAGACTAATACCTGTTCCCTCGTTTTTCTTTCTAGGGTATTCACGGACCCTATCCATTTGGACAGAGCTAGAATGACAAAGACCCCCCCATGGTGGATGATGAGCTGAACACCCTGGGAGTCGTTAAATGTAGAGGAGTTGGAGGGGGGGAGGAACAGTTGTTTTATACTGACTCATGACGACCCTCTCCCCAACCCATGGCCCTTTCCACAGAAACACAAATTACAGTGAAGTGACGGATTACATCTGCTACAGTGAAACATCCCACCTGACATCAACACCCGGATTCGCATGTGTGAATGCTTCATTTACGAGTGCTATAAACCCTTAAAAATAGATACACACAACTATTTTTATTTCCACTGTAAAACACAACTAATTAAAGGGAAAATCAACCCTAAACAATCTACATACAGTTTGGTATTCCCATGGGCAATTGTTCTCTTCAGGGTTCCTACACAGATCTGAAAATTGTTGGAGCACAGTACAAAACTTAATAGTGATCATAGATAATTTTGAGGCCTTAAAAAAAGACACAGAAGAAATGTGGGATGTATGTTTTATATGGAAAAAAAAGTGTAATCTTGTATTCCTCACACCAAATAATTTCTATTAGAAGTGTGTGGAGTATTTCCAAACTCCTCTAAATGACAGCCTTACACTGGTTTCACACACAAATCTGGTGAATAGTGTGGGATGTTAAGCAATCAGCGAGACCTCCTGTACCAGCCACTTGGTCACAGATAAATACAGCAGTTCACAAAAGACCACTACAGAATTGTTTTAGATCTTGGATAAGTCGTCGTGCTTTTGCTGCATTCCCATACAGTATATACATCTTGCAAGCATTCACAACATCTACCAGTATCAAGTCAGAAGAATCAGAGCTGTCAGAAAAGTCTGAATCTTCAAGTCGTTATTACGAATTAGATGTTGACTTGAGCGCTATTTACAAGTTTGAAATCATGGTCGGTATTAACAGGTCTGTTGAGTTTTGGTGTCTGGAGGAGTTATTGCTGAAATTTTTCTTTTATGATTTCAGGTCCAACAATCTGATATACATGGATTACTGGATTTATTTTATTCAGTCTCACAAAGGTTCAAATCACTTGTCATCTAGTCCAAAAAAGACAACTGGTGTTCACCCTTTCAGACTTGAACCTTAGTTGCTGACCCAGATCACATGACACTGATGCACGTGTTTGCTGCAGCCTGTAAGAGGAATTTTTTTAATTACACTTAAGCGTTTGTCACTCTACATATTTCACTATTTGCCCTTTTTGAGAAAAACTGGCTGTCACACCCAAAAACAACACTCTAAATAGTTCCAGTGTTTCCTGTGATACTTCCACAACATTTATTTCATAAAACAACTTTACATCTCTGTGTGATTTAAGTAAAACATAATTCCATACCAGTCATAGCTGAAAGAAGTCTTAGTGTTCTTCTTTAGTGTATTAAAGACGAGGGTAAATTCCTTAAATTTTTGCAAAAGAAATATGGATGATCCCTGTGTAGGAACCCCATCTCTCCCAAAGATAAAGTCCAGAGAACCAAGACACTAATCTGTGCTGTCATAAAATGACACAGTCTGCTGGTGCTTGATTCAGACTGCATGGGACAATGTGTGTGTGTGTTTGTTTTTTTGTTTTTTTTAGGGTGGGTTTTCGCTTTAATTAGATGCTGAAGCGCAGAAGGATGCAAGTGAGTTTGAGCCAGTGAGGTGTGAGGAAGGGTTGAAAAAGCCATCTAAATCTATTTTGCCTGGTGAGTGACTGTAGTTTTTGAGTCCATGTCTACAGTATGTGTACTAGATATATATATGTATGTGTGTGCGTGTGCGTGCGGCTGTGCATGTATGTTAATGGTTTCTTTTTGGATTTAACTGACATAACAATGGTGTATACTACTTGGGGAAAGGATGACGTGTCTATTCACACACACATCAATACTGAGAGAGCTTTACTAGGTGTGTACCTCTGAAGTATTGTTGAGCAATTCTGCACCGTTTGGACGAACTGACTCACTAATTGCCCTGATGTTATTTATTTGCTGTCATATTGTGCATTGCAGATGCAAAAAGTCCCATTTACAGCCAGCAGGTGGTGCTAAAAATCAAATGACCAACTTAAACTTGCCTTGATATACTGAGTACATTGTGAAGAAGAGGCGATGAGTTGTAGTTGGATGGTAGCAAGTCAATTTGAATATGAAAATTAATGGTTTGCATCAGCATTATTAGCACTGATGTTCTGTTACTGCTATTTGCACAACACTGTCCACCACTGCTAATGACGAAAAGTAGTGATTTTTGACCTATTGTGTGGATTCTTTTTCCAGTAAGTTTCATTGGTTTGTTTTGCTAATCTTCTCGACCCAAAATGCCTATGTTCTTCAGAGCTTTAAGTTTTGTTATTAAACATCACTTTCATCGCTGCACCAGTGTCTGATCTTAAAAAAAATAATACTGATTGAATTTAGGTTTTGCATATCTGCAAATGAGTTTGTCTGTTGTCACACCTGAGTTTTTACTTAAGTTTTGTTATGTTCATTATGTCAGACAATGGATTTGATTATGTATTTTGGCTTAAAAATAAAATGGAAAAGGTTTGTTGATAGAACTCCATGATAGTGTTACAGTTTTTTCTAAGGTGGTATTTCATTCAAACTGAATTAATTGTAGTTTTTTATAGTTATATTTATAAGTTATCAGACCTCCCAGTTCTATTATGAACGTCTACATGTTATTTTTTTTACATTTAGAGTTCATTGCCTCTATGCTCATGTGTACCTGTTTGTAAAATTCACCAGCATTCTGTGTTGCAGCGGTTTTGTATTTGTGCTGAGAGTCAGCTGAAAGTTCTCCCAAACAGTATACACTGTTCTGCATTGCTTCTTTCAGTCACGTCAGTCTTTTTTTTTCTGTGTGTGTGTGTGTGTGTGTGTGTGTGTGTGCGTGCGTGTGCGTGCGTGTGCGTGCTTCCTTCTTGTGAGCTTGCTTGTGTGTGTTTGTGTGTGTGTGAGAGGTGTTGAGGAAATCTAAATATTGCTGGATTCATTCTCTAGTTTTAGTTTGTGACTATGTATGGACTTGAGATGGGTGGCATGGTGAGTGGATGAGATGAAAGTTTACATAGTCCTAAAATAGCACATTTATCTGAAGAGAAATTGTCAAAATAAAGCTTTTTTTTCTCCCTGTATCTATAATTAAGCATTTGTATGATTAAATTAACACTGAAACAATGAATAAGTTGTCTTTTTTTGATGAGGGCAAATACCAGCTTTGTATTTTACCTGTTCTGCCCCTTAAACTTTAAATTATACCAGGTTCTTCCTGTATCATCGAATTATAAAGCTCTAGTGTCAGCAGTCAGGTCCACACCCATGGTTTCAATCGGTCCTGTGCCACCTGTCAGAAAGAACAGCCACAATTTCAACCTGCAGGTTTAGACATGCTGTGTGGGCCATCTGCTATTTGATGGTTTGGCATGAAGATGAGCACAGATATCCAAACTTTTCCTCAAGCACCAGCAGCAGGCTGACATTTCTGGCTTTTAGTGAAATTTCTTGACAGATCTGAGATGGACTGTTGGGACATCTGGTACAGATATTCATGGCGCCCAGGAATCCTACCGGCCTTGGTGATCCCTGTCCTTCTTCCATCAGCAGGTCAAAGCTTTCACTTATTCTGTGAAAAATTCTCATGATCTACTTGATGGACTGACACAAACTTTGGTACAGCGGTGCAGATGATGATTTTTTTTTTTTTGTGAATTGTCTTAACAAAAGACTAATGGATTTCCATGTAATTTCTTATAGATATCCATGGTGCCCAGGTAATGTAGGCCTATACTTATGATTTTGGTGAACCATTAGTGATTTCTCCAGCACACCGTGAAGTTGATGTTTTTGGTTTTGAGTTAAATGCCCTGTGACTGTATATATAGTAGGTGTCATTTAATGTAAATCAGGTAGTATAAGAGCCATTCAATTTTTTTCTGACTCATTCTCTTTCCTTCTGAGAAAGATTTGTTTATTTTTAGACTAAACAATGAGGAACACACGACTAGTTCTACGACTACACTTTTAATAAATGTGGCAGATCTTTCATCTTTCCATCAGCTAGTGTCACTGTGGGGCTATATGAGCTAAATGCTAACGTCACAGGCCACAATTCTCACAATGCTAACATATTAATGTATAGGAAGTACAGTGTTTACCATGTTCACCACCAATTAGCACTAAACACAAAACTGCTGCAGAGTCTGATGGGAATGGGATTTAGTCATAAACTAAGCTATTAAATAACCTGATGAGAAAAGTTAACCAAAATTATTATAATTCATCCTGAGGGGGATGTGAAAATGAGCACCAAATATCAAAGCAATCTTTCAATGAGAAATAGTCAAAAGTCAAGACATTTCACCAAAAACCACAAATGTGAGCCTCATGGTTGTGCTGGAGGAAAATTCAGGGGAACACCATAGTCGATAGGATTCACCCTCTGGGGAACATGAATGATTGTACACGCTTGCACGACAATCCCTCCAGTAGTTGTAGAGATATTGCAGTCTAGACCAAAGTGGTGGACCGACAGACCTACATTGCCATCCACAGAGCCATGCCGCCAATAACCACATTATAAGATAATTGATGAATATAACATCTACGTATTCATTTACAATGGTTGGTGATAATCTCCGTTACAGTTCTTGGCTGATGGAGGAAAGAACTGTTAACTTTTTACTGGTACTCAGACTTCCTTGATACCATCCATACAAACAGTATCAGATATCAGTCGATCATACCGGTACAACCCGGAAGATACACAAACATTTCAACAGAAGTGTCAGCAATAAAAGAAGTACATGCCAAAATATTCAAGTTCCTCTGAATTTGTTACCTTTATGATCACTAGTTGATCTTTCTGCGGAAAACTCATGTCTCATATGTCACAAGCTCCTGCAGGCCTTTTGGAACTGATAAAAATGAATGAACAAAGATTCATATTGATGTTATTTGCTGACCCTTTTAACCTTTTAAATTCAGGGATGAGCCTCAGGGTGCATACTGTAATACAGGTTTACTGTATTTGTGTGTGTGGGTGGGTGTGATGTCTGTGACCATGCAAACAGAAAGCACTGAAGCAATTACTTGTATGGGGCTTGTGCAGACTTTGTGTGGCAGGGTAACTGACTAAAATATCTAATGAAGATGTAGTTACTACAAGACTATGTGGGAAATGCTTGAAGCAAACTGAAATGTCTAATTTAAAAATCTGTTCCTCTGATCCTTATCAGTCAACATTCAAATATGTCTCTTCATACTGTCTTGCCCCTGGCACCAAATAGGCACTGTACATGCATCACGACACAGCGGTGATATTAGATTTTTCTCCCTTAAACCAACCACTAAAGATCAAATATATATAGAATACTCGCATTTACTCATTCAATATAATAGAAAAACTGTACAGTGTGTCTGAGGGGTCAAGTAGTACAGTCAGAGTAGGAGACAGGAAGCAGACGTGTGTTTTCATACACCATCTGGTTGATAGAGTTCCTACTGCCTTGGAGATATCACTGTGATTAGATTAAGGATTTTATTTGTCCTGGTGGGAAATGTAGGCATCATAAACTAGGAGCAACGTCAGCCAAATGTTTTGTAATGGGATGGCTAAGAGCATTGCGAGCACAACGGAAGATCAATCACAGATCTACTCAAGTTAAAGATGAGACACTTCAGTGAAAACAATACCGCATAACAAGCACATTGTTAATGTTCATTATAAAACAGTCATTCACAGATTTTAAGTGTTGTAGCCTATCCTGTTTTATAAACTCAATAGCAATCTGAACCTGTTATAGTTCTGCAATATACTGCATAATGTTATCAGATGATCACAAGTTTTTATCTGTCAAGTATTAACTGTAGTGATGTTTATCCATCAGAGAGGAAGTATAAAATCCCACAAGATAAAAAAAATACTCAACTAAAGTAATTAAAGTAGCTCAGACATTACAATAAAAGATGCACTAACCAATATTTTCACAATAACAATGACATGCCATATAAAAGTGTGATGAACCCACAGAAAATAATGACCAGTCTGACCCACAACTTTACCATTTTGGTTCACTCTCACGGGTACACTACCTGCTCATGCACCAAACTGCAGACAGATGAAGTTAGTGACTAGCTGGAGAATTTAGCTGCTAAAGAGACAGATATTTATATCAGGAGTTAGAAGAGACCAAAACAGAGCTAAAAGAAGAGTAAATATTGGACTTAGATTCATCAGGTGTGCAGAGGCATGGCTCCAAATGAATGTCAATGTTGCTCTTTGTCTGCTGGCCGTGTAAATAGGCAGCTGTTTGCTAACAAGTTCAGCATAGCAACCTCATACTTGAGTCAAGATGCATGTGTTAATGCATTGCACATTATCAGGGGCCTGTGTTTCTGTCTTCTTGGAAAAGTAAATGTGAAATGTTAAACATGTTTGACAGTTTTTCTTTAACTCACCAGTTAGTGAGTGAAAGCAACTTTTAGCACCAGAAACTAATCTCCTAATATCAAATATCCCGGACTATTTTCAGTCCCAAGATCAGTGAAGAAGCTGCTCACATGTAGTAAGCAGTGAGTGTACTGGGTGTCTTAATGCAATGTCTCAAAATATAGAGGCAGCTCCAGACAGAGTTTACTTTGGATCGGATCCAAATAACATCAAAAACCTGTTCTGTAATCTTTGCCTTAAAGCCCCCCCAAAAAGGTGTGAACTCTTTGCTCTGCCTGTTTCACTTTCTACTTAACTACAAAATGATGAGCACTTACTTCCATATGGGTAAACCCTGTGAAGTCCTGCATGAACATGACACCTGCAAAGACAGTTAAAAGTGGAATAGAAATATAAAAGTGCTTCCTCCTTTCTGTCCATCAAGTGTTGGTGGATACGGATGCATGTTGGGTTGCATGGGCTGAGACAACTCTGAAGTTAGTGCATTACTCTCTGAAGTGGCCTTCTGCATTTTGAGGTGAGGTGGACCAGCTCTAACTATGACTCCAGATATCCTTTCACTAATCAATAAACCTACTTCAGCATGATGTTTTTTTGTTTTGCATGTTATCAGTTTAATGCAGGATGCTACTGCAAATCTCCATGTGGATTAAGCTGTTGGTCAAAAGGGCAGCAGCGGTATCTTTCATCAGCGCTTCTGGCATTGAGAGTCTGGCAACAAAACAGAAGAGACTGTGCTTTCTGGACGTTTCTATTCCTGCGTGCAGCACCAGCCTCACACCACCTACTGGTTCAGTTGCTTCAGGATTGTTTTGCTGACACAGTGCTCTGCTTTGGTGACGTGCAAAGTTTCGATTCAGTAAAAGCTTGACTGCTGTGTAAAGAAATGGAAAAAGAGACAAGCTTGAAGAAATGTAATTTAACAACCTAACAGAGTGAACATGATTTGAAGCTTACCTACCTTACCTTTTACTCATGTTTAAAAGAATACCATTGCAGTGGAAAATATAAACCAACCCAGTAACATAAAACTGCATAAAGAATTGAATTTGACTGTGCTGGCACTGTCAATCAAACAAACCTGATTAACATTTTCAATAGCAGAATATGACACACATCTCCAGCTGCAGTAATTGTAATGGCTTTAGTGTTCCAACATATTCCACCAAACACAGCCATATACAATGTGTAATAACCATAATATAACCCACTGCAAAATCTGAGCTTTAAATGTAGCAAATATAAAATGAAAATTAGTCATAGGAGTTAATCAAGGAAGAAAACATCAATACTTCAACACATGACAGACTTCACTGTATATTACAGCCATGAGTGAACATGGATGTCAGAAGACTAAAACGATTGATAGGCACTATTTGTTTTTAGGCTGATTATAATAAAAGTGTCTATAATTGTATTATACATATATATATTCTTTTATAAAGCAATGGATCATAGTTGTATATGAAAGGTGTCACAGGTCATGAACCAACAGAGAATTATCATTTGGCTGTGCAGTTCCCATCAGCTCTATGGAGATTTTTAGCCTCATTGTTTTAGTTTTATAGCCCACAAATGTGTTATTGTGGTTCTCTCTCACTGCTCTCATCAAGTTCTAAAAGTCCACTGTGCACACTACCTGCCCAGCACCAAAAGGTTGACAGACTGGCCTGTGAATATAATGGACCATTTAGCAGCTAAAGAGTCAGATATTTTTCTCAGGAGTTGGTGGAGACCAAAATAGAGCTAAAAGGAGACTTAATGTTGGAGTAATTGTACATTCATTGGGAAACTCAGCATAAAAAGCCAGAAACACAACTCTACAGGAATGGTGATATGGCTGTGTATTCGATGTCCACCATCTCACTTCTATGTTGGCTCTTCTGCTAGTATTGGTAATGACCAAGCTTCACCCATGTGCAGGTCAAAAACACAAAAAAAGTCTTGGATTAAAACTTTCTGCCAATTCATTTCATGTCTGTTTCTTCTCAGCTTGAGCTTCTATGCCTCTTCAGTGCTTCATTACATAACATCCCACACCATCTTTTGCCCTTGCTGTTGGTTTTCGCACATCTGCAGGATCAGACATGCCTCTGCAGCGCTAACTGTTTTACAAGCAGAATAATACCTTGTCACGCTGCCAGGCTGATCATGGGAAATGGACCGTAACTTGACCTAATAACTGTCCTTGTGAGGATTAACAGCGGTTGAATGCATAGCTGTTGACAAACCTCTCTCTGTTTCCAAGAAGAAGTAATTTAATATGGCGCCATTACTCACTGTTACACTGTTGAAGTGTTTTTAGTTGCACTCAACAAATTAGGCCTTTATTGTGAAGCCTGCCTCACATGTGGTAGTACAAGTAAGTTGTATTATATTTTTCCAAACTGACTAAGAATTGATTTTCCGTTTGTTTATTCCCCCAAAATAGTCAAAAGAGCTGTCGTAAAATAAGAGAAGGAACCTCACCTCATATTCAGATGATATGACACTTATTCACTAAAGATGACACTGAGGCCAACTACTGGTGTTTGTTGACTTTGCTAAGACACCTCAGGTGGATCACTGACATCTGCTTACAGTGGGGACACCTGCACAATCATTACTCATATCAAGATCACAGTGTCCCAATTGTGACTTCTTATTTGAATTCCACTCTGTTAGCTTCCTTTAGTGCATTGTCTTTCAACCATGAGAATCTTGTTCTGGAGCCAATGAAAAGGTCAAATACTAGTTGAAGAAACTGCCATGCAAATTTTGCTCATGGAGTGGATGTGGGTAAAGCCAAAAGCAAACAGACGTTTTCTCGTCATAGATATCTGCAATTATTTTTTATATATATGAGCAAACACATTTAAGATATTACAGTATATTCAGTTTTAATAACAAGCCAATTAAATTGTGTACCATGTCCTATATTTTCAGTTTGAATGTGTACACATGCTACACAAACATATGCATACACCATACTCTTCACTCATTCTGTATGTATGAAACACTCACATGCGTTCATGCATAAGCACGCACGCAGGTACACACATTCATATCCAATTTCATGCCGAATTGTCCAATGAAAGGAGCTGGTCATCGCTCACGGTTTGATTTGGTGTGTCTACAAACACTCAGCTCCTAAGAAGTCTTGACGCAGTTTGTGCACACCCTCTCTGTATCTCACAATTAGTCCATTCACACTGTGGCGAACCATATCAAACTCACAGCTCCTGCATAGGAAATGGAAGAATAGAAAACAAGTCCTGGACCTGAAAAAGAAAAAGAAACTTTAAGCTTTAGTGTGTGCTATCAGAAGACTGGCCATTTAGCAACTTACATGGTGAATTAATAGAGAGATTAGAGGGGAAAGATTAGATAAACAGTCGTCTTAGAGTACCTTTATTGTTGTGGGTGACCACCGTTTTGCTAATTTTCTTTCAAAGCCTTTTCACAAACATTTGTTATTTCTTTGCTTTTGACAGAGCCACATTGTTCAAACAGGCTTAAATTACGTAATGCCCCCCCCCCCAAAGGAAACAGTTTTTTAAACTACAATGCATCACTGTGCAGTCGGCAAACAGAAATACACAGGCTGTATTTGTGGTTAAGATTCACTAGCTCTAAATAAAGGGGAATAATGCCTGTTTCAGAGGTGAGATGTGGTGCTGACGACAGTTTCTCTGACCACATAAAAGTCAATATTCGTGCTAATATATGTGCTTGATTTCTTTAGGTCTTATTGTTAGTCATGATATCACACATGCTGAAATGCAACTGAAATACAGGCACTTTCTTACATACATGTTGCAGAGAAATAACTGTAAAGGAGACAAAAAAACAAAGGAAACGTATCAATCCATAGTCTCATAGACTTTATAATGTAACATAAATGTCATAATGTTAAAGATAAAACTGAAATTCTCAAGTACTCCTTATTTTTGAATCAAACTACATCAACAAAATAATAATAAAATAAGTCCTGAAAGTTTTCTCTCCATCTGCTGATGAAGACTGTGTGATATGGTCAATGTGTTCATACTTGAAAACCAATGAAAACAACATGATTCGACTTCCCCAAATCATGTCTTTGTTTTCACTTTATCTATGTAATATTGACACGTATCCATGTATATTCATTGATTATGGGCTGGATTTTACGCTATAGGCACCAGAGTGACTGAGCTCAGCTGATGACAGCAGAGAAATAGATCGAGTTGCTCAATGGTTTGAATACTTTCTTTTTTTTTTTCCAATGTTAAAACTTGTCACTGTTTCAAAATGACCACAGTGACTATGAAGGGTGATGAATGTAAGTCAACAGGGGACCATACTTCACCACATTTAAGAGGGGATTATATAATTAGCTATAAAAACACATATAATTGCTATTTACTTTGGACTGTAAAAGTGCCCAACAGTATATAAAGCAGTTAATTTTATCTCCACCTCCATCAGCCACATTATTAAAAGCCAGGCACACCCTCTGGTGTTTTGACTTACACTGCTCAGCCCTCAGGACAGACAGCAGCACTGATGGTGAATGGATTATCTTAGTGAATAAAACAAAACAAACACACACTTTAGAAAGAAATCTCTTTATTAATCTCTGTCTATTAAGACAGACTGTGAACCTTTTCTTTCAGTATAAGCTCATAATGTGGCTGCAAATGATCCACATTATAAGTTAATACTTAAGTCACGAGTCACTCTTTATCTTAAAGTTTCCTTGACAAATATTAGTAACTTAAGTGTGAAGTGATTAATGTTTTTCTCATATTGTCTAAGCAGCGGCTCCATCTGTTTATTACCTGTAGCTGCAGGTCACCTGAGTCTGCCTCTGCACTGTGAAACCAGCATGTGGAGAAACGCACAAACTCCAAAAAGTGATGATTTAAACCTGGACAGGTTGGTGGAAGATGTACTCAGATCCTTCCCATTCGCAAAAGTACCAACACCATAATGTAAAAATACTCCATCTCAAGTCCTGCATTCAAAATCTTACTTAAGTAATAGTAACAGTAATATCAGCAAAATAAAAAATAAAAAAAAACTAATTCTGCAGAAAAAAGACTGTATATGACATTGTTAGATGTGTAAGTTGAGTTAATTTTAACTACCTCATGTACAGTCAGTTCACTACAGGGGTTCCTCACCTGTTGGTCGGGCTCCTCCAGAGGGTCACCGGACAAATCTGAGAAGTTGTGAAATAATATGTTTTATGATTTTTAATGTAAAATCTTAATCTGAAAAGTAACATGTATAGCTATAGCTCTCACATAAATATACTACTCTACGACTACTACTAGGATAAAGTAATGAAAATATTCCTCAAATATGTTTTTCAGTACTTGATTAAAATGTTACTCAGTTACTTTCCACCACCGCACCTGGAAGCATTCAGCTGTGAAGCAAGAGTGGTAACTAGAAAACCTTTCATTTTCTCGTAAAGTTTTTTTTCAAAGTGATAAAACTCTTTAGTCTCTTATCGCTTTGAATTGTCTGTCACCTAAGCTGTGAGGTCAACTAGTAGTGTTTGAGGAGGTCTGAACTAATCTGCAAGACACATGGCACTTCAGAGTCAGACACACACACACACACACACACACACACACACACACACACACACACACACACACACACACACACACACACACACACACACACATGCACTGGGTTGTGTGCATAAGTAAACACAACTTCCCTATAAATATAAATTGCAGTCAATGGTGCTGGAATTCCTTTGCACTCACTCACCCAGTCACTTGCCCTGGCTCTTTCTCACTTTGTACACACCCCCAGCAGGTGCTTTCACTACAGAGTTTAGTTTGCAGTTGTGCTTTAGGCTGTGACTTCCAGGTTAATTGTAATTCTACCAAAAAGCCTGGGAGGGTCCGAGGCCTCGGACTGGGGGCTTTGTGACAGTCATCGGGGGGGGAAACAGATTTAAAGGTGCCTTCTGTCTGCAGCACCTCTGTCCTCAAGTAGCACCCGGGCGTCCCGTCTGAGGCGAGGGTTGATCAGAAACGGGACAAAAGTTCATCTTTGGTCCTGAACAGAACCAGAGCTGTATTGCATCTACCGTCATCCAGTGAAGTCTCTACCTCTGGCCATCAGAGCATCTTTGTCTCGGTAAGAAGACCCTAACTTACACAATGTCTAACATGTCTGATGTGTGACTTAAGAAGAAATATAGTGTTTATTTTCTATTATTATTATTATTGTTATTTAAAGGATGAAATGACTCCAGGTGTATTTTCATACACACATTACTGTAAACATTTTAATAGCACAGATGTCCAACTTTTCTATTACTGATGTTGATAATACCATCATCTTATCTTCCAGAGAAAATAAAAGGCATCCTCTGTGCAATTGAATTAATGTATATATAAAGCAATATAAATAATCTGATCTATGGCCAGAACTTTGGTTAGTATTCAGTTTCACAGTTAGGAACTTCAGTTTTAACAGAGTGAACAGACTTCAGCTTCACCACTGAGTATCAAGAACAACACAAGACAGTTGTTAGAGCAGATTTAAGAAAATACAGAAAGTTTGAAAACACAAAAATGTTAAGTTGTCACGCTTAGTTTTGCAGTTTTGCTTGGTCACAGCAATAAAGAAGACAACTGGGTTTAATGTCATTGGTAAGTTGACAACTATAACTTTGATTGAAAACAAAAGCATATCAGTGCAAATCCTCCTGTTGACAGATTGGACCCAGAGATGGATGAAAAGCTTATATTATTCATGCTATTCATTTTTGTTTCCTTTGTGTTTGCCCTGTATCATAGTTACACTTACCTGTTTTTCTTGTTTCTGTATATGTGAAATTGCATATTAGCTTTCACTCAGAAAGATAAAAAAAAAAATGTGGTCAAGTTTGAGGGGTTGTTGGTGGTTTCAGACCAAAAACCACAATGATAATGAAAAGATTTGTCACTGATATCCAGCATAAGGTGGTGGATTGAATTGTAAATTTGATTAACAGAGGAAAATAAATACAACATTCAGAACTAGCAACGCAACTTCTTCAGGGCAATCTGGATGCTACAGTGACTCGGTATTGGCAAAAGACATGTTTGGCACGTTAACTTTAGTGGAAGAGGGTTGGAGACAACTCTAGGGCGAGTAAAGGAATGAAGTTTGATGCTCAATTCACAACGTTTCTTCTAGACTGGTAAGTAAACAGCTGTTAATGCCAGCATAAGCGATGTAGAAATAGCAAAACTTACAAAGAGTTCCTTTAAGCCAGATTTATAGTCCACACAAGGCGTTAACGTGAGTCCCACTGCAGGCAACTATGGCAAACAATTTGATTTATAGTTGATAATTGTAACACAGTGACTGTGTTTACATTCGTTCATGTACTTTGTGACACAGTGAGCTATGGTCAGCGTTGTGCAAGTTCACACTTCATAATAGCTAGTTTAAAGTTCAGTTCACACAGATTAAAAGGTTTTCCCAATTACATTGTGGTGACAAACATAATTGCCGGCTGGATCGTGTTCAGAGGCAACATCTTATTGAATGAATTACAGCATTACGTTTCCTTCTAAATGTATTTTATATTGCAAATAAGTTGTAAATTTGTTTGCTATTGACATATTTTTGTGTAACTTTTGAAGCTACAATTTAAAACCTGCTCTTTCTAATCTTCTCACAATCAGCAGTTTGGATCCAGCTGCACCAGCACATGCCTTAGGCTCCATAGTGAGAGTCTCCATATCTTCACTATCTCTGCAATTTCTCTGCATAAAAAAAGCTGGTGACAGGTTTATTTGTTCCATCTGGACAGGTTATAACACCAATCTTCAGGTCCAATCAATTGTAAAGTTTATCATCTGCATCATTAACTGTAAATACAGCTCTTTGTCAAAATTAATTAGTACCAACAGCAAAAACATTTGAAATGTTTTAGTGATTCCTTAGATATTGGTCTAATGCCAGTGCACCTGACTAACAGTAGAAATTAATCACCCAGTGTCTCAACATCCTCCACTGGCAGTTATTAAAACCTGCTCAGTGGTGGAAAAATTAAAGAATATAATAAAACATAAAGAATATAATGAAACCTAATAAAAACTGTGTAATGGTCTGTAAACTACACAGATTGTCAATAGCAATAGAAAATGAAAGACACTGTCACAAATCCACCTTTATTTGCAATCCATAAAAGTAGCAAAAAACCTAAAACTAGACTACTACTACACCTAAACCTACTTTATGATGTGAACATAGCACCTGCACATGTCACTGCTGCCATAAAATAACATCCAATTCATTCTCTCCACCCTGCAGGCTTTCTTTCCAACAATAGTCACAGTGAGAAAAGTAGCTCAACATAATGATGAAACTCCTTCTTTTTTCTTTGTTCACGGAACAATGACTTCCTTAGTTGGTCCAAGTTTCCCAATAACAAGGAATAAAGTCTCCTTTTAATATTCATATGGCAAATAGTCACACCTTTAACTCCAGGCTCAAACAACACAGGCCTTTTTTTTGTGATGAGCAGAGCACTCAAACGTTTTGGTCAGTTTTAGATAGATATTGTCAAATCTTCTCGACATGTGACATTTTCTTTTTTCTCCGACTAGGATTGAATCCTCCAGGTTAAACACACTTTTGAAAGAGTACACTCTTTAGTTGTTTTAATCACTACTCATTAACTTCAATCTAAACACTTGGCCGACTTCTGTCACAAAACTGTTTCAGCAACAATGATGAATGGGGTAAAAGGTTAATTTTAAGCTAGATTGGTCTGAAACTTATAATACTTTTATTTAAGCAAAGGGTTCGGAAGTGAGGACTTTTTTGTGGTATCTCAGGCATCAAAAGCTCTTTAACTTTAGGCCATTGTTCATTAGTTTGATTTAGATTTTTTGCAGAAAACACACACACACACACACACACACAAAAAGAAAGAGTGATAACACAGCTTCAGTTAATAACAGGAACCTCAAATAATCACCATCTTCATGTTAAATGAGACCAAGCATGTAGAAGAGATGGTTCCCAGCGTGGATGCCTGCGGTCCTGAGTCCTTTTCCTTCGGTGTCAAAGGCTGACTTTGCTGAGTAAATGGAGCAAGCTCTAATGCTCCTGAAATGAATATCAGCGACTTGACCAAACTCATTTAGAGATCAGTCAGGGTCTTAATCCCTCTCCCCGGGGGTGGGTGTTTGTGTCTTTTTCTTGTGCCCCCTCTTCCTTTTGGAAGAAGGTAATGTGGCTAAATTTGCTTTGCTAATGGGCTTAGTGCAAGCTGTTACAGAGCAGAGTTAACACGCAGCAGCCAGGCAGGGATACCAGTGGCTTTTAATCTGACTCCTGATGGAGAGAAAGGGAGAGTGGGTTATAGTTTACGAGAAGTTTGGAGATAAAAGCAAGACTGGGGAGGTTTTACAGTGGGGGGTCGAGGACCAAAGACTAGAAGGGGAATTTTTTTTTGGGGGGCAGGGAAGATAACTTCATTTATCTTTGGGGAAGTTTGGTAAGAGAGAGAAAAAAAAGTCTTTTCTCAACAGTTGTTAACAGCTTTACAATTAATGTCCCCTTCAGAAAAAAGAAAAAAGAAACTTGTGCTCTTAAATCCAAAATGCAAACATAGTATATGACCTTTTGGAGCTGGAATGAATTGGTTCTTAAAAGTGTGCAGACACCTTTTCTCTATAATAAAGGTTTAAGATGATTTTGGCTGATGGGTGTAGTCAATCAATCGACAAGTTTTTATGAGTCTTTAATTTCTTTTTTATCTTGACAAACAAAGCCGTACCTCTCCTTGAACATGTGCTCTGTAGAAGCACACTTCCTTTACTGTGGCATCCTCTACAACCACTGATAACCTGGTGTGTGTGTGTGTGTGTGACGGCCGTGCGCCTTCCCATATGCCAGCTGTGGCAGGTGCACATTATGCGTGCCATATGCGAATTCGCCCTGAGATTATAGCACTTGTGTTACAGCTGACATCCATAAATGAAGACTTATGATGGCAATTTCCTGCTTAGAAAAAGCTGTCGCACCTATCTTTCCAATCTTCATAAAACACACACTTTTTTCTTTTTTTTTTTGTGCAGATTTTGTGCACACTCTTCTCCACATTATCTAACTTCCATTTGATTAAAATCTCCAGCTGACAGTGGAGACAGAGGGCTGCAGAGACGGCACCTTGAAAGCCAAGGCAGGCGGCGGAGCTGCTTCAGGTCTCAATACGAGTCACCTACCCCCAAGACATCAGCCATTCTGGGCCACTGACCCACAAATAAGAGACTCAGTCAAATCCATTTTGCCCCATGCCTGTCGGCGCTGTGTGTGTTTTAACTCTGTTGAGAGTCATTTTCCTGGTATCTCCATTAGGCTTGGGGTTCTTATAGAGCGACGACAGCACGGTCTCACCACAGTTCTGCTCACAACACGTTAGGAAAAGGGATTCTTGCTTGCAGCTACTCTGATGGAGCTCTTATTACAAAGCTAAAACAAATGCTGGTTTAGCAGCCAAAGAATTGTAAGACAGGAGCTGTTGGTAAAGGTATTTCTCTTTTTGTCTTAAATCATGAAATCATTTTAATCTAAGTGATGTTGAACTGCTTGAATGTTGCGAAACTTTGTCAGACAGGATTATCATTAACAAGGTCTTGTCCTCTGTATATTTAAATGATATATTTACCTGCAACTACTTTTCTCGTCCGTGGAGGTGCTTATGATCTCACACTATTCATTATGATTTGACAATATTTTAACTAATTTTTTCCAATGCTGAAAGGATACTTTAAAAAGTTTAAATGGCTCACACATGTGCTGGTCGCAGGTTAGAAAAAGTTTCATGTGGTTTGTTTCCTTCATCTTCAGGTACCAGTTATGTCAAACTCAGTGGGCAGTTTATCGGAGGGCACAGCGTACGGGTCCCGGATTGGGATGACAGAGGACTCCCTCGCCATTCTGGAGCGAAACAGGGGCTCTGGAGACCCTTGGGACATGGGGGAGACCAAACCAAACGTGGAAGCTCTGGAGCGTGGCATGCCAGGCCTCTACCTCTCCTGCTTCGACATGCTTCTCACTGAAGATGCAGCATGGCTAGTGAAAGTTTCAGAGGCCTCCCCAACACTGGCTGTGCCCATGACTCACATGGAGCCCCGGGAAGAGCCAGAGCAGTGCCCCGTCATTGATAGCCAGGAACAGGGACTCTCTCCGGGGCTGGAGGGCCAGGAGGAGGAGCGGTCTCTGGAGCAGGTGCAGAGCATGGTGGTGGGAGAGGTTCTGAAGGACATTGAAACAGCCTGCAAACTGCTCAATATCACCCCAGGTAGGCTGCCGTCCACCACACCTGCTACTGCAGTTATTCATCCTCAAGCAGGGTGTTACAGTATCAAGACATATAACTGACAAAGAAACAAATCTTTAAAGCATACAAGGCATTTTTCATGACTCCAAAATGTTGCCAGTTATTTGCAGGTATAAGAATATTGATTCAGAGATGTTTAAGCCGCTGGTTCGTACTCCCAAAATCAACACATATTTGTGTGGATAGCCCAGGCAGAATGACAGATCTCTTAAATCATATCCTTACTGACGCAAAGCTGTGTTTGCCTGCTCCAGGATATGTTTAATCCTGACCTTTGCATGAGGTTTCTTGGGTTGTGACAGTGATGGCTCCTTCCTGCCAGTAGACGTGTACACAGTCTTAAGGGCGAGGTCTCTCATGCTCACAAAGCAAACACAGGAAGCATTATGTATTGTTCTGGCTGTCATAAACCAATACGATCCCCAGTCATCTGTTCTGCTGTTCAGGATTGCTGTGCCATTAAAGTATGACCACCTTGTGTGTTATTATGTGTAAACATACCCAAACGAAACCCACTAAATTGGGAATTTAACTGATTAACGTGACTCAATATGACAATAATCTCACCGGACAAACGAGTCCAAACAAGGTCATTTATTGCAGTGGCAGGTGGGACTTTTCTCACCGCTTTCATATCTTTCTTTGTTTTCCTAGACCCCATAGAGTGGAGCACAGGAAATGTGCAGAAGTGGCTGCTGTGGACTGAACATCTGTACAGGTTGCCCCACGCAGGAAAGTCCTTCCAGGAGCTGACAGGAAAGGACCTTTGTGCCATGAGCGAGGAGGAGTTTCGCCAGCGTTCGCCGCAGTGTGGAGACACGCTGCACGCACACCTGGACATATGGAAGTCAGGTAAGGGTGTGATATTTATTCAAGTTCTTCATAGATTGCTGCACCTTATACAATGATTGTACTGCCTAATGTTTAGCTGTTTTAAACTTTTGAATTTGTGTGCATGCGTGTGTTAATGCGTTTATGTTTGAGTAGGTGTAAGATGTATAAGCATGAATTCATTTAAAGTAAAAACTTGTTTTTAAATTGAATATTTGTCTCTCTTTTACTTCCAGCTGCCTGGATGAAAGAGAGGTGTTCAGCTGGAGATACAAAAACTACAGGTAGGTTTGTTTTTCAAACTACAATAAATGAAAGGTGCATACACACAAAGTCAGGCAAAAAAAATCTAATGCGCAGAAGTACTTTCAATTTAAACACACTGTGACAAGAAGACACTCGACACTGGGCTTTTTGTGGCGCATAAAATGTGTCTTTTCTCAGTGAATCACAACCGAATGTTGTTGCTTCGTTGTGTAGGCAGCGAGGAGCTTTGGTCTGAAGCAGATTCGTCCTGTTCGGGTCAGCCTATTCATCTGTGGCAGTTCCTCAGAGAGCTCCTGCTCAAACCTCACAGCTATGGACGCTGCATCCGCTGGCTCAATAAAGAAAAAGGTAACCTCATTTTTTATTGTCATGTGCACACATGCTGCATCTCCAGCCATTTTAATCCACACTGTTTTAAATATCCATCAGTTTTCTAAAAAAAAAAAAATCTGGAAACAGAATTTTTAAATTTTTTAAATTTTAGAGGATGTTGCAATGAAAGCAAAAACAACATAGAAATTTAAATTAAAATATATGTTTCTATCATTAATTTCCCATCCACTCACAGTTCAGAGTGCACACTTCAAATGGAATTTAAAACGCTTTAACCATTTTGACTGTAGCTGGCTTCTCCTCTGCTTTCACTCTCTACATGCCAACTGCTTTCATCTCTTACTCTTTAAAGCGGTTGTAACTAATATTTCACAATAACAATGTGTCAAATGACAGCGTGAAAACATTGTCAAAGGGATCATTCGTATAGTGATGAACCGAAAGAGAATTCTCTGAGTTTAATGGTGAGTTTTCAAAATGCCCCGCCTCTCTGTCCATTTTGATATGAGCCAGGCGTGAGGCGGAGTCACGCACTGCATGATGGTGATGACAGAGCAGCCCACTCTTTTGGTTCACTCTCACCGCCCACTGTTCTCTACCTGCTCAGCACCAAACAGCAGACAGACACAGTTAGCGACAAGCTCCTGAACATAGTGGTACATTTCACAGCTCAAGAGCCAGATATTTCCTTCAGGTGGTGGAGACCAAAATCAGAGCAAAAAGTTGTAAGACTTCAAATGAATGACCCCGTTGCACTTCACACTTTGTCTGAGACGTGAACCTTTTTCAGAGCTTCAGCTGATACTTCAACTCCTCAAGTGCCTCAATTTCAACAACAGCTGCTTCTATCTATTTTCCCCTCATTAACATTGTTTCAAAACATCCAAAGAATCAACGTATTACAATCAAATATTTTATTAGCAAATTTCAGAAGTGCCACATTTTTCCTCAGAAATGTACAATTTAAATTCAATATACTTGCACACAACAGTGCAATGAATTAAAAAAATTCTAGTACAATATTACAGCAGCCTATGTTTTGTAGCATATTTTTAGCACAACAGCACAATTAATGCTAAAATAATTTGTTTCTAAAAGCATTTTGTTAAAAAAAAAACAAGAAAGCCTTCTTGTCCTTGGAGTTTACTCTCAATGAAACTGTAAATACTTTGAAATAAAAGAAATAAAAGAAATATGCATGCAAGTGGTTGACTCTCCAAGTCACTCTCTTTATGAGCAAATATAAAATGTCAGCACTGTCTCTTTTATACATTTTGTGGCATGTTGTTACAAATGTCAAATCTCCTGTGACTCCCACCAGGTATTTTTAAAATTGAAGACTCGGCTCACGTCGCCAGACTGTGGGGACTCAGAAAGAATCGACCTGCTATGAACTATGACAAGCTGAGCCGCTCCATACGTCAGTACTACAAGAAGGGCATCATCCGCAAGCCTGACGTGTCTCAGAGACTGGTGTACCAGTTTGTTCACCCAGTATGAGACTGCAGCAGACTGAGAGGAGGGGGAGGAGGAGGAGGAGATGGAAACCTACAAAATTAAAAGGACACGCTATCTCACCATGCACTTGAACACCTAAACCCAAGATGAAAAGGTGACAGAGAACACGTGCACTGACCAACCCCAATGGTACACACTTCCAATGCCAAGACCAAAGTAACAGCTGGCAGCTGCTGCACGAAGGCTTATCTGCGCATGGGCCGAGAGGAAGAGGCAAAACAATGTGGCTGCTGAGGCTTTTTCCTGCTGCACAATCACGCAGCCAGAAAAAAATTAAATGAACTGCCTTTTCATTTGCATGATCTGCCTGTTTATTTTTCCACAATGTGATTCCCAATTATCCTACGCTCACTTCAGCAAACAGATAGAACTGATAACTCTTACATACAAGCTTCATGAAAACGCCCATCGCCCACAGCTACATTTGTTTTGTCTTTTTGTTTCGCTCATCTTGACCATGGTCTCTGTTTGAATTAGAGCCAGTTTTTCTGCCACAGTTGAACGCATGGTCACGATTGTTTTGCTTCTTTTTTGGGTTTGGCCCTGGTTGTTATACACACAGTCAGTGAGTCAGCTCCCATAACCCATCGACCACAGGACAGGCACTCTTTTTTTTTTTTCTTATCTGATTCAAGGGTGAAAACCTATAAGAGGACCCTTAAGACTCTGCTGTGACTGTGTTTATAATGCCGCTTTTTATCTATTTTTATTCATGGTGTAACTTGGTTTCACTGCTAAAGAGCCCTGCTTTATATTTTATGTTTTCAACTCTGGTATATACTGCTGTATATTGCATTTTATGTTGTGGATGTTTTATTGTGGAGACCCAAAGTGTTCAAAATAAAATAAATAGAGAGTGGAATATATAATCACACATGCATACAGAACATATCATATAACCATGAAATTATATAATAATCTAATACAGTTTTTGTCATCCTAGCAGCTCCATAAACAGCAACGTTAGTCGCTCAGTCCAACACTTTGTTTTGATATTTCAGTGCGACCCAATTATTTGATTGCCCTGAAATTTGGTCCACACATTCATATCCCTCCCAGGATGAACTGTAATAACTTTGGTGATCTCCTTATTTTCATGTAGTGCCATCAGTTCAATGTTTAAGTTTGTCAGATTCTTTGGTTTATAACCAGATCCCTGCAAATCTAAAGGCATTCCCATCAGCTGCACTTTGTGTGCTAATTGGCAAATGTTCATACATGCTAACCTCTAACACACATGTTAAAACTGCTTAACATGAACATGCTAGTATTACCATTGGGATCATGCTGATGTTAACACTTAGCTTACAACACGCCTGTGTTCAAGTACATTCTCACAGAGCTGCTGGCATGTCTGTGGACTCTCAGTCCTGTTATTTAGTTTTAACAGCTTTTTACCATTTACCATTCTTAATAGATATTGTCAAAAAGTCTCAACATAAAAAAATAACACAAAAAACAATAATAAAAATTATATGGAATAAACTTTTATTTTGAAAGAAAATAGGATGACATAATATTTCATTTCCAGACTTACTGGATTATTTTACAATCACAGTTTTTGTATTTGATCTTTCTTTAAGTATTTATTTCATTCTTTTTTTGTATGTATTTCATACATGAATGCTTTGGTTGTCCACATTTTACACCCATAGTGCTTCCTATTTTCTCCTGGAGATATTGCCTAAATGTCTGCCTGAGCAAGGATACGGTATCCGAGCTTCAAACAGGGCTCAATAAACTTTATTTTTTAATGGACCATGCACCTGTGTGGTGTCTCTCCCTAAAAGTAAAGTAGCACATATAAATTCAGTTACATGTTCTCTGGAAAGCAAACTAAGGCTCAACAATCATCACGTAATTACTAATATTACATGTTTAATGACATTTTATCTTCTTGCTCTTTCTTTTTCTTTTAAGATTTGTCATAATTGCCCTTTCTATGAAGTAAGCCAGAGGGTAAATATCTGCCAAGAAAAGGTGGGCTTGAACTATAACCCAAGCTGTTTAACTTTGCAGGTAAACTTATTCCTGTATGTTCTGGGGTACAGGTGTCAAATCTCACTGAGAGAAACATGAGTTAAAAGCATCAAGTGGAAATATGATGTCAGTCTTGAGGTGAAAGGATACGACTGTGTGATAGTTATTTTCAGTTCAGAACACAATTCTGACGCGATAATACACAGACAAATGTGTAAAACATCATAGAATTATAGCCATTTCAGGCCTGTGGCATACAGAGTTACTTCTGCACTAATTAGGACTGAGCAGAATAAATGAATAGGCCCCACCCACGGTTTCAGCTCTGTTAGCAACTGACACACCTCTGCAAATGACTGTTTTAATTCACCATCCACCTTACAAAAAGATCCTTATGAACTCTCTCAGTAGGGAGGGGCTGTTTAAAATGTTATCTAAGGAAAGAAATGTATATGCATAAATCTGTATTTCATTTAGATTTCTTCACTTATTTTTCATCCCTTTTTGCCTGTGTTGTCTTGTATACATCAGAATTAATTTCCAATTTTTTAAATTTTCTTTTGAACTGTGCTCCACTGCCTTGAATTATATAACACTGTCTAGATGTCGCATTAATTAAACCTTCTGACTAGTAATGGAAAGCAGCTTTAGCTGATAAAAACCAATGAATGTTCTCCCAAAATATCACAAAATGATGAGTCTAGAAAGAAACTTTTGCACTCCTGAGGGACTTACATGTAATGCTTCAGAAAGTAAAAAAGGGTGTTGAAGTGTGAAAGGGTGTAATTACGCACACATCAAGTTAGTGTGAGGTCATTTAAAAAGATAAGTCAATGAAAACAGTAATGTCTGCTCACTGATTTCAAGCCACAAAACTTATTAAAAAATTCAAGTTAAGTTTAAAAATCAAGTGAATAAATAGTAATGATAAATGTAGTAGTAATTTGAATCATTTGTAATAGCTGACACCAAGATGTCCTAGTGTCTGGCTCATTTTCATTTGGGATGTAAAAATAATAAACACACCCAACCATAAAATTTACTTTAAAAGCAAATAGCTGTTTTTTTTTGTTTTTTTTAGGGTTGACTTTCCTTATAGGTCGTACGAGGTCTGTACAAGAGATAAAAACCTCAGCAAACACCTACTTTAAAAATAACAACCACAAATTTGATTATCATAAGTTGGATAATATCCATTCAGTTATTACACCACAAGGAAATGGCATGCTATCTTTTATAAATAATATCTACATGTCTGTGAGTGTCCTGTGGCACTGTGGGAATTTTGTTGGCGTGTGGTTGAGGTTCATTAACTGGCAGCAGGTGTGTTGATTGAACGGGATGATACTGAAGGATTGTGTTGTTTTTGGGAATCTGCCTTGTGGTGTGATGATTTATGTGACGCATGTCCTCACAAAGAGCCAAACAAAGAGCTGACGGAGGTTACTGCTGACCTCTAGTGTCAGAAAATGTTATGAAGTTTAGAGTTACACCCAGGAGGCCACAGCGTTAACCCTTAACGTGATTCTTTCTCAGACTAGATGAGAAGTTACTATGTGCATTTACTCAAGAAATGTACTTAATTTCAAGGTACATGTAATTTGACTCATTTCATTTTATGTTACTTTATACTTCTACTCTATTACCTTTCAGAGCGAAGTCTTGTACTCTTTATTCCACTCTATTCATCTGACATTTTAAATAAAAAAATACAATCAAAAGAAACTGTGTCATCAGAGATAAAACAGGGTTTAAAATATGACTTGCTGCTATATAAAATAGTTAAATTAGCTGCTACTTACAGATTCATGCATCACTAATAATAATAATAATAATACAATATTTGATAATACAACACTTGCACTGTGACTACTTTAAGTACGCTTTGCTAATATTACTTGTTTTACTCAGATAACACTTTCACTGCAGGACTTTTAGTTGTAATGGAGAATTATTCCTGTAGTGTGACTGACATCTTTTAATTCTACTCCACGTTTTCATCTTGTGAGGGAATTTTTCTCTTGTCCGCCTAATGAAGGACTGACTCGGGGTGAAAGGTCAGTGTGAGGCCCTAGGTCTCGGTGCCCCAGCTACTGCATTAAATCTTACAGGCCTTGAGACGCTCAGGCGGCTCCTCCAGACGCAGCAGCGGTTTGCTGCTGATGCTGCTGGTGCCAGGGCTGATAACAGCAGACCTTGGATGGTCAGTAACAAGTGGCTGGGTGTTCTAAGAATCAGCACTTGGGCGTATATAGTCAGGTTTCCTTTTTCATGGTTAATGAACCAATAGCGTATTCACACATGCCTCTTCTCCCATCAATAAACATCCTCAGCATAAGACGTCCTGGACTCCGGCGCTCTTCCTTCACCTCCGATGATAAGAATTTTTCCCTAACACATCTCAGGTTCACAGATGCTCATATGTGCCTCAGAGCTTTCTGATGACATCTTTTTATTTTTGCTTAAATGCAGATGAACAGGCACTACAGTTTGGAAATTACAGCACTAAGCTAAAAAAAAAAAACAAAACAGAAAGACAGAAAGCCCTCTAGTCCTCTAAAAGGTTTTCCTTCAACACTGCAGATCAATGTTTCCAGCATGAGCAAAAGGACAGAAAAGAAAAGGAGCATTTGAGCACAGTTTTTCAAAATATGATTAAACATCCTTCAGTGTATCACAGTTGTTTCACAGTGGATGCTGCAGTTGTAGCTTTACGTGTCTGCTTTTTCTCACTTTTACAGTTCTCTTGTAAACAGTCCCATTCTGTTTCAAATACAGCTTAAGATAAATGAAGACAGTTAATGACGCTGAGGTCTCTCCTCAATCAGACAAAGGGCCTGCGTGCTGTGTCGGTGTAAAATGAGCTGGATAACCTGGAGTCAGATTCTGTGGGACTGAGCTCTCTTTCACTTTGTTTGAACGTGACAGTTTGAGAGTCTTTGGAGTGGCAGCGTGGGAGATTTTGATAAGGCAATATTCATTTCACCACTCTGAAGCCAGTGCTTATGAGGAGCAACACTTTTTTAAGAAGCATACAGAAGCATAAACACCATGACGAGAGATGTTTCCCTCGTTCTCTCTTGCAGCAGAAAAGGCAATTGTCTCATCAATATTTCAGAGACAGATCCTCTTTCTGCTTTTCTAGTCGCAGCTTTCTCTGTCTACATCAGTAAGAGAACACCCGTCTTCCTCATCGACGACGGTGTAGCGTTCTCCAGCACCTGTGGTTACCAGGAGTAACAAACCAATCTCATATAACACGTACTGCGCTGCCACATGCACTCTTAATCTTTCTTTGTATAAGGTTTGATTTAGTTTTTCTGATTAAAGCCAAATGTTTAAATATAAAGATGTTCATAGCCTATATTTAATACAGCCTGCATTTTTGGTACACAGTGAAATAGATTTACAGTGTTATGCAAATGGCATTATCATCATCGTCGTCATCATCATCATCATCATCATCATCATCATCATTCTGATAAGAGTTTTAATTCAGTCAAGAATCTGTCAATAATTTGGGGGAAACAAATTGAGGCCATGCATTGGATCAGTTCAGATCAGAGCGGTAAACAGTGTGTGGGAGCATCAGCATGCACATAATCACAGAGATAAGAGCTGGAAGCTGATAATACAGAGTCACTGACATCCACTCATAGTAAACAAGTCACATTAACTGCAGGAATTAAAATAAAAAAAAAATTACAAAAATTAAAACCTTGGTTATGAAATGAAGCTAATCTCTGTATAAAACAGCTGCAAGTTCATATTTCCAGGCAGGTTTTGTTCATGACGTCTGCAATATTAACACATGTAGAGACAAAACAGAGGAGAAACTATAATGAAAGGTTATAGCAGGCACCATGTTGTGGACCGGCGAGAGACTGGAGGTTAATGTAAACAATCCTTGCATTGTTTGGTAGAGTATGTACTGTACTGTATTTCCATTTCAAAGAGAAGCTCTGCTGAGAGAGGCCGCATGTTTTATTTTTAGTCTTTTGTCCCGTTGCAAAAATGCTAATTCAGTGACATGCTGTGGAGTGGAGCAGGAAAACAACTAGACCCATTACAGGAATACTTCCAAATTTTTTAGAAATATGCATTACTCTCTTGCAGAGAGTTAGATGAGAAGAGTGATTGAAACTAGTTTTGTTAACTTAGCTTAGCTTAGCTTAGCACAGAGACATAAAGCAGGGGGAAAGAAGCTAGCCTGGATCTGCCTCTAAAGCTCACTAAATAACATCTTGTATCTTCATCGTTTAACAAAAACTGTACAAAAACATGTAATGTTTCCACTTCAGACACAATATAATCTTTTGCAGAGTGCTTTTCAAAACTGAAGTTACAAAGTGCTTCAAACAGGGCAGCAAAATAAACTCAAAATCATAAGATAGAAAGATAAAAACCATTTGCAGTGGTGTAAAAGACACGATAAAGACTGAAATAAAAATAAATAAAATCAAGGGCGTTGAGGCCTTTAGCTTTCACCTGGGTCTCAAACTCTTGAATCACTTTACAGTAAATAACATTTTGCTGTTGGTATCTTTGCTATCTTAAGACCTTACCTGAATGAGTTTCTATATAAATGTTTTCACAATGGTAAAGGCTTTTCCTGACTTTCAACGCACCCTTTAGTGAGGCTGCGGTGAGTCACTTCAGTCAGTCCAAGTAAAAATCCAGCTCCATGTTTTAGTGTAGCTCCTGTAGTTTCAGGCTGTGATGCTGCTGATATCAAAAACTGCTTTATTTTGATACTTCAAGTACCTTAGTTAACTCCAAGAGCTGTGATCCACAGCCACTGCTGCTGCTGCAAACTGTGGACTGAGTTGTTCAGCGGGCAGAATCAGCGGGCCAAAATACAATAACCAACTTCCTGTTGTTTTTAAAACACTTGTGTTTTTCTGTCTGGAGAACAGACAGAAAAGGACATGTTCATCAGTGAGCTTTGGAAGTGTTAGTAAGCTGATTTTGTTAGCTAGCTAGCTGTTTCCCCTTTACAGACTTCATGCAAAGCTAAGCTAAGCTAAGCTAAGCTAAGCTAAAGCAACCTGGTCCTGTGTCTAGCTTCATATGTAACGTAGGCTACAGACATGAGAGGTTGTATTCATCCTGTCATCTAACTCTCAGGAAGAAATCAAATAAGCGCTTTTCCCAAAAATGTCAAACTATTCCTATGATGCTAAACATGTAAATATTTCACAAAGGGAGAAAACACTGAAAAAAACTGTACAAGCATCCAGACTGTAAAAAAAAGATGAAAATATATACATGAAATGCACAATGCATGGCTCATTCTCGCTCTCCAGGCACAACTGATGAAACCATATTGATATTATGATGAGAGAACATACTGTATGGCATGTTAGCATCACGACTGCAATCAAACACAGCTACACACAAACAAGACTAAAATATTTTGCTTGAGTTGTTGTATCTGGGGGTGGGATTTTGTTTCTGTAAAGTCTTGTCTGTGATGAGTGCTGAGATGAAGGCAGCTCACTGCGCCCGACAGGACAAGGAAGCTTTGCTTTGAAGTCTCTGGCAATGTGCAGTTATGACCGGACGGTTCAATCTGGGTTTGCCCTCCAACGAGACAAGCGTCCTCATGTGGAACAGTTAGATCGGCTCCACGTAATTGGCCGGGTAGAGACCCAGCTGGCCGTTGTCTAGACGACCTTTACACCAGCCCTGTTCGTCCTCCTCCTCCAGCTTCGTCAGCTCGTCCCCTTTATCAATGAAAGGAGACAGACACGTGCAGCGTGAGGTTATATGAAACAACACACTCAGTAGAGCAGTGATTCATTTTGATGAGTCTGAATTCAATCTTCTGCCCAAAACTGCATTAAAGCCGTCCTCCTCACTGTCTTGAAATGCTGTCCACAATGACCTCATACAACCAGGAATTAAAGGGATACTTACAGTTAAAAATGATACAGCAAAATATTTGAAAGGGGATAAATTTCTATTGTCTCATGTGGTATAGTCTATATATACAGTATATATGGCCATTTGCTTTGGTGAGCTCACATATAAGGAAAACTTGCATTACAAAGCTGACAATAGATACTTGAAAGATCTCTCAGTGGAGTAAACCTTTGACCTTTATGTACTATACCATCAGCACAGCAGCAGGAACTGTGCTTGAGAAACTAAATGAGTCATAACTGTGGCAGCAGGGACTGTGGCAGCAGGGATTCGCCGTTCTGTCCAAAGACTTTTTTCCCCTCTGCAGGACCAACCCTGAGGAGACACCGGGTACGACGCTCACCTGCTCTGAAGCTGAGCTCGTCCTGCTCTTGGCCTTCGTAGTCGTACAGCGCTCTCACTCTCACACCTTTGCCTGCATCGTCATCGAAGGGGTTCGTCCCCCCGTTGGTGTCGTTGCCTGAGTTCGGGGCTGTCTGGTCCTCATCCGACCACTCTGTGGAGGCTGTGTACGCCTGGTTCTTCTCATAGCTGCTGACACTGAACACAACACGTTTCAGCAGAACATTACTGTATATATTACTGCCACTGTGGATGTTTTGTTGTTCTTTTCAGTGCGTAGTTTGATATATTTCTTGTTTTTATTGACTTGCAAAGGACTTACACAGCTATGATCACATTACTATTAATGGTGCTACACTAATGTGATTATGATTAGCAGCTGTGCTTCTGTGGTTTTAGCTATGATAAAAGATGATGATAATTATCTATAAAACTAAATCACAAAATATTAAATCTGTATCAGACTCTGATACTTTGTGAAACAGAAATGTTACAACAGATGTTCATAAGATGATCTGAGTAAGAGTATCTGCTTTAAAAATATTAAATTGATCAGATTTTACCTTCCCCGGTCGCCAGCTTGAGCGTGGTCTACTGCTGTCGTGACGTTAGTCAGCATGACTCCATCACTGCCTTTCTTTGACTTTTCTTTCTTAGAGATGCTATGGGTGAGGTCTGGGTTGTATTCCTGAAAAACACGAGACAAAACGTGTTTGGATTTGGATTTTCTGCTCTGCACAGCAACTGTTGTTCAGTCCCAGCTATCACTCAGTATGTTAAACACTATTTTTTATGCTCAACGGCGTCTCAATATTCTTAATATTCGACCGGATTTTTGCACTTTGCACAAAAAAAAAAAAAAAAGACACAAAAATTAGACTGCATTACTTTTAGCAAGGTGTGCCTAATTAACCGAGTGTATTTCTATTTCATCTTTGTCATTATTGCTCCTGTCAGAAAGAGAGAACAGAGAACATTGAAAATGTGGCATTAAAGTTTGGACAGCATATGAAGCAGAGTGCTGCCGATCTCCAGTCATGATATAATGTCTTCAGATTGTCTTTATGAATGTTACTGCAACCTGTGATGGCATTTCTTGTACCTCAAACTGTGGCCAGTTCATGTGCATGCCGGGGCCATGGTTGTTGCTGAACCACTTCAGATCTTCCTGCGGACTTGCTGACGTGATGGTGCGTTCAAGTTCTCTGTATACTGTAACATAGCTGTGAAAAACAAGCAAAGATTTAGTGTATGGTAACGTTCGGCCGATGACAGTGTCTCGTCGGACCGGCCATATTAAACGTCTCAAACCTTTGGTTCTCTGTGAGGTTGAGGTGGCTTTTGACATCCAGCAGCACCTCTCTGAGGAAGCTCAGCCTCTTCTCTTCGAACTGCTGACACTGGTCGAACACCTGCTCCATGTTTTCCATGTAGTGAGGGGTGCATTTACTCAGCTCATCCAGAGCCTTCTCATACTTCTCCCTCGCCTAGGTTGTGACACAAACACAAGCACACTCTTAACAGTATGGAATAAATTTTGAATGTGGTGCAATATCTCAATGACGTGGGAATGAGTGATGTTTTAATGACACGTCTTGTCCACCAGTTCCTGTTTTTCATTCCTGTGGTCAAAAGTGAATCCTGTTACCCTTGAACAGGCAATAAATGTGTCTTTAAGCACAAGAAAGAATCATGGTTCAAGAGAGGGAAGGCCAAGGCAGAGGTCAGAGTCCACGTTACTACAGAGCAGCTCATGTTGAAGTATTAGATATAGTAGATAAAGAGTGGGCGGTGTGGTATTCACTCACACATTAACAAAGCTACACTGACTCCAGCAATGCTGCCTTTATAACACAGCCACGCATCTTAAAATAGCCAGTGAGCTGATTTGCTTTGACTGGATTGTAGAAAACAGCTTTTGCATAATGATGATCCCACAGGCCTGTTAGAGCTGCAGCAGCTGATGTTCTCACTTTCTGTGAATCCTGTTTGCACTTGTCCACTTTCTCATGCAGCTTCTTCTGCTGGTCAGCTGTCACAGAGGCCTCCCCCTTACTGTTGGCCTCTCTGGTGGACGCCAGCTTCTCCTCCTTGCAGGCCATGTGGTACGACTTCTTGGCGGCCTCGAGCTATGGGGGAAAGATGAAATAAACAAATGAAACTTGCGAACAACTGCACTTATGAGAAACACACACAAACGTAACCAGTGAAAAAAATCAGCATGAATAACATTGAGCTGCAATTAACAATTGTTTTCTTGTTCAATTGAATGTCATGTTTTGTCTGATCAACAGCCAAAAACACAAAGATATTCAATTTACTATCACGTAAGACAAAGAAAAGCAGAAAATCTTCACAATTTAGAGGCAAAAACAACAATATATTTGACATTTTTGCTTGAGAAATGACTAAGACTTATTTTTCTATTGATCAACTAATTGATTGACAGACCTTTTACTTAAATAATTTCATCTCTACAACAAAACTGACAGGCTATCATATTCTAAAACAATGAATGCAACAGACAGTGATTACCGGATCTTTTAGTATCATTTAGTTCTCATTACCAGAATGCAGCTTAGCAACATTATCACTCATCACACACTGACTTACAATATTAATATTAATCACTGTGAAAACGTACAGTCTATGTCAGAGAAATTAATCAGAGATGCTTCGATAGGCTGTTTATTTTTTATTCTTTGAGTAATTTCAGTAATATAATACATAACTACACATATGTCAGTGTTAGGTTGTTATCTCCCAGTTTGTTTTGTTCCCAATCAGTCTGTCCACTTGCACCTGCTGTTAATCATCTCATCAAGCTGCTCCAGTGTTTAAGCCCCGGATCTTCCCTCCAGCCTTCGCCAGATCGTTCAGTCCACACTAATGGCACAAACGCTACGGCCAAGCTTCTTGTTTTGGCTCCTGCGCTGCCTGTTTGCCCGTTTGCTCCTGCTAATGCTTTGTCTGCCTGTGCCTCAGGTTCACCATCCAGTCATCTCCTGTTGCCCGTCATGTCCAGCCACGTCCTCGTTTGTTCGCCTGGTTTGGATTGCTGTTTTTTTTCCCCTGCCAGCTGCCTGCCCCGCTCCGCCTGTCTGCCTTCAGTCCCTCGCCTCCACCAACGCAGCCTCTGCCAACGTTGCAACTTTCTACAATAAATAACTTTAAAACCTCGGTTGTTGTCGAGCCACTTTGGGTCCAAAAATACTACTGCCTTTAACAAACATATAGTACGTGCACAGAATAGCTACAGATATAGAAATGCAATCCTGTCTTCTTCATTTGGCCACAAGTTCTCATCCACATCACATCTTATGTTCCAGCAGCAAAAAAAACAAAAACAAAACAAAACAAAACAACGTGTAACTTCAGAAACGCAACAGCAACACATCTCGCCAGAAACAACGTCTACTGGCTACTGTTGTGTTTTTCAAACGTAATTTTGAAAGCTGTCAGCACCACAAACTAAATCCCATTCATCACTTGTGGCAGTCTGTAAAACAAACAAAACTCTCATCCAAATGAAAGGTTTTTTTTTTTTTCATGTGGGTGAGTTCACACTGTTACCAACGGATAGTTCAGTAAAAAAAACAAAGAAAAAACAACACACTCCCTCACCTCCTTTAGCTTTTTGGCCCATGGTTTCTGGGCCTTCTTAAAGCCCTCGTCTGCCTCTTTGGTTTCCTTGAATCCTCCCATCATCTGTTTGTGGTACAAGTCTTTCTGCCAGTTCTTCACCTTCTCAAAGTCCTCGTTGATCAGGTTGTTTTTCACCTCCTGGTGAAGCTCGCTCACCTTCTCTGCCTCCGTCATCACCGCCACCCAGGCTCGCTCTACTGTGCCGTACTGAGGCCCTGGTGGAGGGATGAAGGGGCGAGTAAAACACTGAAGCATTTAAATATCAAAGCGGACAAACATCAGACTTTACCGACTCCTCTTACCTTTGTCTACCAGCTGTCTCCATCTCTTGGACCACTCGGTCAGTTGCTGTGCGTAGGCCTTCTCGATTTTGGCACGCTCCTGGATGCAGCTCATCAGGTCGTTGCAGAGCCGGTGGCCGTCGTCGATCCGCTTCACTGTACGTTTGTAGTTCCCAACCTGACCGAAAATATCGCAAGTTACTTCCTGTAATTTTATTTGACTGGAAAAGAATCCATTTATTATACAACTATGTTTTTACTGTATCATTTTTCATTTTTGTGTTCTCTTTGAACACTGAACTGTTTCAGCCTCTGGCTCTGCCCTGGTAATTAATCTGGGGTCAGCGAATTGATTTGCTGTACAACACTCCTCAAATGTAATGTACTGAAGGAACAGGTCGACATTTGGTTGTTTTCTTGCTGAGAGTCGAATGAAAGGATCGATATCACCTCCACATGTGTGTGTTAAATATGGATCTAAACTTAGCAATAGCTTAACCTAAAGACTAGCTTGGCTGGAACCAAAGGCAACAAAACCTGCATTTTAATAAATGAGCTTAAGAGGTGCTGGTCGGCTGATTCCCTCGACTTCCACCTTTATGCTGAGCTAAGCGAACCGGCTGCTGGCTCCAGCTTCATATTTACCACACTGGCATGACAGCGGTATCAATCTTCTGATCTAGCTCTCATCATGAAAGCAAAAGTATTCATCCTGAAATTTCAAATTATTCCTGTGTCCTTCCTGCTTGGAGAAGAGCATATTCTCTGAATTTACTTTAGGCTCGGGCTGCAGCTAATGGTTATTTTCATTATTGATTAATCTGCAGATTATTTTATCAATTTGTTTCATCCACGAAACATCAGAAAACACAGAAAAATGCTCATCATAACATTCTACAACACAACTTGATGCTATCAAATGTCTTGTTTTTGTCGTCCAACCCCCAAAATATTTAATTCATTATAATGTAACCGACCGAGAAAAGCAGTTAATTACCTTATTTGAAAACCTGTACGTATAAAGCAATTCTCCTCTCGGCCTGCAGGTGATGCAGCGAACAGAGAGGAGCTGCTGCTGTGTGTGTGTGGAGTTATGTAATGAAACCAGGGGTGGGAGGGTGGGGGGAGTTAATGTCATATAATTTACAACTCTCTATGGACGCAGGAGCAGCAACCTCCCAGAGAGCTGTGAGCTTTGCCCAGAGACAGAGTGAATCCTGGTGCACTCACTTCACACCTCTTTGACAGAGGAGAAAAAGAAGTGTGTCTGCGCTGAATGAGAAATAGATGTTTACCTGCGCCTCACTCAACAAATCTCAAAAGTGGATGTAAATGTAAGCAGCGGCGGACAGATGATTGTATTCCACACCAGCCCTGTGCTTCAGGCAGCCGAGTCAGCGCTCAGCAGGCAGCACTGCAGCAGCTCCACTGTGATGCAGTGAGTGACTGTGATGTAGTGACTGTGTGCGGGAAGCAGACACCTTTGCTGCTCCAGCTGATTCCTGAACACACCGCCTGGCTGAAGGGACGTGATGAGGATAAAATGCAGCCGAGTCTGAGGGAGAGGGATTATAAAACCCGAGCGTCTAGAATAACTGCTGAGTCAGTCCATCACACGTACAGCTACATGATCGTCAGTATTATCTGTAGCCTAAGATGTGGAGAACTTTTTTCTTGGTTTGTGAGCAGTCACCACCTCTCATATATAATGAATGGACTTCTGGGAACTTGTTGCTCACATTACATCAAACTGTTTGTGCTCGGAAAAGGTTGTTGGTGATGTAATGTTGTGGGAGAAACCCAGTACAACACACTGCTATCTAGGACTAAAACGATCAATTAATCAATCAACAAAATTGCACCACTGTTTTAGATGATCAATTAAGTCATTTTTCAAGCAAGAATGCCAAATATTCCCGACATCCGGCTTCTTGTTTGTAAGGATTTTCAGTTTTTCTTTGCCGTGTGTGACAGGACGCTGAATATTTTGGGGTTTTGGACGGTTCATCAGACAAAACAAGGAACATGAGGATCATCTGAGCGAGGCTCACAGAGTTAAACTTTAAGGTCTTGTTAAATGCAGGAAAACCAGTAGGAACAATAATGCCAAGAGCTTATTTATATCCCATTCCTGTCCACTTCTAGCTCCTGTGGCAAGCTCCTGTTTGCACAATCCACTGTCACACCAGTTGCACTCGTAGTTTACAGATGTATAATGTCTCCTGACAGCCCACGAAAACATCGAAAAAAATTATGTAAGGCTAGAAAAAATATTCATGACCTTTAAAGAGTTTTTAAAACCTGCTGGGGCCTTTTTCGAGGGACCTGTATTCCGAGCTTTGTCCTTCTCTGATACCATGTCTGAAGCTTTAGTAAATCTGTGACAGCCATTTGTCCCTATTTTCTGAATTTCATAATCCAAACAATTATTCGATTAATTCAGAAAAATAAAAGTCAGATTGATGAAGACTTAAAAGTTTTTTTAGCTGCAGCCCTGCTGTGATCCATCCACTAACCATTAGATACCATTTGCAAATTGTTGGTTTGTTTTGACATATCTAAGTGTCATATAATAGTTGGTGTCACATAGGACAGTGATAAGAAGCACCAGAATTTCACACGAAAACCATAATAAATCAATTTATTACTACTTTAGTCACATGATGTGGATTCGTCAGCTGCAACAAGCAACTGTTGCTTGTGTGACGCCCCTCCCATTGTCTTGGATTGGAGGTTGTCCTTGCCCACATTGGCAGGCAATTGGTCGGCATGGGATCACTTGTCCTCTTCCCTCCATCTGCTGACATCCCTTTGTTTTGCTTTTGCACATAAAACACTGCCACAGCAAATGTACCACTCACACATGCACCGCTTTCATGAGTAATACTTGCTGATTTCCACACCTCTTTGTGCTCTCTTAAGTTTTAGTTATAATAAATAGCTTTTTTTTCAGTATAACTTGGTGTGATCTCCCTTATTGTCACATTCACTGAGCCAGTTTGTGACACTTGACACAGACGGCAGATCAGTTTGCACCTTTTGTTTGATGCAGGTACGTCTGTCGTTCCCATCTGTAAAACAGGAGACAGACTTCGGAGGAGTCAGCATGAGTCAGGTATTTCCATAGATAGAGAAGTCCTTTGGAAACCTGTACAATGCAACTGTCCTTGCAGCGGCAGGACACAAGTACAGTTGTGACATGCCTTTAAAAAGTTCAAGACCCTAGTTATGTATAGATGCTAGTTACAACTTGCACAAGAGTGTGCACAAGAACCTCCTGTACTGACAAGATAGTATTAAAAATGCTAATTTACACCTGTGCACATTGATCAATAAAAATTCCACCTGTTCCTAAATGAGACCCATTGACAAACCAAAGGCTTTACAGCTTACATCCAAAACGCAGGACTTCTCGTACTTGAAAAATGGAGCAAATGAGAAATAAAAAGGAAGACAAACTTCAGAAACGATGAGGCTGAGATGCTGAAAAGGAGGTTCAACTAAACTAAAATGTGTAATGTAGCAATTTCACAAGTGGGTTATCTAAGAAAAGAAAGAGCCATGAACTGTGTCACCAGTAATGAGAGCTGTTGTAGAGGTGAAGAGAAAAATGACCTGAGAATAACAGCTCACTAAAGAGACATCACAAGAGGAGTCAGAGCAGCACTGCAGTGTCATCCAAAGATGACAGAATAGTGGCAATTATTTGTTAGAAGTCCCTGGTGTTTACACTGAGAGCCAAAGTAGTAAAAAAAAAAAAGAAAAAAAAAAGGGTTTTTTAGTATCGCACTTACCGTTAATGTCATTATGCTCAGTGATTAAACGTCATTCACAGATCTGCGTAACACTACAGGTGAAGCTGCTGCTACAGTGCGCACACCGACGAGTACATGCCCGACTGACGCTCAGGTCTGCGCCCACATGCAGCTGATAAACGAGGCCTCAGATCTATCCTCTCACCGCCCAGACAAAACAGGTTCAGTGAGAGTTCATCACTCGGCGGCGTCAGCTCCCGGTTAGGTCTAATCTGTCAAAAGCTGGTCTCACCTCCCAGAAACTGTCTGTGGTCTCCTCCTGGCTGGCGGACTCGTCGTAGGCTCCAGACATGGTCCCAGATTTTGGCAGGACGGCTTCAGGCTGTGGCGGTCTGCAGCAGACTAATGCTCCTCATGCACTGTCAGAGAAGACGAGCACAGAAGAGTGTAAACACAGTGAATGTGAGCAGCGTGAACAGAGGGATACGTGAGGGATACGAGGGACACGAGGGATACGTGAGACGCATAAACATCCTCTGAACTCACAAATCTGGGTGCAGGCTGCAAACGGTGTTGCTATACATTCAGAGCATTTGGTTCTATTCACTGAAATAATTGCAGAATGCAGTCATAACGCTTTCATATAATAAGCTTATGCATTTTCTTTTAGTCCCATCATCATTTAGTCCCAGACTGAGAGCTTATTCCTGCAGCTCATGTGATCACAACATCACAGCCATAATCTTAATTCTTTTTTTCATGCTCTTATAATACTCACAACTGCTGTTTCACAGATTTCAAAGTGTAGGCAAAGTCCTTATGTAACCAGAAAACGGCAGTGCACATAAAACATTCATGCAAGATGCTTAGAGACAATTAACCACACAGACTAAATGCGAGTAAAGCTGCCTTTTAAAGAGCAGTAGATAATGTATGTAGCATATCCCAGATTCTATGTGTTTAAGAAATATAATCTAGGGCTGCAACTAACCATTATTTTTCTTTTTTTTTCATTAATCTTCTCATTAATAAATAAATAAAATTATTCAATTATTTGTTTGGTCTACAAAGTGTTTAAATCATAAAAAAGCCCTGTCACCAATGAATTTTGGCATTTTTGCCAGAGAAAAACGAATTAAATGATGAATCAATCATCAAAGATAAGCTGCCAATTCATTTTCCGTCAGTTGTCTTCCTAAAAACCTGTTTCAGCTCTGGCTGCAACTAACAATCATTTTTCAATTAGTTAACTAATCCATAAAATGTAATGGGAAATTCTCCCATAATCTTCCAGAGCCAAAGTGACACCTTCACCAACAGTGTAATGAGCTTCAGGTAACAGTGACATAAATTGGAAACATTTTTATTATATTTAGTATTTTTGCTTCATAAACTACTGTTCCATCAAACAGACAGTTGCTCCAGCACTATTATAATCTTCCTTAAATCATGACGACAAATACTATGTACAATAATACCACCGAATGAGCTGATACACTAAATTTCTCTAAAGGCCAAACTAAAGTGTTCAGTGAGTTTGACACAATATTTCCCACACAGCGATGTCTGATGGGCTCAGATACTTCAAAAACCACAATCACCCTCATAACCTGAGTGCTTCTGGTTATTTCTCTCTCTACTCCCCTGAGCTGACTTTGTCAATAGATGTAATGACTGGCTATTAATTTTCAGCTCACCCTACCTCCTGTCAGAACACTGCAGCGTAATTGCAGAATAATCTTCCCTCATTCTAATCAACTAACATTATCCAAAGGCCTCGCTGGTGCACCTTATGCTGCTGCAGAAATTAGGAGCTGTGACATGATTGCTAATGATGACACTTGCTGCAATTAGTGCACAAAGCCACTACCGAAGTGAGAGGAGGAGGAGGAGGAGGAGGAGGAGGAGGAGGAGGAGGAGGAGAGAAAATCAGACCTATCAACCAGTCCACCTGCCTGCATAAACTACCTACCTACCTGTCCATAAATTGATTACTGAGCAGGCATACTGTGCACAGTCCCAGAGGGTCAAGAGGTCAAGGGAGCTGTTTGCAGAGACTGTTAATATTTCTTGTTGGAAAGTCAATCAAACAACTACAAATAGATGCTAAACAACCGCACAGGAAAATGACCAGGTGAGACACAAAAAGACCACAAAGAGACATGAAATCACTACAAAGAGACACGCAACTACCACAAACAGATGCTAAACAACCACAGAGGGATTAAAATCAACCACAAAAAGATGCTAAACAACCACAACGACATCATTTTAAGTCAATCTGTGGGTCTTGTTGCAATGTAGGAGGGGTGGGGGGGTGGGGGCTTTTACGAGTCTGCACGGGGATGAATAATTACAACAGAAACACCACAAAACAGAGATTAAGAAAGCAGTGATTTATATCTGACTGACTGCAGACCCTCGTTGTAATATGTGAGCAAAGACACACACACACACACACACACACACACACACACACACACACACACACACACACACACACACACACTATAAACTGTATTTTTTTTGTCCTCTTCAATTTGTGAAATACGAAATAAATTGACACTTCGAATCTCTTTGAACTTTTAGGTTCATTCCATCACATCAACTAAACATTAAACAGCAAAAATTGATAAATGGAAACTGATAAATCTCTTTGAACAGCAGCGAGTGAAATGTGATGAGGCATCATAACCACCATTAGGCCTTCAAAATAAGTTATTAGATCTCAGGTAAACAGATAAACATAATTTATGTCATTTTACAGCATGAATTTCTTTAGGTTTTAGATCCCGGAGGGAGATTTGTTTTCACAGTCACTGTCCATATTCCAAACAGCATCATACAGGTATACACAATACATGAAATGGACACATATATAGTACATTCACACCCCTGCCTGTTTCCCAGCTCACACATGCACTCACACTGATGTGTTCAGATCTATACAACAGTGTCAATAAAGGCAGAGGGGTCAGGAGGGAACGCTCCGGCTAAAGCGAGTTCTCCATCTTAAGGTCTTGTATTTCTGAATGTGCTGGGCTGGTGTGTAAGCCTGTTTAAGAACAAATCACAGACTGTTTATTATTACCACATTTCATTAATATGAGAGACACTTTTGACACTTGCTTGAGATGTTAGAATAAACTTATGCTAGGTTTTATTTTTTTTATCAAACACTCATTATCTTTGTGCAATATTGCAGTTTGTGTGCGCTGATATCTGCAGCTCATTAAAGCTGTTTGGCAGCTAAGTCTGTAAGTGACACTATGTGACTTTGAAAATAAGAAACATCATTCCTCTAACAAAAAGAAAGAAATATCACACACTCTTACTCAGCTCATTACACTTAGGGGTTAAGCACTACAGTCGTAATTGGTCTGGGGTGGCCAGTAGCTCATGATAGTTAATGTTAACACACTTATATAAATATTGCTGTGTAGGAAACATTACTGAATGAGTTTCCTCACCTTCTGGCTCTTATTTACTTGTGCTACTGCGACCCTACTGCACCACCTCACTGTGAAGTCCAGCATTTTGTTTGCTTCAGTTCAGCTATTTTGTGCGAGCATAAATAAGAGAAGTGACACAACACTGTGAATAAAAAAAGGAGGCATTACAGAAAATAAGAAGCAGGATATGAGTGTGTGCAGGTGAGGCAGGAGCTACAAAAAAAACACGGAACTGAAATGCAGATGGAGATAAGATCCAAAGTGAGCGCGCGCAAATGAGCTAAACGACAAACATGACAACAACAACAATGATAAGGTTTATGTGACAGTGCTGTTATCAGTGCAGTGAAATGTCAGTTTCAGCGAGCGAACAGGTTTCACTGAGCCTCTACTGGAAAACAAAGCATCGATGCAACTGTGCGATTATCTGATAACGATTTGTCATGTGAAGTTGATGCGTCGGTTGAGATACGAGAGGCAATTTCTGCCGTGGTGCTTCATTAAACAGCCACAGTGTGCTGAGAAATGAGCCTCTAAAGATCGTGTTTGTTTAATCTGTGCGAAAAGAGATTAAAGAAATGTAACATGTTAATTAGTGAGATTTAGTGGTGCTGGTTTGGACAGAGCCAGGCTCGCCGTTTCTCCCCCCGTTTACAGTCTTTATGCTAAGCTAAGCTAACCTTCATATTTACACAGAGACATGAGAGAGGTATCAGTCTTCTCATCTAACTCGCTGCAAGACAGAATTGTGAAACGAAAACAGAGAGAATTTGCTGCAAATACAGTAGATTTCTGCTCAAATTTGTGCATCACAATTTGATTCATCACAAAAAGTTAATGAGACATCAAGAGGTTGTTCCAGCTCAGCAGTATGTTCTGCATCTATCCACATATTTGTTTCTTTGTACGGCAAATCCTAACTGAAACCAGCTGCTGATCAGAAATTGGCGGTTAGATTATTATGTCATTATTAACAAAAACCCTGACAAAAGCCGAAGCTGCTGAGGAAAAAGATGCAGAAGAGACAGATACGAAACAATAGAAAGAGAAGGAGCATTGATGTGTTTTGATAGGAGGTCAGGGGGAGGGGCGGGAGCTGCATGGGTATTTGGGTCAACCATGGACCAATGGATGGAGCAACACTTTCCACAATGAAGGGCAGAGATGAAATGACAGAGAGGGAAGTGAGAAAAAAAAAAAAATTCAAAATCCAATTAATGCAGGGAAATTTCCGCAGAGGTCCCAACCCAACAGCTTAGGGCAAAACAAAATGCGTCGACCGGATGCAGCGTGGAGCGTGGGGTAGAGAAGTGGGTGTTTATCATGCTTGGTTAATCCATTAGCAACATGCAGAGAGTGGGCTTTTGTTCAGGATAGCCCTTTGCTTGGCTCTTATAAAGGCAGATCACAGCAGAGGAAAACAACCAGTGACTGGCCTCTTCCACTTTTTATTAAAGCCAACAAGTGAGACAGAAATGATGACATGAATCTGACTGTATTTCTAAATTAGATAACACTATCTAGTGATTTCATTGTACGAACAAACAATACCTACCCACCCCCCCCCTCACACACACACACACATACACAAAACCATAAACACTGGTACAATCTGAGGTTTAGTCACCATTGCATTGCTTTGATTCAGTCTTTACTCTCTCTCCTCTTTCATCCGTACGACCTGCATCCTCCACACTGAGAGATCCACATCCTCACAAACAAGCAAGAGCATCGGGAATCCCCATCCCTCTGAAGCAAGTGCACAAGGCATCAAAAAGCACCACAACTCGCAGCGCGGCGAGCCCGTAGCATCGACCCATCAAGAGAGTCAAACCCCAAGACAAAGGACGTCAATATACCCAGAGAGAGGGAGAACACAGCCCCCCGCAAAAGCAACAAAAGCTTACCCCCAGTCCTCCATTAACAGCGGCTAAGGCTACAGCTAGGAGAAAAGAGACACGTGGGCTCCTCCAGCAGCCAGCCCCTCTCCTCCTCCTCCTCGCCTCCCCTCCTGTTAGTTTATTTTTTGCTCAGCGCTGCCCGCCGTCCTCTGACTGACTGAGCGACAGAGCATCAGCAGAGCGGAGGAAGAGGAGCCGGTCACTCTAATCTGTGATCTGAGATCTTCCTGCCCCCAGGAGCACTGTGCAGGAAAAGACTGTGTGTGTGTGTGTGTGTGTGTGTGTGTGTGTGTGTGTGTGTATTTCTCAATGAGCGAGGGATAATCCTGTGGTGTTTTGGTTAAAAGGCTCAGACAGAGCAGCAGGCCAGAGAGACACAGAGGAGGGAGAGAGAGGAGGGGGGTTTGGGGTGGACGGGTGGGCTGCTGTATATGAGCAGGTCTGGAGATGCTGTAGTGTGGATGTGTGAGGCGTTCAATGACCAGGCAACTCTGTGTTTATCAGGAAGGGTTAAAAGAGACAACACAACTGTTCTCTTAAATTGACTGACACACAGTCCTAAAAAAAACACAAATTCCTTCAGTTGGCTCCAGTAAAAGACAAGCAGGGTGGAGACTAAGTAATGGGAGATTACGACACATCAAGTTGAGCATATGAAGAGCGGAGGTGACTCAAGGATAGATAAACGTAAGCTGTTCAGAATTTGCCTAAAAGGCCAGAGAGCAGGTCTGTGCTGTTGACATGGCAGCCATAAAGTGATTAATAATTAGACAACTTGTCATAAAAGTCCAGAACAAAAGTGAAGCTATATATAAACTTTACTGTGTGTAGAGGTAAAAATACCAAGACAAAAACAAAGTCTGTACGAAAACCTTTCCAAAAACCAGGGGAACAATAGAGGGAGGCCTCTGTCACAGTCTCAGCTGTAAGCCCGATCTCTCGACCAGCCACAATCGGACAAGACCACAGAGAGCAGAGAGGACGACCGAGTATCTCTCTGATCACCTCCCTGTGGAGTTCACAACAGGTGAGGTGGAGGACAAGCAGGTCACAGCGGTGACTGGTGATGAGAGGATGATGAAGGCACTGCACAGTCTTGCAGAAAAACAAACTTTTCTGCACACACTCTTTCCAAAACTTTCCTCGAGTATTTACTCTATTTTAGGAATCGCTTCTCAAATTCTCAGCGGAACTAGAGGAGAAACTGTTCTTACGTCAGTTCTTTCTCGGCAAGAGACATAACTGCAAAGTAAAGAACAAGCAGTTCTGAAGGTATTCAACTAGGTCAATAAACCTATTGACTTATTCAAAGAAGTATACAATCTCAGCAGGTGGAACAAGACAAACTGATTAAACTAATCTTTGGATTTTAAACTCTAGAGAGAACAAAAAAAAAAAATCCATCTGGTGCCACAGGAGATAATAGAAACCATTTTGTAACTGATCTAATTGCGAAACCTGGCTTCCCTAATGAGTAGCATGGCAGGAACATATAATATAACAGAGGCTGCTGACATACAGTTAAATAAGATGAGGTGAAGCTTCAAGGACAAATATGTTGCCTCTTACGTGTCCTGGCAGTCACACAGTTGCTTTTCATGCAGTTTGAAAAGTCAGTTAATCAGACAGAGAGATTTCCACTATCTGTAACATGCTCCCATACCCACAAACATATACACATTAAAGGACACACCTCCTCTCAGTCTCTCAGTGCCGCTGCCCTCGGAGCACAAACACCTCCTGTACCGTGAGATCTTGGCCACATTATTCAAATTCAGCACCTTTTTTTTTTTTCCCCCCTCAGGACAAAGTGTGTTGCTGCTGCTGCCCTCATCAGATTCAGATCCTATATATAGAGCCACATTCATCAATAATTCACACTGCTGTGTAAACAGATAGACGAGATGACCATTCTGGCGCACGTGGAGAAAAGGTTTGATGTAATCTCGTGTCACTGTCAAGACAAATTGGATTATAAAACAAAAGAGGGCCTGACCAGGAGCTAAGTGTGTGTAATGTGTTTTGGGCAGGACAGTTTGGTTTGTGTGCTCATGTACGGTAAGTCCTGTGTGTCAAAAAACGAAATGTTACGGGTAATAAGGTGTGTGTGACAAACTCTAACAATCAGTGTATGAGTTTATTTGAAATGCAACATTATCATGCATGTATGAGGGAGTTTATTTAATGAAACAATACACTCGTCACCAGTTTTCACAGAGAATAATATCACCACCGATGGGCCCCTCGATAAACAGTTCCAGCCCTCTAAAATATCCTGCATTCTCAGCTGACGTCTCGGCTGCAAACATGAATGCTGCAGGTCAATAAAATGTGAATGAAGACAGAGAATCTGTGCAGGTCTCGACTCCCTCAACAGATGTTTTATTATCACAGAGGAAGTCTCGATGAAAGGCACTTAACCCTCAGCTGCTCCGATGGAGTTGCTTAATTGTCAGGAGTGGAAGATTGTGGTTACTGTGCAATTCCCTGGTACAAATGTGTGCAACTGCATCAATGGAAAAGAAGAGCACTGGAGGATGCTCATATCAAACACATGCCAAAAAAAAAAAAAATTTGCTCTGTATCCAAACAAAAAAAAAAGAATGCACTTAAAAGTCCTGTAAAAAAAAAAATCTCAAGCAACTGGAAATGATTTGTCGAATCCCAGGCAGCAAGACGGGGGACTAGCTGAAACTCATTCCTGTTTCTCTACAATATTCATGTATCATCAATAATACAAGACTGGGCACAAGCAGACTTAAATACATGTACAACGATCCTGTTTTTATAAGCTGCAGCCTTTATACAGTACAACCACTGTCTAATTGATCAGCAAGTGCAAAAGGTGATTGCTAACTCTGATGCCTACCCACACAGGAAATAAAGCATCAGATGGTCAACAACACAGGTAGAAAATTAATTTAAGGGGGCAAGTCAAACAGAAGCTGGATGCACCTCATTCGTATTAATCTGTGTATCTGTGTATCTGCTACTTGAGGAATATTCAGAGGGCGTCCAAGGTTACACCGCGGCCACTGTTAACACGTAAAGTCCATACCTTCAGTTTGTTAAGACAAAGGTCAAGATCTGTGTGTACTTAAGCTAAGATGACTCTCTCCGCTATAATAGCATTTGGATACATCAACTCTAATTATGTTAAAATGTTTACGAAAACAACGAGGAAAACAAGTTGGAAGAAGCTCACAACTACAAATTCCAATACAAACTGCAACAGTCTAAAAATAGACACCAAAGATGCGTCATTACAGATCAGAGCAGTTTACTGAACCTGGTCTGTCCTGTGAGCTGCCCCTCAGTCCTCCACAGCGTCACTCCAAGTCACTTCTGACAGCTGAGGAGAACTGACACCTGAGACCCAGAGTCAAAGAGCCTCTCCGCTCACCTGCAACCATGACACATCCTGCAGTCTGGCACACCTTTTCTACACACACACATACACACATGCATGCACACACACACACACACACGCACACGCACACACACACGCACACACAGTGAGACTGAACTTTGACATATCCCTGAGAAGACACATTAGGCCATCAATAATTAGCTAGCTGCAAGGAAGGGTGGAGACTTGACGGCTCTCCCTTGTCACACACACATTCCTTGAAGCCAGGCAGAAGAGATAGAGAAAAAGGGAACAACGAACAGAGAGATCGAAAGATAGAAAGAGAGAGAGAGAGAGAGAGAGAGAGAGAGAGACAGAGAGTTGCTCGTCGCCAAGATAAAGGCAGACAGGACGGACAGAGAGAGGAGACGGTCACACAGGTGGTTAGATAAGGGCTTTTTATGTAGAGGACACAGGGATGAGTCAACATCAGTATCAGGTCAGGCACTCAATCAATACAGATATGCTGATGCACAAAGGATTCCACTTGTGGAAGCTGAAATTTCTGAGCGTCTTTCAAGTATTTTTGAAAAACGATGCATGAATAAATGAATAAAAGAACACCAGCATCCTCAAAACAAGTTATCTGAGGACGACGCCTTTTTTTTCCTTTTTTTTTTGCAGAAATGAAAGTATAATGAATGCAAGCAACACACAAATACACAAAGCTCTTTTGTTATTTAGTGTGATGCCATGAATAAAAGGAATCAGAGCAGGCAGGTGTGTGTGTGTGTGTGTGTGTGTGCGTGTGTGTGTGTGTATGTCCTCTGATAATAAACAGAAGCTTCACACTGAACCAGCCAACCACTTCTCCGTTCACGAGCCACACACTGCAGCCTGCTGGTGCAACGCTGATCTTGCCCTCTCGCCTGAAACCCTTAAAGTCATGAAAGACTCTAACAAAGCCAGTTGTCCATCCACACAGACAGATGCTCGTCTCCCCAGTATGTGCCATCTGTGTGTCATCTAATCATGTTTCTCCCTGCGGGGCTCTCTCCATTTGACCCCGGTGTTACAGCCCATTATTACAGGAAGTAATTTACAACCACTGCGCAGGCAAAAGTAGAACTGAAAGGGCTGCAGGTCTGGGCTGATTCCTTGTATAGAAAACACAATCTTATAATTGAGTCTGTTTTCCTGCTGGGGTTGGACAGCGTCCTTTTTACTATTGTGGTGGGGCATTTCAGTGAGGGATTTACCAGAATCAGACATTGCTATGGGGGGAGGTGGAGGGGTGGGTCATTTCACTTTCATTTCAGTCATTAGTCCGACGCTTTGCTTTTGTGTCATACATATCCAAATTCAACATAGAATATAAAATCCAGAGTTAAATCAGAATCTACAGCACTGTGCAAAAGTTTTAGGCAGTAAAAGTGCAGTAAACAGAAATACCATAATATAATGTAATGTGAAATACCACCATGTGATCCACAAATGCTCCCCTGGAGTTGCTCAGTGGCCAACAGATGAGACTGTGGTTTGCTTCCAGGCATGAATATGTGTGACTGAGTGAGGTCAATGTGTGTTGAATTGGCAAACAGCATCTGAAATCGTCTCTCCACATACTTTTTTGTTTGTTTGTGTTTTTGTCCAAGTCCGAAAATGCAAACATTACATCTGTTAAAGGAGCTATTTGTAAGTTTTCCTATTACTACACAGCCAACGTTAGCACTAACAGCTGCTTAATCACCAGTCTAGAGGAAACGCTACGGGTTCAGCATCAAACCTCATTCCGCTATTCACCAAGAGCTGTCTCCAGTGGTGGAAAGCAACATCAATGTTAACTTTATCATGTCTTTTCTTCTACTGAAGTTAGCACGCTATCTAGCTAGCCCTGGCCCATCTCGTGACTTTCTGATAGCAGCTCACTGCAGCCTCCAGTCTGCCCTGAAGATGTAGCGCTGCTCAGAGGGCGTATTATAACCTATTGTATTATGAAGACAATGATGGCTGAAGCTCTTGTCAGGTGACAATCATCCCCACCTGCTCCCAGCAAGAGACCATGTTTGGCAGCAGAGAAAACTTAAATATTGCCCCTTTAAGGTATAAGTTGCAGCCCTACATATTACCATCACCATTACCATCTAGTAAAGTGAAATTCGTATGCACGTGTATGGTTGTTGATTTAGTAATCTGCGTAGAGCCAATTTCTCATGCTACACAATTAAAAGAATTCAATCAATATTCCAGGGCAAGTGTGGAGGACCTCTGTGCTCTCCATCGCAGTTTGTTTTGTAATCAATAACCTTTTTTTCTGCCGCCCAGTGCAGAGCAGCAGTGTGGACAGGGCATTTATTGAAGACCCTGGTTCAGCTGCTGAAGTCAAAGTGTGCACACACATTTTGAGCTGTGGACAGACGGAAGCTGATACTGGGCAGGAATCTCAGTGGGCGAAATGGAGTGACTCATTCAAAGACAGTGCAGCTGCTAAAAGCTATGAGAGCTACACACACATTACCCCCCCCCCAACCCCCACCCCCATCCCACCCCACGCACGCACGCACGCAACGCACGCACGCACACACACACACACACACACACACACACACACACACACACACACACACACACAATCACAAAAAGCCTCTGTTGTTGTACTCATGAATGAAAACTCCTCTGGCTGTAAGAGGTAAGATCCACTCAGAGGAAACACGATCAGTGATACAGGCAGGTATGTGCAAAGCACAAACAAGGCAGTAGTACTTTTTTCTGATACAAATACTATTTCTTCATTGCATAAATAAGAAAAACCTCCTGGCAAACACACAATAATCCATCAATACTGAAAAAGCCAAAGTGCAGAAACGATTAGTTGAGCAACAAAAAATATCAATACAGCTATATGGATCAGTTCATTTGGTCAATTTTAGAGCAAAAATGCCAAATACTTTCAGGTTGAAGCTTCTCAGTTGTGAGGATCTGAAGCTATTCATCGCTGTATTTGATAGCAAACTGAATATACTTGGGTTTTGGAGTGATTGCCAGATGAACCCTGGGAAATTTAAATGGGCCTTGTTCACCATTTTCTGACATTTTATAGACTGAACATTTACTTGAATAATTGAGAAAATAATCTGCAAATTAATCCATAATGAAAATGATCATTTGCTGCCTTCCACTTGTGCTTCAGGAAACTGTATTTCTCATTATCTGACATTTTACAGGCAGAATTATCAATCCGTTAATCAAGACACTAACTGGCACATTAACCAATAATGAAAATAATCCTTAATTGCAGCCCAACTTCAAAATGCACAAATGCACATACGACATTTTTAACAAACCCAGTCGCCATGGCAACATCAAGCCTTCTTCCTTCCTGCTGGTTTGGCTGTGAAGCACTTCACCGACACTATAAATCTGACACGCCGGAGCCTCAGCGGAGCAAAGCAAACCTGCAGCCAACAACCTCTAATAGCCTCTCCTTGTTCCTCTTGAGCTGTGAGATGGCTTTTGTGATGCACCATCTACTGCAGAGATGCCCCGGAGACACGGACTGATTTATTACGCTCTGCAAAGTGGAAGCATCCACATCACATGAAGCAGATTCACGACTTAGCCCACAGCACTTTGCTCACTGAAAATCTAACCGGCAGTCATACAAGAATGAGATACATTTAAACTAGACTAAAGATTTAGTTTAAACAATTGTACTGCCATGCAACAGTCCTGTGCCCCCTTAAGATGAAGCAATATCTAGAGTATTTGTGACGCCCTCTCCACAGGTTAGGGGTTTAAGTTTGGAGTTGAGAACAGTTCAACAAAATTTGAGAACATTTTTTTTTTACTTCTTAGATTGTTTGATTTTTTATTTTATATTTCACAAAAAAAACCCAAAAGTATAAGAATTACAGGAAAAGTACATAAAGTATATACAGTTTTGATTTTCTTTAGGGTTGCATCTACTGATTATTTCTATTATTGATTAATCTGCCATTTTTTTTCCTCAATTAATCGATTGTTCTAGGGCTGCAGCTATCTCAATGTCCTAGAGCCCTGACCTCATCAAATGTTCAACAGTCTAACTATTATTATACCATAGGAGAGAGAACCAGCAAATTTTGACATTTGAGAACCTGAATGATTGAATTTTAGGCCTTTTTGCTTGAAAAATGACTTAAATGATAAGCTGATCATTTCAATATAATAATACCAACCACAGTTTTCTATACAGCCCAATGTGATATCATCAAATTGCTCATTTTGTTCAACCAACAGACCCAAATCCTTAATTCTGCTCTGATTTTCAAGACCATAAAAGAGTAGTTGAAGAGTTTAAGAGATGTCCAAGATTTTATATTAAAAACCCCACTTCAGCCCACTCTGGCAAACTGAGAGCTGGCATGAAAAATAAATGAGTCATTTACTACATTACGAGTTTGGCAACAGAGCCATCTGTGCTGTTGAAATACTGGCAGATGAATTTCAGTAAAGTGAAAACTGAGTTTAAATGTTAGGAAAGGCCTTAACCCACACTGTTTATCTCCTTATATATTTATTATCAGGCAGGGACCTGGACGCTCCTACAGGAAGTTTCAGCCCAGGATGTAAGAGCTGAAAACATAGACTGTGTTGAAGCCTGAACTGCACTGTAAAGCCTGCTGGTTTGATTATGCTGATTCAGGATCTGTAGGCACAGTGCAGCAGAGTCAGACAGTGTAGACACGAGAGGGGATTTCTAAAACAGCTCATACATAACACAATGCCTAAATACAGCAGCGTGCATTTCATGACTGGTTTGCTAAATCATCTTTGGGTGCAAAATGTCTTGAAAAACTTCTACCACCACACACTCTTTTCCTTTTCCATCATGGTTGCTTCAGGTATGTGAGAAGAAAAACACAAAGCAATCAATCATATTTTTCTCTGCATATACAGTACGGAGAACAAAAAATAGATCATTTAATTTAATTATCATCATTTTGTTTAGTCTCAGTTTGCAAGAAAAACTACTGCTTTTTTATGCAATTGTTATCTCATACTGGACGCAATGACAGTTCTGTCCTTCTTCCAACTGAATCTCACCACACACCATCACAAGTTAAAGCCCTGAATCCTTTCATGTGCAGCATCTGCTGGAAAGAGAGAACAACGGGATGCAGACCCCTGGGCCTTTAAGGAAATGCAGCCCTGCCTCTTTCCCATGATCCCTTGTGAGGATCCTATCTCAGGCTCCAGTTACCTTACAGTTCAAGCCAAAGTGAAAGCCCTGCTCTCTCACCATTCAGCCTGTATCTGAGCCTCTGAGCACACATGAAGGATCCTTTCCACTGAGCGGTGTAAATTATCAGCTACAGTGTTTGTTCAGACATTACATACAGTGAAACCTCATACAGGAATTTAGTGGAATCAACTCCTTTTCCATCATTAATTTAATATAAATAAGTTTTGTTCATTTCTGGTTAATTCAACTTAAAACCACTTCAGAACTTGAGTTGAGTTGTTCTAACTTGAAGTGCTTTGACTTGAAATGATGAACTGAATTAATGAACTTCTGAGAGTTCACTCAGCTCATTAAATTAAGTTTTGAGGTGCAGTGCCGACAAACTGCGTGAATGGAAAAAAATATCATGAGAGTTCTGTACCGCTCTTGAGAGATGGACACTTTGACCTGAATATAAAACAATATGTTTTTCTGGAAATTAGGCTTGAAGTGGGGGTTACCACTACCTTTAACATGAAATATTACAAATGATATTTTCTGACTTTAAGGAAGCCTTTTCACTCTCACTTGAACAAGTGAAATTTTATCATGTAGTTTAAAAAAAAAAAAATCTCCAAATCCAGCCATCCTACATGCTAACAGACCTTGTAGGAGAGCAGTATGTAACTTTGAAACACTTGCACGCTCTTCAGTGTTGTGGTAATTCTCAGAGGAACTGAGATAAAATTAACATTTTATTTGTATTGATCCAAACCAAGACATAGATGGAAAAGCTTGAAGCCATATCCAGGGTTACAAAGGCTAAAAGGACAACTAGAGAAGAACAACTGCTCTCTTTCAATCATCTAATGCCTAATGTGAGCACCAGATGTGACATGCCGGGCTTGTAAGTACAAATGGAAATTGAGAGCGAACTGGTGCGTGTTTGCCCACTGGGAATAACATGGTCAAAACTATAATTATTTATTCAGAGAAAGAAGACGGTTTAGGGTTTAGTCTAATTAATTACATTAGCGATGACACCTCATCTGTCATTCCTCCTATGAAAACAGAGAGGAGTTGAACGGAGCGCTGCAAATTGAATGAGTGTTCCTAATTTGTCACATGAATTAATCCAATTAGGCGCTCACTCAAATAAAAGCAGAGACACACAGACTCACTGCACACCTCTCTCTAAATGACCCTCAGCTATAATAGTTCCAGAAAAGAAATCTATCTGACGTCATGATATACTTCATTTTGTATTCCTTCTGTGTTTCGTGATGTAAAACAATCCACACACTCACAGTGTGCCCCTCAGTGACCATTCCCTGCATCCAAATGACCCCTTGTTAAAGCAGAGCTGTGTTTGTTTAAGCCTTGTTATAGCAGGTTGATGGGTTTGATGATCAGAAACGAGATGAGATGTTTTCTTCATAACAAACAGCACAGGAGGCAGGGGATTCCTACTCAACCTACAACAGCTCTGAGTGACAATGGCCATTATTTGACCATTATTTTTTATTATTTTCTGTCAGAAAAATACTCATCACAATTTCCTTGACCTCAAAGTGAGTATTTTTCTAACAGTAGTAGAATCCAGTGTAGAAACCCAAAGTGCAGAATTTACAATGAGTATAAACAGTATATAACACAGAAAGCATTGAATCCTCATGTCTGAGAAGCTAGACCCAGCAATTATTTCCACACAAGTGGAAAATTACAGTTTTAGTTTGTTGCAAAGACTATAGACAAATAAAGGAGTATTCCAGCAATTTAACACTGCACATCCATCCAAAGAAAAAAAAATCAAAACGGCAGAGCCTGAGATATACTTCTGGTTTCATTGACTTTCCAACAAGAAATATTAACAGTCACATCAAACAGAAGCTCTGGAACAGGGATGCTCTCACCCATTGGGGCCCTGCACTGGTTCCCAGTAGGCCCAGTAATCCACCATGCCATACAGCTGTACAGTGGCCAGCAGCCTGTTGTACCAAGTGTAAGATGCATCAGTCCATCAGTGACCAGAGTTCAGAACCGTGGACAGAGCTCACTCAGAGTCAGAGATTAGTCCGATGGATGGAGGTCTCCACCTCGCAGCAGCTCGGACCTGATCTCCCACCATCCATCAAATAAATCAAATAAATGTGCTGGTCTTGAGGAACCTGAGACTTTCCCCAGAGACGAGCTTTTTTACTCTACAGACATCCCTCCCTGTCCTCTGCTGCAGCCTGCACCGGCTCCCTGCTCCTCGCTGCACAGAGTCTGCACAGCAACTCGTAGAAATGCTGTGAAATGCATTTTCTTGTAAACGCATCATATACAGATATCCTGATTGTTTTTGATTTGTAATAGCCTAAGTGTCATGTAGCAGGAGCAGCTTCAGTATGGCGGTATTTCAAGTTACATCTCCCGCACTTCACCGCAAACTGCAAACATGAAACTAAAACCGAATCATTGGCTGACTTTTCTTCACAAAACAATTCACTTTTAATATCATAGACTTTCATTTAGTCCCACCTACAGCATCACTGACGGACAAATGCGACAGCAGATGTAAGGGTTCAGCAATATTAGCTATCAATTCATCTACTTCATCAACAACCAAGCCAAAATAGACATAAATAAAATATCAATAGTAACATACCGGAATGAAATGATGATCCAGCTTCTGTGTGTATTTTTTTAAAATGTAATCATTGTCTTCATCAGCAGGGACTGCCTACGTCGTACCGCCGGTAAATGTAGCTGAAAGGAGCCGCTAGTTGGGGGATGGTCCGGGGGGCTGGTGTCAAGGTTGAAATGATGAAAAGCATGACTTCCGGGAAGCTCTTTCACAATAAACGCTCCATATGTGAACGATGCCCCCACGAGAAATGTGCTGGCGTTTACTATACACAATAAAGTGAAAACATGTGTTTTATCTTTTGTTGGAATATACTAGAAGGCTACTACTACTACTAAAGATACAATGAAGTTACAAACCTGTGTACATGTGTACATCACTTAAACATTTCAGGATGTGTCACAATTACATAAATAGTATCAGGCAAATAAATGAACAAAACTTAAATGACACACGTCACTAATCTAAGATAAAAAATACTTTTAAAGTAGGAAAAAGTAGGAAATTAATCGATAATAATAATAATATAATAATAATATTAATAAATAAGACAGATGAGATTCGTTGTAGGCTGGAGTGATTAGTTGATTAATCAATTAGTTGTAGTGAGTTTGGTCATACAAAACATGAAATATGAAGATGTCACCCTGTACTTTGTAGACCAAACAACTGATTATTTAGCAATGAAAGGAAAGGAAAGAAAAGAAAACCTGATGGATGGCAAAAAAAATGCTCTTTAAGGTTTACATGCAATTATTGTTTCTAAAAAAAATAATTCTTCAAAATTACAGACAATTTATCCCGACAACCTACTCAAACTTAAACTTATCTTTTCATCATATTTGGCTTCTTGGCTTTTCAATCAAATTATCATGCACCATTATTGTTAGTTATTCCCAGACCCTTCAGCCTTAATATATAAAAATATGAAAATTAAAAGTAAAAATCTTGAAAGTTGTTCAGTGAAATTGTTACTGAAATAAAAGTATATAGGCTTAGTATCTTTGCAGAAAGAATGGCCCCTTTGAGTGGAGTAACATGGGCAATATTTGCCTTTTAATTGTACTGGAGTAGATGTAAAGAGAAATGGAATTACTTAAAGTAGGCGTACAAGAAAGTACTTGGAGGCTACATTACTCCAGATTTCATCCAAGGTATTGATAATTTTGTAGAGCTACATTGACCAATTATATGCTTTTATTTTGACATTCACCACACAGTGGTATTTTTCCAACTGCTTATGTAAATTGACATAACACATGACCAATGAAGACTATTTTAAAAATTGTTTAAAAAAACTCACTATAACTTAAAAATGTGTTATGTATAAATACAGTGGTGGAATGTAATTACTGAACAGAAAATTAATCTGCAACTGTTTTGATAATGGAATATTTGTTTTAGTTTTTCATGCAAGAATGTCAAATATTTGCCAAGAATTTGATGCTTTTTTTTGTCCCAAATGAGTGTAAACTGAATATCTCGGGTTTTTGGACTGCTGCTTGAACAATACAAGATGTCCCCTTGATGAAACAAATAATAATAATAAAAAAATCAGCAGATTAATTGATAATGAAAATAAATGACGATAGCAGCCCCAATTTCGGTTACAAAACTAGTTGACAAAACAAGATGTTTGAATGTGTCACTCTGGGTAATTGTAATGTGCATCTCTGACTGAGTTTTACAAACCAAACAATCAATTAATCAGATTAATCCATTATAAAAGTATTTAGTAGTTATTAGTATGTAAAATAATTAAAAGAAAGCTTCACCGTAAGAGTAAAATACTGTTTATACATGTATGAATAATATAATAATCTGATGATGTAATATAAAATTTAATATATATAATATATAAGCCATTTTCTACACTGGCTCCTTTCAAGTACATTTTACTTTTACTCAATTAAAAGTTTGACTGCATGGTTTTTACTTGTAATGGAGTATTTTTACAGTTTCATATTTGTACTTTATTTCAGTGAAGGATCTGAATATTTCTGAATCTTAATACTGGCTAAATAAGTGTAGTTTATCTATTTACAGTATTACTATAGTACTAGCCTATCGGTAGTTAATTGATGCTCATAAACCCAACATAACTTCTTACATTACATTGTAAACAAAGAACTTTGAGTTCTGCCCCAGACTCTACTAATGAAATCTTCCACAATAATATTCCTCTCTTTAAACACTCCTAACACTATTTCTTATAGTCATTCATACAGATGAACTATGAAGGATGGATGTATGGGTGAAAATTCCTAGATCAAGAGTAGTAAGACTCATAGCTGGTGACAGAAAGTTGTAAGGTTGTAAAGTATTGGGTGCCCAAATTTTTGCACATGCTACAATTAGCCTACTGTTTAATTTTATTTTCTATTTTTTAAATTCATGAAATACAAAGTAACAGTGTATTAAAATTTCTGTTTTCTGCCAAATCAACAAAAAAAAGAGAGTAATTTGCCCCAAACTTGCTCCCAAACATACTATCCTATAGGCCTATGTAGAATCACCGACCAGGTGTACCCTCCACACCGGTAGGGGGCAGCACCACCGCAGCCGGCCCCGGCCGAGGGGATAAACCTTCCCGATCAACGACAGTCTTTCCTTCCGGCTCCGGTCCCTTAACAAGTGGAAAGGTAAAGACAGACCCGGCGTTTTAATCTCAATAAATCTTACACATCTCACGATCTAAAATACAATAATATGTAATGTTCGAGTGTCCTTTATATTGCAATGGAAGACGTGAACGTATTTTGGGCTTAAACGTTTTACAATAGTGGATATTTAACTTAGAAGTGATGCAGTAACCCTGATCCAATGTTCACAAATGGCTGCCATTTTTCTCGGCTAACGCAGGCCGCCCTCATCAACGCTAACGTTTATAAAAGTGTGCAGCTAGTGATGTGGACACATGTAAACATTTGGAGCGTTTTTTATGTAATTAGACGTCAGTTGGTAAACCCTCTGTTTCTTAGACCGGTCATCAGCGGCTGTAGCTAAGTTGGCTAGCCAGTTAGCATGCTGTCATGGTGGACGCTCCTGATGTGGAAATTAACGCACAACTTCTTACTTGACGCAGATGCTGATGCCCAAGAAGAACCGCATTGCTATCTACGAGCTCCTCTTCAAGGAGGGAGTCATGGTGGCCAAGAAAGATGTCCACTTGGCCAAGCATCCCGAGCTTGCTGACAAGAATGTGCCCAACCTTCATGTGATGAAAGCGATGCAGGTGAGAAACTGAGTGATGAAGATGTTGAAGGCTGAAAATTGACACTGTAAAAGCTTGTGTTTTTCATCAGGCTAAATCAGACTTACTTCTACAGACACTGCTTAGCTGTGACAGGCACATATGTTGTTATATAGTTTATGGATGGTGTGTTCTTTGGAGGGAAAACTAGGAGTTGTAATGTGATTTCACTGATCATTCACTTCCTGGAACAATTTAAGTCCAGACAACTGTTTCTTACCTTTAACTCTGTGTTTAAGACCAGCACGATTTAATGTGTGAGAATTGCAATATCCAAAATACTTTGTTGCTTTAATAGGAAATTGTTAAGTATTAAAGCTTATATAGCAGTGCTTCCCAACTCGGCTGTATCAGCATTAAACACGCACATAAATGTCCAAGTCACAATAGCTGGGATCCTTTTCCAGAAGCCATGATATATATTTATATAACTTATCATTTTTGTATTCAAAAGCACCTGTAAAGTCTAAGTATGGATGTTTCACATCAGCCAAAGTCCATCCTTCAAGGTCATTGAACCCAGTTGTATTATAGTGCTTAAATGTTTTTTTTACAATCACTGCAATCATACAGCCATTTTTAGTCATCTGAAGGTGTGTGTGTGTTTGCATACTGTAAATGGAAGTCTTTTCCCATCTGTATCCATCCCATTTGTTAGGGATGTGTAATTTCAGTTAAATGGATCAGTTTCATTTCAGGACAGAAGACACAAGAGTGCCCTGATGTTAGCAATGCAGTCAAAGATAATGGTTTTCAAGAGTTCAGAACGCGTTGAATAGAAAAGATTTCTGAGAGAATAAATGAGAAACAGCCGATGCACTTCAAGCAAATGGTAATTAAATCGTAAATGTTAAGAACCATGTCTTGCATTGAAGTTCACAGTTAATGTGTAGGGAGAGCCTTGTGACACTTTCATTTAAATTTGTTCAACAGAATCTAATGAGAAGCTCACTTGAAAAATCATGCTGCTCATGTTCTTGATAATGTTATAATAAAATTCAACTGGGCTATGCTTGTTACTGATTTCTAATCTGTTAAAGATTAATTAGACTTTATTTACACATCAGGGAGGGATTCAGCAGGTTCTGACAAGTCTGGGGACCTAAAGCTGTAAAAGACCCCTATGTAGTAGTATCAAAAGGATTTGGTTGGGATGTGTTGTGGCATTAGTTGATATGTGGTAACTGTGATGTGTCTTTTCTTTAGTCCCTGAAGTCCTGTGGGTATGTCAAGGAGCAATTTGCCTGGCGTCATTTTTACTGGTACCTCACCAATGAGGGTATCCAGTACCTGAGAGACTTCCTCCACCTTCCCCCTGAGATCGTGCCCGCCACCCTGCGCCGCCAGACCCGCCCTGAGACCGCAAGGCCCAGGCCCAAGGGTAAGCTTTCTCATATACACGTAATGTGGTTTTGGTTGAACATTGCTCGCTTTTATTAAGTTTGTTTCAACTAGGAGGTGCTGTATTTCTCAAAAGTCAGCGGTAACTGTACTAATGTTATCCTCCAGTGTCACTAGTATACTAATGTGTCTCAGTTTTAGCTTTCAGAGGACATCAAATTAATTGTAGACTGATTGTAAAATTTGGAATCTGACTTAACTAAACCACAAGTCATTATCCATTGATGTAAACCTGCTGACTGGAAGCATACCAAAGAGCTTAACATCATGGAGAGAAAAGGCTGCAGCCATGGCTCAGTGTTGAGCTCAGCAACTCTGATTGTTGATAGTTTCCAGTTGTGCATCAGCTTGAGAAAAAAATGTAATTTGCTATTCCTAGCCACCAGTTGCATCTCAGTGAAAATTTATAAGATACTTATTTAGTAGGACTTGACAAAAATGACAAAAGCCTGACAACGACCCATCCTTGTTAGTTCAAATGTCCATATATGAAATAGTTTTATCTTTAGCTTGTATTGCGTTATCTGAATCTTGACTGTGATTTCATACTTTGTTTGCATGTGGGGATATGTCAACTTGTCTGGCGAGGTCTGTTGTAGTTGTATGCCGAGTGTTCAGTTCACATCTGAAATGTGTGCACTGCTCAAGCTTAGACCTCATTCAGAACAGCTGATATCATTTTATCTAAACATTTAACACTTCGATTAAGTGTAAAATAAAATGTGATTATCTGCTTCAGCAGTTCATTCTGGGATTATTTCCAGAATTCAAATTTTTCCCAGAATGTATTATTCCCAATAAAGCATAATTTCTTCGGGTTGGTTTTGAATATGAATCTGCACATAAAGGACTTAGTCTGTTCCCGTATCTAGCATGCATACAATTAGTGAGACTCCTAAGCTTGAATGTGTTTTTTCACTGATCTTTTCTTTCTGCAGGAATGGAAGGAGAGAGGCCTGCCCGCCTTAACCGTGGGGAGGCTGACAGAGATGCATACAGGAGATCTGCTGCACCCCGTACGTATATTTCAGTAATACTTAGTGGTCTTGTGCTGTGTTGAGCATAATGAGTGGAATTAGATTCTTAAAATGAAGTGACTTGGTAGGTAAATGAAGAAGTAATGATAACTAAGCAACAATTAAATTCCCACTCTCAAGACAGTAAAACAAATGTATATTCAAGGTTGACAACGATGTTCATGAAAGTTTTTATTTGGAGCTTAAATGATTAGTCAATTAATATTTAATCTACACAAAAATCAGCAGTTTTGATGAGTGATTCTTTTGGACATTTTTTGATTCAAAATAGTGGAAAAAATTAACAGTCAGGTTCCTGCTTCTTGAAGGGCAGAATTAACTGACAAATATTATAATTAACTGAATACCCTTTTTTTGGACTTGTAGTCGGACAAAACATTTGAACATGTCACTCTGGACTCTGAGGGTGTGGCATTTCATTGACTAAGTGTTAAATTGGGGAAAAAAAGCAGATAAATCAACAATGAATATAGCTTTTAGTTTCAGGTCTAGTTTTAATGCAATAGGTTGAATTTGTGCCTTTTTTTTTCTTTTCTTTTTTGACATGAAAATAAACATACACTTCATTAACATTGTGTTTATTTTTAAGAGCGTTTAATTTTGCTAATAGTGTTGAAAGTGTTTTTGAAGTTAAATTTATTAAAGTTCTTGGCTGATTTCTTTGTTCTTTTCCATCAGCTGGTGCTGACAAGAAAGCAGAGGCCGGTGCTGGAGCTGCCACAGAGTTCCAGTTTGTAAGTACTTTTCCTTTTTGTATATGTGGATATTCTGTAAAATGTTACATTGGCGACAAACATATTTGGTTTTGAATAATTCTTTATTCTCTTCTGGCAAATGAGCAATGTTTTCTACAGTAATTATTCAACAAAAAATACTCCACATCCCTGCCTGAAAAGTTTGATTATTGGTGCAGTTTACACTGGTTTCAATAAGGAATGTCAGGACGCTAAATTTAGTTTGTATAGTGCAGCTGTAGAACTTTACTCTACTGTTAAACTTAGGTTGATGGATTTATTGACAAAACCTTTCCATGTTGCAGAGGGGTGGCTTCGGACGCGGCAGAGGACAGCAGCCTCAGTAAATTTCACTATCTCTTTGTGTACAATAAAGAAAAATCCAAATACAGCTCAAACGTCTGTTTTGTTAATGGTGATTGTGGTTGCCGGTACATTCTTCTAGCATACATCTTATTTTCATGCTGAGCAAATGGATGTTAATGAACTTCCAATTGATAAAGTCAGGCTAAGGATATACAGTAAATAAGTTCAGGACTTAAGTTTCTTATGAGCATTTTTGCTCTGTTATGTCAAATGGTTTTTACCGCCAAAGAAGAGAAAAGTAAAGTGGTTAATTTCTGAGGTCAAACTGACTGAAATGTTTATTTATAATCATGAGAAATATTTAAGTGTGGAAAAGTTTTCAAATAAGATATCAGTGGGTTTAGTTTTTATGGTCAGTTATTGTCAGTCTGTTGTTCTGAGCTGCAGTGATGAAAGAAGAGTAAAAGCAGCAACACCGTCAAGATTAAAGAATCTTTGTTCAATTAAAATGAAGCTATAATAATTACTGTGCAGCTATTTAGTGTCAAACTCTCCCTCCATTTGATAGGAGCGCTGTTTTAAAACCAGAGCGGACACACAAAGACTGGAACAGCAAAACGAATTCACTGATCTATAAAATCTACTGCTCCATATTTTTTATCCCCTTTAACCCAGAGTTGAACCTGAAGTTACTTTGTTGACTTCAGATACTGCGTTGAAGTACAGGCCTCAGATATAAACGACAAAACATCAAACCGTTTCAAGTTAGTTGAAGTCTTAAAAAGCATTGAATTCAGAAGGTATCAAAGAGTTATATTTAATCTACTAAAGCCTTGGATATATTGTTTTAGCTGTCAGGCAGTAAGGTTACAAAATGTTTCCAAATCTGCTGGCTGTAATGAACTAAAAGAGGGATTGTTTGAACAGTGAATTGTGCTGCACAGTCCTTGTTTGTGTTTCAGTCAGCACCATCAGACCTGCAGCAAACACTGTCACTACTGCTGCTACAGTGGCAAAGAGTCTCGTTGATTTTTGGCAAAAGTGTTATCTTAAAATAATTAATTGGTAATTCCATCCATGTTATGTTACTTCTCTGGGTCCAGTTGACAATTATATCAGTAGGGATTATTGTTATACTGCTAGGAAGTAATAGTGATGTGATGTTAAATAATTCCAGGTCATCTTGCCTCTACTAGTTTTCCGTCAGACTTTACTGTTTTGAGGGCAGTATGATTGCAAAACGTGCATTAAATTGGATTCTGTGTGGGATGAAAAAGGTCTTAGGTCTTAATTTTTGAATTTAACTTGGTATTGGGAGAAAAAGGTTCCTGTGGTTATAGGCACTTACCTTCTAGTTGGATGCATGATCTGGTAAGTCACTTGAAACCTGCCACATGTGTGATTTGGCAGGAAGATTTCACATTTTCACTTGTCATAGGAAAAGCACAGGACCATGGTAGTGTGCAAAACACCAGCACTCTGAAACCAAAGCGGCTAATTGTAATTAGGCTATTAATTATGTTATTCACAACCTTCCTTTTCCTACTGTGAAATGTCAAAATGTCCTCTGTAAAAAGGGGCCTGTGGCACATTTATATGGCGCCAAGCTGCGATCATGATAGGTCAGAAAGGGGGTGGAACTGATAAGTGACTGAAGCCACTTAAAGGTTCTACAGTTACTTGGTTCCCCACAATGGTGCTTTCATTTAAACCATATTAGGACTGTGTGGGCTTGTACTGACTCTCACTGTGCTTTTAACTCTGTTGCACCTGTCACGGTCGGTGAAATCATACTTAAAACATTTTTATTAGTATATTGTTTTTGGTAGCTGCCTAAATTCATCGTGGGTAGAGGTTTAATCAAGCAGAAACAGTGTAAAGACATGCGTGGGTGTGCTTCGAATGTAAAGATCCATTGTACCAGCGGCATCTTAACAAGAAATAGAAGAAAAAAAAATGTATAAATTGATGTGAAGCGTGACTTTAAAAGTACGAGGAACAGCTTTTTAAAGGGAATGAATGTGGACTATTACACAATTCAAATAAAATGACATATGCCACTTTTGTGACTGCTTTCAATGTGAAAGAACACCACTTAGCAGTGTCCCAATTCTAAACAGGTTTTGAGTTTGTCATGTGTAGACATCAGAGAAATGACAAAACATATACTCTTTATACAAAGGCCTGAACTATTGAGTGAGATGGTGATGTGTAATATTGTCCCTATATGCAATTCACAAAGGAAATGGATGCAGTCTTCCAAAATCATACAACTTACCCGTTGTATAGACTATCCTGGTAGTACATGGTTTGCTGTTAGTATAAAAGAAATAAAATTAATCTTAATTAACTGTTTTGTACGAGCATGAAATGATGCTTGTGCCATCAAACTGCAACTTCAGAATTCAACTGTTTTCCAAAAAATGTAATGTATTTAGTTGAATTCTGATGTTTTTCTGGAGTTCGTCCACCACCATCCACAATTCATTTAAATTTTTTCCAGCTGTGAGCAGCAGTTCCTCCACTTCCTTTGTGCACTGCATTGTGGAAGAACAGTGTGGATCAACAGCACACAAATGATTTCAGTTCACATACTTAGTTGTTAGTTGCAACCCTGTAGATGCTGTTCATGTGTGTAGTGTGGAACTGGGACACAGCAATTGAAGAGAAGACTCCAACAATTTAAAACTTTGTATATGAAAACAGAAAGCAGGTAACCCAAGTTCAATCAGCATCTGTGAGATTTAAATTAATCCTCTTCTCTACATCAAACTGTATTTGTGCGACAAAGGAGTACTGACTGATTGTACAAACAACACTAACTGTTACAGACATGGACACAAACACAGACACTGGCCTGAATGTGAAATACTGGTGTTTATTTGTTGGCACATTTATATTACAATCTTCAGTCTTCTCGCACTGGTTTTATTCCACAGTCCCAAATGACAAAAGAGGAAAAGAAAATTCCAGTGACACATACACCTTGGAGAACACAATTACGACTGTCACTTCAAGGCTGAGGTCAACAGCTACAAGTGCACGTGTTTAGTTTGTTATTCAACTGCAAGTATTTTAGGGGCAATCTTTTTAAATCAATTGACATATTCTTTTTTTTTTTTTTTTTAAGTCATTCAGTTGATAAAATAGTCTCATGCTAAAGGAAACTGAATGTTACAATCCTCAGTTGTTTAGTGATGTGCTTTTAATATAATTTTTTTTTTGCTTTGTCCACAAGATGGGGCCAGCTAATTGACATGGAAATACATATTTAAACCGTCAACTTTAAATTAAAAGGAAGCGACTTCATCTGAATCTCCCAACTGTACTTTCACTAATCAATCCTCTGTTTTGCCCAAAGTTCAGAAGCTTCAACATCGTACAAAAGAGCCAATTACAACGGCAGAAACCCCCAGGTAGAAAGGGTATTTGTGTTTGCTCCATCTTAACTCCACATAACCATAATCCATTTATGTCGAGATATTTATTTCATAAAATCCCTCCTGAACTCCAGCCTAAATTACTCTAATTATGACAGAGCCTGAATTTTGAATTACAAGGGAGTTGTTCAAAAAAGAGAAAAGGACACTAAACCTTATTGACCAAAGCCACAGTGCGTCCTCTGGCTGTTAGGGTGCTGTGTTAGCTATATACAAGAAATTAGCTTGTCAACAACACGACCGATTAAAGAAAAAACAGGAAAAAAATATGGACAAAAAACAAGTGGTCATTAATAATTAAGTCACTGGCTGTTACTTTTGGAAATCCTCCTCACATTCATTTTGACAGTACCTGTCACCAACATCAAACCACCGAGAGTGAGTTAAATCATTGCCAATTACCCAGGGTTGAGTTAAGCTTTTACGCCATATACAGGTTCATCCCCTTAACATCTCGTTGCACATTTAGATGAAGACTAAAAGCTCTAATCAACACAAGATCTTATAGGAAGTTCCAGGTAGGGCATCATAAAGCAAGACTTTAGCCACCACACCTTTCAGATACACAGCAGTAAAACCAGGTCAAAGTCTCAAATTGTTCTAAAGGAGACTTTAGACTTCTTTCATTGTTAGTCGTTCAGAAAAACGTCTGAATTCCTGAATTATCAAAGGCCAATATGAGGAGTCTGTGTAAAGCTTGATTTGCTGAGACAGTGATGCCCCCTTCAACACTGAATGGGAGAAAAGACAAAGAAAGACAGTTACCACTAATTGACAACCACTGCTGTCACTGTAACAAGCCTTCCTATCTCTTTTTGACGTTAGCATTTGTTCCACTAGCTTTCGGTTCTCAATGTAATTTCCCACAAAGGGTTTCTCATCAGTTTTTGAATCATGCTACTGGAGTTTTCTGTACATATTCAAAGTTAAATGGGCATTTACTGGAAAGTAAACATTGAGCATAGCCATAGACACATGATCATCACCTCATCAGAACTGCAGTTTTTGAGTGCTGACAAGCTAAACATTTATTGATCTTTATTAAAATGATCAGGTGCTAAACGTTTTAAATAAATGCTGTTTTTTATTTTGTTTTAAAGCAGCTATAATGCATATTTTCATATTAATGTTCTACTTGTATATGACAGGTTGTTCATTTTGAAGAATGTGCAGAGAATTAGCATTCACTGTTTTGATTTTACACCCCAATATTCATTGTTTTGGTTCATTCTCACTGCTCTAATAGCATGGTCAGCTTCAGTAGGCAGCTGTTTTCAGTTAAGAATCAACACAAAACAATTGTAAGCTACCTGCCTAGCATGAAATGGCAGACACTGGTGAGCATAGTGGAGCATTTAGCAGCTAAAAGAGCCAGATTCTTCCCTCAAGGTTTGGTGGAGACCAAAATGGAGCTAAAAAAAAGATTAAATATTGGACTTTAATTCAACAACTCCAAATGAAAGCTAATGTCTCTCAGAAACTGCTGGATGTGTAAATAGGGAATTCTTTACCAACAATTTAGCCATGTTACTGAAAAGGTGATGTCATCGTGTTTACAGCTTGTTTCAATACCCCCAAGTGTCTAAAAAAAGTTATTTATTATTTATTGCTGGTTTAAATATAGAAAGAAAATCAGTTTGATGTTTGAGCTTTTAAGAAAGTAACGCTCTCAGGGAAATATACCGACACTGGTGGAACAGCTGCTAGCTTGAAAAAAGCTTAAAGGCCTACAGACTGCTAAACTAAATAGTTGTTTGGAAAGTCAGACTGTAGTTGTACTTCATTTTATAGCTTTGCCAAAGATAAGGAAAAAAACAGTAACCTCTTACTGTTACAAATTTGTTTTGGTCTTGGAAAAAAAAAAAAAAAAGGATTGAGAATATCCGATTATAAATAGGCTCTTCGCTCTTACCCACAATCACAGCAACATTCCTTGTTCTTTAACCTCAGATGTACTCTATACTATCTCAAGAGAAAATTCCCAACAGCTCCAAAACCTACACAATGAGTTCAATCAGCTCTTCCAGCCTCAGTTGACATGTAGCACTCACAGATGTGTAAGATGTGTTTTGTCATTTGTACTCTTACCTTTGATCTATACAGAAATAAACAATTTACAATAAAAACCTCTTACATGCTATCTACAGCGCCTCCAGTTTCACAGTATTGAGCCAGCTGCCTCCCGCCACAGAGGCCAAGTGACGCAGCTCGGCCGAAGAGACTTTTGCCAGACGTTAGAGAAAAAAAAAAAAAAAAGAAGGAAAAAAAAAAAGAAAACAACAAAAACTAGTATCCAAAAGCATTTTACATGTTAAAAACGAGGTCTCAAACTGTACAAGGCTTGTTTGTTCTGCATCTTGCCAAAGACAGCATTATAGATTCCATTACTTTCAATGTCAAGCAGGTGTTTTGAGTGTTTTTGGGGATGCAGATTAAATACTAAAGAAAGAAGGGTAAAAAAAAAAAATGACCATAATGAAACGTGCCCACTAAAGTCACATGTGCTATTTTACGAACACAATGTAAACAATTGCTTTTAACCAAACTGAATGTGAGGAGTAAAATACAGAAATTGGTTTTAATAACTTAAGTGATATGTGCTGCATTTTGAAATTACAAGTCCATGATTTTGAAACATACTACTTCTAACCTCTCAGTATGTGGAGGAAGCATTTTAAAAAAAAGAAAACAAACGGGATTAAAAGGAGGTAAAGACACTGAGGAGAAAGGTGGTTCATTTTACATTGTGTGTTGACATTCTTCTGCTCTCTGTACAGTATTTATTCTCTGTTTGAGAGTGAAACTTGTAGTGCTTGGCTAGTTTCCCAAAAAAGAGAGAACACACTTGACACTTGAAATTGAAAGACTACTGAGGGGCCATATCCTTCTGATAAAAGAGACATCACAATATCTACGATAAGGAGCAAAATAAAGAGAATCCAAAGACCTTACTACAAGTCTGTTGCACAGTCAGCATCAGGTCACTCGAGCGAGTGTGACGCAACATAACAGTGCTCATGCAACACAAGTCACTTCCCACAATTCTGTTCATTCAGATACAGACAGCATTTCCTATCCTTATAACAGGGGAGGGACTACACTATTGGGCACATTCATTCACAGAAAAATAAACAAAAAATGGAGGAGACGTTAAAAAGACCACCAAAAGCCTTCAGCTTAAGCACTAAGTATACACTTTTACATTACAACAGTAAAAAGTAGTTCTTGCATTCAATAAACACCACGCTAAGGGCGCGTTAAGGAAAGAGAATGAAAGGAGCGAGGGGACATTTCATGCAGTTGTCAGTAAAAAGAAAAAAAAAAAAAAAGAGGGGTCAAAAATTACATTTACATTTACAAAGTGTTTCAGACTATTCACCCAACACTTGTCATCAAGTCTGTGCCACAGTTCTGGCACAAAGGAGTTGGCAAGGCAAACCATGTTATTGAGACAAAAAAAGAGAAGAGAAGAGAAGAGAAGAGAAATGACACAAGTAAGAGCGCAAGTGGTGGCGAAAGCTCCAGGGGGTGTCAGAGTTATGGTTTTAGTTATCTGATACCCGAGACGGAGCTCTGATTGATGCTGTAGGTAGGGGAGAGGTCCCCACCTATCGTGGTCACCAAAGGTGTTCCGTTACTGGTCAGGCAACTCTCCTGGAGAGCCTCAAAGTAGGTGGCCTGCACAGGCTTGTGACACTGCAACACTTGTATGGCATCGTCTATTTTAAACCATTCCCTTTTTCTCCCTGTTGACAGAACAACACACCATTGTGGAGCAAATTAAGACATGTGAGAGACAACATAAAGAAAAAACAAAAGCATCATGAGTAATAGGTTTTGAATAATTATCAGTGCTATAGACAGCATTGAAGTGAAAATCACAAGGGTGACTACAAAGCTGGTGTTAAAATCTCCCCCAACAAACATACAATAAAATCCCTGAACTATAATATCACTAAGGCCTAGGAAAGGAAAATAAAGCTGCTGACATCATGTGGCTGCCTGAGAACGTTGTCCATATGATCCCCATTTTGACAAGTAAACAAATGTAGTACTTTACCAATGTTGACCGAGTCCTCCCAGTCCTCCAGCACCTCTGTTACAATAAGAACATAGACGTAGGTTCTGTGTTTCCGCTCTTGGTTCTGTGGGGGAAAATTGTCATTTTTTTTTTTTTTTTTTACTTCTCATAAACATGCTGCACAGTATGTTAACATTTGAAGACCAAAAAAAGTCTACAGCAAACAGCTCACCTCAAATACTCCAACTAAGCGACCTAAAGTCCCCTTCACACCGGCCTGTGAAATAAAAAAACAAGCAAATGGTAAAAATGGTAAGCAAGGATTTTTATGAAGTATTTGGGCTTAAGCCAATATAACCACAAAACCACATAGTGGTTATATTGGATTGAATATAACCACATAGTGTTGAGACGGTGTCAGAGTTGTTGATTTAACTTTCTCTAGATCCGATAACTCTCAAGGTATTTCTTGAGGCTGTAGTTTTGCAGTGGATTACATTACATCATAACATTGTTTTTATCCCCTGCAAATTCACTTCATCCAATTCCTGGTTTATGATTACATAATTCTCTCTTCGTTCATGTCACATTTCAGTGACATGAGGTCCAATTTAGACACGGACAGGATAAAATTTGACATTTACATTCACAAAAGTTACCTGGAATTCAGGTTTTTAAACTTGACCAATAATAACTAAAACTACAGGTATAATGATAGTGTAATTTATACTAGGGCTTTATTATTTAATCAATTAATTGATCAAATGTTTGGTCTGCAAAATGAATGAAAAGAGAAAACTAGAGACCATCTTTTGATCACACCAGCCACGACGCCTGTCAACATGTTGACGTTCCGACCCATGAGTACTCAGTAGTTATAACTACATTGTTACATGAGTACTGAGTACAGCGTTGCGGCATGTGTGATCTCATTGCAAGATGGTGTGTAAAGCAGGGGACTGACGGTGTCGTGGATGACAAAAATGCCTGTCACAATTTCCCAGAGGCCATAGTAACATCTTGAAATGTCTAGTTTTTAGATATTTTATCTACAACTAGAAAAAAAACTGGAAAATGCAGCAAATCCTCGCATTTTAGAAACTGAAACTAGCAAATGCCGGTACTGACCAATTAATCAATTATCAAAATATTTGCAGAGGAATTTTATGTCAATCAACTAGTTGATTGAATACTTGCAGTTCCAAACTGTAAAGTTTCATAACACATATAAACATGACTGTTCAGCTATCACTTACTGTCACATACTGACTACTTCTCTAATAGATGCTTCGAGTATCATGACAGATCACGTGAAAAGGTCAGAAACAAAAAACAAAAATATACCCTTTGCTGCCAATTGATGTTATGATCATAAAACCTAAGCCACACAATCCAAATGTCATAACCTTTTTCCGAGAGAGGACACCTTTAACACGTCTCACTGCCTGTTATCTTTGAACATATTCTAATAACAAAAATAATCTACAAGGTCCAAAGTCTTAACTCCCAGAGGTGAATAGTAGGTCAGATTTAGATACAGAGCCAGGCCACTTGCTGACATCTTTGCAGCTTCTTCTTCAGGTTCCAGTTTCAGTCTATAAATAAATGTTGACTCCAAGCACGGCACCATGGACTCAATGTTGTACTCTTCAGGCTTTCGCCTAGATCATATGGAAAAGAACAGGCCCACCCCTAGAAACCCCAAAGATGTGCCAGTGATTAAGTAATAGGCCAAAAGTCAACCTGTATGTTTTTATGATGGGATGGAAAATGTCTCCCAGCTCAGGCATTCGTGTAACTGAAGACTACTGGGCATCATCTTGGAAGAGGATGTACAGCATTGGGGCTGCAGTACAAGTTATGCGATGCTGTTCTGTGTATTCACGGTGCAAGGCTGGGCCGTATGACCACTAAGGATAAGCAGAGGTTGTGAACAGTCAGACAGACAAAGGAACCCTCAGTAACGTTTGGCCTGCTCCTAAGTGCTGTGTATTCACTGTCATCCCTGGCAAGACTCCAAACCAATAAGCATAAGCAATCGCTCACCGCTCATATGGTCATCAGAATAAGCTTGTGAGGATTAGGATATGTCCTGTTACACCACCGTCCAATAAGAGGCTTAGAAAGCCACAGTACATGGTGATGCATTGAGTACCACTCAAAGTCACCACAAAGTTTCTGAATGCAGCCTTTTAGCACTTTTACCAAACTTCAGTAGTGATGTGACATTGCTTTTGACCCTGTAGAAATGTGTTGGCAAGTTACAGCATCCTGGAACCGCCAAAGCGACCTAACAGCAGGAGCCAGGATAAGAGATGATATCAGCATCCATCAGTGTGATGGATCACACACAGAATAGGCTTTATATGGTCAGTGACCCGCCAAGAGCTGACAGCCGGGTGAGATTCAATGTCTTCAGTGCCCTGTCGCCATTTTGATCAAAATGCCCAAGCAATGAACAGCATGTGCACTGAAGCAACACCAGATTTAAGGGACGGACGTAGGCAGTATAAGCAGGATATTGATTTCCAATGAACTTCAGAACTGTTTACTAATTGCTACACATCCTTCCCAACAAAGATAAACAAAAAAAGCCACATTTGTCCTTCAAGATGCCTCTGTAACAACGCTGCCATTGTAAAAATAGATTGCTCTCCAATGTTGAAAGACTGAACCTCGATTGTTTTCTTTCATTTGCCGTATTTGTAGGATTGGATATTACTGCAGTGGAACCGCTGGGTAGCCAGTGTTCAATCTCAGTGTGACCTCCTTTGACACATAAACACTGCTTTGTAACATGATGCTATGATACAGCTTACATGTTGCTAGGCTCGCTCTCTTTCTGTCCATGCAAACAGGATGACTGCACTGACAAAATGGGCTTTGAGAGAAAGGTATTAGGCCCAGTGTTAAATACAGACATGATTTAATAGAAATGAAATACAATACATCTCATGAGCCTATACTCAAACTAATTTGCCACGCTGTAAATGGAAATCCATTCTTAGAACAATATTCCTGGCTATGAACTAAGTCTAGATAGGCATGTTTCACATGTTTTCCATGTTTCGAATACAAGGGTCAAGTAAGGTTTGCAGGTGCACAGTCTACACTGGAATGCTTATCTGACATCAGTCAATTACAAAGGCAAAAAAAGAAAAGGCGCACACAATATAGACTTGAGTTTGATATGACAATTGTGAAAAATATTTTAAAAACCAACCTCTTCACACACTTCGCGAGCTGCAGCAACATTGGGCTCTTCCTCCGGCTCCATTCCCCCTCCAGGAACTATCCACTTGTCAGGATGTCGACTACTGCTCACGAGCAGCACCTGCAACGCATCCCATGCAAGACTGGTTAGGCACTACAGTCTAACTCAATGTTGTTTGTTGGCGTGTGTTAACATTACACAAATGTTGCTGTGTGTGCAGATATTTAGTGATCTGTGTTCGCAATTAACAACAGCAGTTGACAACTACCACACAAAAACTATCAAGATTATCACTGAAATGACCTGGAGCTGAGGTATCCAGCTGAATGCTGTGTAAATGCAGTTGACTGCGTGGTTGCAGGCAGATCATGCATATTTTCAATACACAAGGTATGAGTCACAAGAGTTTGCTTCTTTCCACGTAAGTATGGTGAGTCCAAGGTGTCAACAATCAGTTGGGGAAAATCTGAAGCTTGGATTAGTGCCGATATGGTACACTAGTCTCTGGTAAAAGTTTCTAGCTACGTGCTGATAATACTGATGTGTTTCTTGCAATCAACAGCCCATGTTGTTCACAATCCGGCCTCTACCTCCACTAGAATGAGGAATTGGTTTAGTCTCAATTCGTCTCCTCCCTTGGTAAAATGTTTCCACTACAAAGACATCTTTGTGCGTGTTGTTGACTGGACATCAGCTTCCCAAATCGCTTCTGATCTTAAATATCCTTTCACAGACTAGTTTGAGCGGCTTTCATTGGAGATCACACGAAGGTAGAAGCTATGGCTCATTAACAGACATGTTACGTGGTAAAAATGTGTACACAACGATGCAAGTTTGGAGTTTGATATTAAGCCGAGTAGAGGCTCCAAATCTTACCGTTGTGAATTTAAAGTCATAGGGTAAACAACGCAAAACGAATAGTGTTGCAGTCACTACCAGGGCTGTCTTCTGGCGACAGCTAGCACAGCTAATAGCTACATATCAGTCCAATGTTTGGCTAGCAGTACCAGTTGCATTAACGCTAACACTGTTAACACTAACAGTCACTTAGCTTGTCAAATTATCTATAACATAGGCAGATAAACGTCTTAGCCTGTCACTTTAAAAGTCAAAACAATGATTTCCATCGGTCTGGCCGCTCCTAATGATAAAGTCACCACTCGCCACAGCCAGGTCTATGGGCTGTGGTCGTTGGCCGAGAGCCGGCTGCCCACAGCTGCTACACGGCTAGTTAGCAAGCTAACGTTAGCCTTAGCATGCAGCTAGCAGGTTGGCTCAATGTATAACGCTAGGTATAAAAACTAGACGCTACTACCTGCTCAGCTAAAGAGGCTTACATAACACTCAATACGAGCTGAAAACTAAGGTTTAATTCAGAACCTCAGAGGACAAAACCGGATGCTAAGAAAGGGTGAGTCATCGTTTCCATCTGGCATAAAACACAGCTGTGTACATAAATATATCGATTTACAGACAGAAAGTCACTGAAAGCATCTACGGCAACTACTGTTAGCTTGGCCTGCCAGACAGCAACATCACCGGCCTCACCTCCTCCTCGGTCTCGCTCCTGAAGCACAGACAGGCGGCCCGCTTCTTGTAGCCATCCCCGTCGTACGTCCGGGTTTGGTTTGACTTGAGCTTCATCATTTCGGGGGCACAAAAGTTCAAAAGTACAGCTAAGTTTACCACTTATAGAGATGATGGTTATAGACGCAAAGTCCTCCTCCGGGGAACCTCGGCGTTTCACTTAAAAGAAATAACTTCTTCTTCGCTTCATTTTCACAAACCTAGGCACATCTACGGCACGGTCGCCATTACAAGAAGCCGCTACGCCCACGACGTAATTTAACCTTTAATAGCTCGGGGAGCGTAAGAAAATTACCTATCGGCCGTTGAAGAATTGGGACAACGGATCGTGGGGAAAAAACGCAACACCACGCTGTGACTGGAGTGAGCCGGTGAAGGAAACTGGCACTTTTGGCTCCGACTAGCTCTCCACGGCCACTTGTTTGAGGCTGCTATAATTATAAGCTTGTATCACCTTACTTCGAAGAATTAACACGTAACGCTATCCACTTAGTATGCTGTCAAAATTGCAAAATGGGATGCAGGGTTGGTTCATCAATTTCAGCACCGCAGGTAATGGACAGCGCCAGCTTGATCCTCAAAACTGATCCAACAACGTGAACTAAAATGGTAGGCTGGTCTTATATAGGAGTTCATCAGTGCCACAAAGCAGTTTAGAGCTGAAAACAACTTGTTGGTGAATCGGTTTGGCAGTTATTCAATAACTGGCGAATGTTTCAGTAATGTCTCATGAATTAATGCTGATCATTTACTGATTTCAGTTTTTTAAATGTAGTCATTTGAGAGTTTTCTTTGACATGTAAGAGAGAAAACTGAGTCTGTTAATAGCTAGTCAGATAAAACAAGGGATTTGAACACAATTTTCATTGTTTTCTGACATTTTATAGGCAAAACAATCGATCACTTATTGAGAGAACAACCATCAGATTAATCAAGCCTAACTAACGAATAAGACACATGATGATGTGAATACAGCATTAATAGGCTAATTTTAAGTAAGCATTTCTTAAATACTATTCTCTGACATGAATTACTCTGATGCATCTTAAAGCATTATACAGTTTGTAATGGGAAATAACACAGCAGTAGTAAGGAAACAGTGCATGCACTAAGAAGAGTGTTCATGTGAGTTTCGCTACTTGACTTCAATCTTCTTGCTACTTCCATTCAGAGGATATTTCTGAATCTCTGTCTTTTTTTCCAGAGAGAGGTACAAATCTTAATCCTGTGAAATGGTGGAACTAACAAATTAGCCTCTTTGTCCAATGCCTTCTTGTACACAAGCCCAGTCATTTCTCCCAAGATTAAAATAGGAAATGGTATACTTGTTCCTTGTCCAGTTAAACTGTTTTTTTTTTTTTTTTAAGAAAAGAAGTTAAAAACTGCTCTCTTCTCCACTGCCTTCATTCAAAAGTTTTATAATCTGTGTTTTTATACTGTTTCCTTATTATACTTTATTTATTTATATGCTTCTTTTATTTCTGTTAAGCACATTAAATGACCTCTGTGTATGATAAAGTGCAATTCAAATAAATCTGCCTTACCTGCAAATTAGCTATGGGGAAGATTTGATCTAATAAAATTTAAAAAAAAGCCTCACTAGTGGTGAACCTTAATTGTAAAAATCTAATTAAAGCAAAATGTCTACTCACTCACCAGCCACAAACAATATACACTGACAAATGGCATGATTTCCTACATGTTGTCCTACAAAGCTGTTTATTCTTTTCTTCTGAATGTTCATATTATTTGTCATCTGACTACTTTTTTCATACTCTATTTTTATTTTTAAATCCTGTTTGTATTTTTTCACTTTCCCTGCTGCAACAACCCAATTTCCTACCATGGATCAATACAGTTTCTTTTTTATCTTATTTACTTATATTCCCTCTCAAGTTTCTCCCCATAGTTGCTGGCATTTGTAGCACCTTACCTTCCTCTGACTAAAACGGAGACGACGCTCCACTAAAACAAATCTCTGCTTCTTGTATCCAAAATCTAATTTGTGCCAAAATTAACTTGACATATGCTTACCACAAATATATACATATGTTTAAAAAAAATTGGCATTGTATTCAATATTGCGTCAGAAAATCTGTATAAAAATAGTCAGGTTTATCTTTTACTTTAATTTATTTTCTATATTATTCCTGTTTTTAAAGTAATATTTGGCAAATATTCCCTTCACAGGCATAAACATGGGCTCGCAGGAGGTTAGCATAATGCACTATGCAATATAATTGCAATCTAATACAGTAACTGCGCACTAATTTCTACTTTTTGTAATGTTTGTTTAGATGTAATTTTATTTAGCACTGTACAGGGCTGTAATGTTGTGACATTGAACCACATTTTTGGATACTAGGAAAAGGTAGCTGACATTTGGTTCCCTGTGTTATAGTTTTAGACTAGATTTTGCAAGTCCTAAGAAAATTCTAATAACTAATTGCACAGCTATTGTATTGGACAGCATTACAATCAGCAGGTGCTACTGATGATTATGTCCACCACTCAGTGTGTGTTGCTTAGATGACTGATTATTTATTAAAAACATAACAAGATGCAGGAAGAAAAAAAGGTAATTATGTATTGCTCCAGGCCAGCTGTAGACTTTTAATAGGCCTACGCAACAGTAACATATAAACATAATTAAACAACAATAACAATAAGAAGTTTTTTGAAGCAAGAGCCAAGATGACATCTTCATATTATTTTTATCTGACCAACACCCAGTGATATTCAGTTTACAATTATACAAAAACAGAATATAGAACAGAATCAATCAAACTGGAGAAGCTGACATCAGAGAGTGGATGGTGGTTTTCACTTTTAAGAAGTGACTTGAGCAATTAATTGATTATCAAAATAGTTAATCAGTTATCAAATATTTGCAGTTTGATTATCTGTCAATCAATTATTCATCCAATTGTTTCAACTGCAATAATTTCACTTTTTTCAGGATTGTTGAGGCTAAATCAACACGGATAACTTTAAAATCAAGAAACAGAATTAATCCAACCAAAGTATCCAGCCAATCAAAAATAAACCTCATTCAATGTATTTGTAGGCTTTCATGTTTTATTTCAAATAGAACTGTAAAATTCATCATCTGATGGTTACAAATGTTAACAGCACGGAAAACAAATCGTCTATTCCGTTTCATCCCGTGCTTCCTGCCTCTGTCTTCTTTCAGGAGGATGAGAGCAGGCTTTACACAATTAAACATATTGGTATAGGGTCACACTCAAGAGGTTGCACTTTTACTCTCTGCAGTTGCTACGGCAACCCATTCTCCCCGGTGAACTATTCACACACAGGAACAGAGATACAGTCCCTGTCAGGTCCAAAAGAGGGTGCTCACTTCTTTCGATAAACCCACACACCAGGGTTTAAGGAAGTGCCACTGAATTTTAAAATTCTTGTGAATTATTTTAAAAAAACATTCACCTAGTAATTATTTGGTAATAAGGCACTCCCTTTCTATTTAAGACTACTTCTGTCTTCTCTGTATATACAACACTTATTGCATGACTGTCCATCTGGAAAGAGGTTCTTTCTGAGATTCTCCTGTTTTGAAATTTTTTTTTTTAATTAAAACATTCTTCTTTCTGGAGGTTTTCTCTTAGCATATAGTTGTAAATTTTACAGGTATATACAATATGTTATTATTTTGGGGCCATATAAATAAAACTAACTTGACTTGACTTGTCCAACGTCCAACTTAGTTTAGTAAAAGTACAGAGGTATTAAAGTAAAGAAAGCCGCAGAAAACCTGACCTTGTGACTCATGTAATAAATTACATTATCAATAGGTTATTGATGATTGATCAATGTGTAAGCAGCATTTTAGTGTAGTAGTTGTTCAAGATGGATCTCTATTCGTTGACATGGCATCCAAATCATTTTAATATAGAATCGTCCTAACAGCCCCCACACCACCCCCACTTACAGCGCCCCTGGCAGCGATAGACAGAGCAATCCCAACCAGAGTTCGACTGTGGGTTAAGTAAAGAGCAGGGAAATGCAGCTGTACATTATATATCTCTTAATATACCAATCCCTGTAAAGATGTATGACACACAACCAAAGGCTATGCAGAGGCTGAGGTATGTTTAATCGAAGCCTGGAAAAATATTGGCAACATTAACCTTTCGAGCACCTTTTTTTTCCAGGTAAATATGCACATTAATGACTAAATAAGCAGGAGATTGTGTAGTTCTGCCCAAGGCCAGAATAGATTGTGCTTGGCTTCACACATACGAGAAGCAATTTACTGTGTTGTGATTTCCTGGGCTTAAAGTGACATTGCCCCCTCTCTGGTATCCTTTCTTAAAAGGTATTAGCAAACTGACATAATCTCAAACCATTATAATGACCATAACCATTAATATGAAATATTGCACAAAGTCAAAGTGTATTGAATGTTGTGGGGAACAAAGCATTTAAAGACTGAATGAGTAATATCTATCTTTTTTGTCAATCAGAAAATCTACTTTAGGTGTATAATTATCAAACACATACCACTGTATTATTATTATTGTACTTTAATGATATCAATATTTTATCAATCAATTTATGACTTACTGCTTTTATCTGCTATCTATGTTATGTTTAATAAAATGTATACTAGCTTAATATAAAAAACTATATTTAATGTTTTAATGCAAAATACAAAATATGGTTTATCTATTTATACAAGTTATGATTCTCACGTGGTAAACCATTTAAGGTATTTAAGGATATTAAATGTTATAACCACCAGGGGCTGCTGTCATGCCAGTTATAACTGGTCCAAACTCATTTCTAATGACATTCAACATTCAATCTACCAAAATGTTTTAATTAAATAACCTAAGAGCAAAGCGATCATGTATACAGTATATTCCTGGAGTATGAAATCAGTGAAATATGAAAGCAAACTAAGCCATAATTACTGATATGGGGTGATAAAGCTGTTACAAGTAGCAAAAAAAACTTACATTTTGAGCTCTTACAATGTTTGCACCTCTTGGACAACACCAGTATCAGGCTTGTAAATGGACCTTGGATGATCACATTTTTCCTGCCTTTATTTCAGGGCCATTCCAAAATATCATGGTAAAATGCCCTGCTACAGTGACCAGTAACTCAAAAGGCAGACATGAGGTTTTAGTGAGAGTAAGTGGAATGAATATGCTTCCACTCTACCCAGTAGACACCCACAGAAAATTGATATTTTTAGATCAAAGGTACATGTAACATCCATATACTGTCCTTTATTGTTCATTTTCATGATTTTTGGCGTGCCAGCAGAAGCATACATGTGAGTGCCAGCTACAACATAATGCAATCCTTCTGTACACAGCTATTTACAAACACTTGTGGGGATGATATCTGTCATAAATAAGCAGCTTTAAGTGCAAGCAGCAATAACTGTAACGTTTTTTTAATTTATTTATTTATTTTTTTAGCATTTTTGCTTAGTAAATGACTTAAACAAGTAATTATTGATTATCAAATAGTCCACTAATCCACTAATCAGTTGTTGCAGCTAAAGCCCATTTAAAATAAGATACAACTTTGCAAATACAAAATTAGGCAGCCTATTCTATAAAGAAGTAAAGAACCATTTTCGCAATGGGGAGACAGTAAACATCCGAAACCTCTGCACACTATTGACCTAAAAATAAGTAATTTTTCATGGTTTTTATGAACGATTTGTACGGATGCATTTTTGTAGTACATTGTCGACCCTGAATCTTTGTAGTGGTAATGGAATTGCTCCTATTAGTAGCACTGTCTGCTGTTCACAAGGCAACATCCAAGCTCAAAAGAACAGACAGTGATGTAATACAGTCTGCCTCAGCATTTGGAGGTATTCTTCAGATGAAATATAGCTTACTGTGTTCTTTTTTCCTCTTTGCACACACTGTACCATAGATTTAATTTTGCACTGTACCCTGTCTCTTATATATATAAAAAAAAAAAAAAAAAACGCTTTTCCAGTTCAAAGGTTACACCTGTGCCAACTGTCAGCCAGCCAGCATCTCAAAAATATACAGCGCTCACACATGGAGCATATGGCCAATCTGTGTGCCCTTTTCATCTTTGTAAAATATTGCTTCAAACAGATAGTGACAAACTGACTCATTTCTATGACATCCAACTCTTGGGTGTATTAGACAGTGGGAAACTCAATTTTATATAGTCAATTGTCAACAGATGGAGTCTGTATAGGCCCAAAGTTCAATATAAGATGACACAGGCGCTGATGAAAAGATGCAAGACACAAACATCATATTTAGTCCCAACTATTGGATTATTATTTATGTGATACTGAGGGACTTCCATGTCTCCTTCTACTTCTTCTTCTCATCATTGTTATTCTTTATGTTAAAACTTTTAAAGCAGCTCCTCCGTAGTCACTTTAATTCAACATTTAGTGAAGCAGCTTATGTGAGGCCAAATTCTCTTTTAGAGTAAAGTGTTGGAAAAAAGAGACAAAATGACTCCTCCTGGGGGAACGAGTGAGTGGGGGGGGAAAAAAAACCAAACCAGGTCAGAGCGGTTGTAAGCAGAGGTCACTATAAATCGAATAAAGGCTGCAGGAGTTTCGGCCTTTTAATGAATCCCATCAACAAACAGAAAATCTTGTGACTTCAGAATTTACATTTTGAATAATTCCCATAATGTATCCATGAAATGAGAGACGTCTGGGGGCAGGCGATTATGCCTCAGTGGCTAGTCTTTTTCACTGGGATTTCCACTAGTGACTGGAATTAACATGGCTTAAATTCTCTTCGCCCCATAGCTAATTGAAACAAGTAATCTCCAGGGTTTGCCTTGCACAGGGGGACGTGGAGGACTCTGTGGTGTAACATGTCGTCCTCTGAGTAGACACATTCAACAAGACCTGTCTCCCAGTGCACCGCAGCAGAAAGCAAAGCAGGAGTTGGTCCCAGGGTGGAAATAACTTTTGTATCCATTCTCCACAGCTAAATAATTCACTTATTATGTTAACCATGTGAAACAGAAGTAGAACACTGGTTTGAGGAGCTGACAGATGGAAGAACGCTGATGCTTTGTGGGGTAATAACGAGATGTAAAACACTCTGTTCAATAATGTGCAGAAGTTAGCTCTGTGTTTTTTTTTTTTGCATGACTTATAAGGTCCCCTGACAGTTCACAAGACTGTCAGTCAGTCTAGTCGTGTAGCTGGAATTTGCTCCAGCAGAGGTGGGGATGAATATTCAGAGGCTCAGCTGCCTCTAAGGCCCACAGAGACCTGACACACACCCTCCAAGGACCTCCCCTCTCTCATCTCTCTCCACACACACACACCCCTCCACTTTCCCTTGATGTGGTGGAGTCAGTCCAACACTCCACAGGTGTGACCCACTCAGACCTGTGAAAGCCTCCCCACACCACTCGGCCCTGTGATCAGGAAGGCAGAAAGAGCAGCTGCGCCTATACAGGAAGCAAAAAGGCAAGAGTTATCACCATGAGCCTTCCATTGGACATCATGGAAGATGAATCAAGGCCCTTCTTCCGTGACCGCTGGTTGCAACGATGCCACGTTTAAACTGATAGATGAGGAAGTCCTTTGTCTCCGCAACACATTTTGTCGACTTTTGAAGGTTAAAAGCCAAAAAGATGGGCCCATCATCCGCATTAAAGTCTCAAATGATGACACTCCATGCTTGGTTTAAAACTAATTTTTCGCTTTTTTGCTGGCAAATGTTGGACATGTATAGGCATGCCCTTGGACACGATTTCTGCTGCAGAATTTGGCTACTGTCAGTCGGTGAAAAACACACTGACACACACACACACACACACACACACACACACACACACACACACACACACACACACACACACACAAAGGCATCTAGATTGAGTTTTCGCACTCAGTGATTGGACTTGATATAGACTATTCGTCATGGTCTACGCACAGCATCCCAAGAGCTGAGAGACTCAACACACTGCAGCACCTGTAACGTGCGTGTCGACCCGGAAGCGTCACATTTGAAATAATGACACCGTGGGAATTGCATAGATGCGCACTATCACATAGAATTCAGATCATTTTTATAGCATATCATTATGTTAGACATATCAATAGGCTATTAATTGGGTGAAACAGGATTGTTGCATCTTGTCTTGCCGGTCCAAATGATCTAGTGAGCATACATGGTGAGATCATTCCAAAACGTGAGTTTAATTGGATTTATCTGTAAGTGGAGACATGGCAGTGATGTCTGTGATTGTCTGTCACTTCACAGAGGAAAATAAACCCGACCCTGAAGTCTTTGCTGAGAGGCAGCAGGCGGCCAAATTGACGTTAAGATTTAACAAATGGAAGAAAAGGCTGTCACACTTTGACTATATGCAGACTCTGCCACGGCGCTGGTGGTATTACATGCTGTAATCTGGCATTCACACCTTTCCCCCACCCCATTCATTGATGGTGCATTTCTTCCCTGATAAAGGCGGTGTGCTGCGATGCATTTAACATCAATCACATCCAGTGCACGGAGCGCACACAGTACTCCGTCTATCAGCTGCAAAGTGCTCTCGCCTCGGGTGTGGGATATGCGCTTCTCCGCTCTAACATCCCGTAAAAATCAGATCCTCTCTTCGCGGGAGCTGTATTAGTGTGTGTGGCTCTATAACCCACTGGACGTGCCATTTATTTCCCATTCGCACGCAGCCTAAAGTTGGGACTTTAGACTTTTCAGTACCACTTTTTCCGTGGGCAGCGCTCGCAATGATTCCGGGGGATCGACGCAGCGTCGAAATGCGTGTGGATTCCTTTTGGATACTACTCAGAAAGACTGTTCACATGTTGATTTAAAAAAGCGCCAGAATTTGCCGAGGAAAGCTTCCCCTCACATATTCAAAGAGCCAGCAAGACACGATTTTGCTTTGGATATGGGTCACTTCTTATAAAAAAGATTATTCGCGGGCAGGAGGAAAAGGTAAGTACAGCCACCCAAGCTGCAAAAATGGGTCAAATACGGAGATGAAATGTTTAAAAAAACACGTCGTGACATTTATTTACTTAATTCTTAAGACGGGGTATTGAAAGGATACTGACAACAGGGATCCATGATAAAAATCTGGGGATGTACGCAAAACATTTTTTTTTTATAACTTGCATCTTTTATTGATGTTCATATTTCGGTTAATCAATGATTTATACTGTCATGGCAGTTTTTAAAAGTAGATATATGTGTTGCTTATAACAAGGAGTGCAACGCCCAGAACTGTGGTTGCATTGATTGTTTTTACGCGTTAAGGCGCAGCGTCTAGTGTGTGGAGCTCTGTGCCTTACTGCGCTGCAGAGGCGCCTGAAGTCTCACAAAATGTGATAAAAGAATGACTCAATATCCAAACTGCTGGAGCTACAGGGTTTACATGTAATTGTAGTTACAGCTCTGAAAGCACATACTGGACGAAACCGAAGAGAAAAAAGAAATCTTTGTCCTTCAGCACAAGCCGAGCCAGTTTATCTGTGAATAGCAACAACAGGATGCAAACAGCCGCTTCTTCATTTCCCCAGCTCCCACTGATTTATCTCGTCCCCACCTCTCTCTTCGTGTCTCCCTCTCAGCCCTGAAACAAGTTGAGTCACGTATAGGGGAGCACCCCGGCTGGGTGGTGTTTTGTGAGTGTGTGTGCTGAGGGGTGGGGGGTGGAGGAGGGGGATAAACGTTGTGTGAACCACCGATTGTCAGTCACTGTGCTGTGCAGATGTACAGCCTCCTGGCAGTGGAGGCGAGCTTGGAGACAGCCTAGAACTGCTGATGTGAGACTGTGGACCCCCAGAGCAAACTTTAATAGGTTACTTAGGCGTGCACAGTGGTTACTTCAAGGCCGTTATTTTGTTGACAGGGATGTATATTATGCTTAATTTGCACATACACTGTCTGTCGGCATACACAACAAGGCTGGAGGTGGTGGTCAAGGTTCATGAGACAAGCAAATACACCTGACTCACAAAGAAACCTTAGTATTAATACTGCTTCCATTTCGGGCTACTCCCTCGGGCCTTTTTGTGGGACCAGAGATTAGCTCTGTGCTATCTTACTCTCATAGCTCCAATTCAGGATGGGGGGGCTGCCATGATTGCAGCCAAATATGCCATTGTCTGCATTCCCTCTGAACCTACAGCCAAGAGGGGAAGTGTTCCTCATATCAGTGGGTAATTATCTAAAGACTCTGACTCAGCAAAAGAGAGATTTCAATTCGGTTTCATCCAGCCTCCGAGCTCCAACGAGATAGATTTTATGTCTTAGGTTGGGTTATTCTTGTTGGCGTGTTCTTCACAACTGCAGTGACTGATAGCCTACCTGGATCTAGCTACAAAGCGTGCTTAAGTAATCTCCCCCACAGAGAGATTGGGAGGAATATTCTCTGTGTAGATTGTAGCTGGGAGAGAGGTGCAGGGCTTATTCAGGCAGCCTTAGATTTACTTTTCCAAGCTTTGCCTGGCTTATCTTGTCCTCCGAGTTAGTTTAGCAAGTGCAGACTCAGCGTTAGACCCCTGGTTTGCCTGCTACTATGTTCTCTTTAATATGTCATGGGCCAGAGTGTAAGCAGCTATGAGGAGATACTGTAGCATTGCCTCATTCTCTGCTTTATAACACACCAGAGGACACAGCAACATACCGTAGATAAGCTTGCCTAGAGAATACAAATGCTTCTTTACATTTCAATCTGTTGGTAAAAGGGGGTCATATAATGAACACAACACATTCACTTGATGGAAACCACGATGATCAAAGTGATTGAAATCATTTCAAGAAAGGGGTGGAGGAAGCCTGATCGTGTTCTCCAGTCTGCAGGGAGACTCTCCACTATCCACATCTTTTACTGTAGCTGCAGCATGGATCCAAGAGCAACACTGCAATAAACAAACGTGTGCACAGTTTCCTAGAACAGACCCGTGGTTAAATTCCCGACAGGCCTCTGTTGTTCCCTATTACAAAGGCTTGTGCTGGAAATGGGGAAGTGTGTGCACGGTGTATAGAGCCCAGGTTCCAGCTTCATTCTCCTCCCGGCAGACGCCATCTGCTCACTGGGGAAGTTTTCCAAACAATTCCATATTAAAGACAGGGGGAATGAGAAACATGGCTACATTACAAACAGCATACTCTGTTTTTTATTTTTTATCTAAAATGAAATACAGGCAACTAAATCTGAAAAAAGGGAATTTACCCAAATAAATACATCACTAAATAAAAATTCCATGTCCATGTGTTGCATATTTATATGTTTAAACATGTACACATACAAGACAATATTCCCCTTCAGTGGATTCAGAGACTTTCTTACGCTGGTAATTTGTCAGATTTTCCGAAAATCTTCTTCCAATTAGGGGACTGCATTTCTCTCCCTCAGAGGAGAAATTTATGTTGTGTAAAAATGTTTTTAAATAGACTGAAGTCCAGAAGCTGTTGGATACGTGATGTGTATAAATTACATCAAAAGGAGTTCCTAAAGACCTTTTATTCTGTATTGGGTTATAATGGACCATTGACGCTCACTGAGGAGATTTTCTGTTCTTAGGTTGATAAATGGAAATGAAATGTTTGTCCTTGTAACAGGAGATCACATTAAAACAGACGCTGTTTCTCTTGAGGTTGTACTATTCACATTTTGTGCATTAGGTTGTAAATTTAGAATAAAGCAACAGGTAGAAATTAGACCTTCAAATAGGATTTTAATGTTGGTAATTCATCTTTTGAAGTAATTTGCAACCCAGTACGGACTTCCATTGACGAGTATGAATTTCACACATAACATGGATTCGGCCCTTATTATATTCCTGACATATCATTAATTGTGAAATAGTGCGGAAAAACAACTGGATTCCAAATTATTAACAATGGAGAGAAACAACAACAGGAAGATCCAGAAGAGTGATGTTGTGCATTTCCTGAGTCATCATACACACAGATTCTTCCTAGGGCAGCGTTGTGTGAAATGGAGTGTGAAATGAGTGCACTTAACATCCCTGCAGTGGATTATACACATTATCTTACACTAGGGTCGAGAGCATCTTGCCTCTCGCCTGTGAATCTGTCATCAAGTTACATTCACCTTTACTCAAGTCCGTCTAATGTTCACTACATGCCCTGGTCCATTTGTTCAATCAATCCATGCCTGGAGTTCTAGATCTGTATGAAATAATATCATCAAATAACTCTTAAAGTTCACCTTCACTTCACTCAGAGCAGTGCACAGAGTTTGCATCATTAGTGTGTGATAAATTGTCTATCACCCAAAAGCTCACTTTCAAACTGTCTAAACTTGCATCTGCTTCTTATTTCGCCATTTACTGCAAACTCCACTCCTTTATCGTAATATATAGTATGCCTGTCATATTGATAGAAGAGAAATGTTGCTTTGTTGTGCTTTGATGCACATGATGAATACACACGTCTATTGAAGTAAAAATTCAACTCGAAACAATTCAGCACTTACGAAAGCAGCCATTGTTAATGTATTGTGCATTTGTGATGTATTTTTCTTATTAATTTGGTTAACTGATCAAACACAGACACGATAACAATTGTCAGTTTTGTTTCAATACTTAATACGTTTTGTTATGACCTTCTTGTAACGTACAACAGGGACCAGCAACTGGCTTCAACCATGGGCCAGTTTTTTTCATTACTGTTTATTGGTGGGGTCAGTTTTTACGGATGTGGTGGAAACACATCTCTGTATGTTGTCAGTTAGTTTGTTTTTATTTCTCTTAATTCATTAAGAATAACATTGATTTAGAAAACAGGATTGTATCTATGAGGGCAACTGTAATCATTTCCATTAATATGTATGACTGAGTTCCAGCGGTTATGTTAATACTCCTTTGGCAAAAAATGACTCGTGAATGAGAACATAATGTGTTTCACTACAAGACTGGACATGTGATTAACGGTTTTCCTCACTGGCCCGCTTCATTTACGATTGAATGAAAGTACTGATGGTGACACAAATTATTATGTGTCAAACAGGCCAAATTATATATTATATATATTCATCTCATAAGTTTACTTAATTTATTTCAAAGACTTTATTTCAGAATTGTGAACTGTTCAACAAGCCTCTGTCTCTTCATGTTGGGGCAGTCTTAGGTATTCCGAGGTCATATTTATTGGGATTTACAAAAGACTTTTATTTATATTATTATTTGCAGACCCAGGAGCAGCTATTTGCCTATCACTGCTGTACAACAACGTAATCATACTTAATGATGACTTTTGTGGTGTAAAGATAAATGAATAATTATTAAAAAAAGAAAATGAAAAGGAAGAAAAGTTGAGCAGCCAAGACCTACAAAATATGGGAAAACCCTGTGAGTTTCTGTGTCCTTCAGCATAAAAGATTATCAGTTCTTAGTTCACCAATGTTCAACAACTGCACAGGGAGCACTGGGCTTATATCATAGAACAAAAAAGGTATCACTCTCTTCCTTTCACTTTTATTTTCTCCACCATAAATGGCCTCAACCGACCAAAATGCAGCAGGGAAAAATATTGCCTTTTGAGTTAAAAGAGAGAGCCAAGATCACAGATACAGCCACATGTTCCAATAACTAGTTGGATAGCTAGTTGTAGTTGTGTGCCCACAGATCCATAATTGCTGGAAATTACTGTAACATAATCACCCTTCCTCTCTGGAGGTTGTCAAAAGGAATTCTGGGAAAACCATGACCACAGAGAACTGTGGTGGAGGCAGATGAGACGGGTGAATGGAGAGTGGGTGCTCTAAAGTAAACAGCACCATTTGTTAAATCAATCCGTAAAAGTTATGAAAACATATCTTCTCCATCAGCTTCTTACTGTGAGCGAAGGGAGCCTTCATGGTCAAAAAGATTTTCTGCCAGAGTTCAAACAATTTTGGTTATTTCAGATAAGAGGTTTTCTGTATTTGTGATTTTGTCTGTGCTAAGTCTCACTCATTTGAAGTGGACGAGGCTCAGTTGAGAAAAGGTGATGCCACACACTCCCATGTATCGGTCAGCATTTAACAGATTTGATATCAAGTTTTCAGGGGTTTCGAAACAAACAGATACAGAGTAACAATAGCACTGATTTGGACGTGTCTTCATTCTCTTTTAGCTCTGTTTGGTCTCTACCAACTCCAGAGGAACTCTTAAGTTCCTAAACGCTCAGCTAACCAGATCAGTACTAATGGTGTCTGTCTGCTGTTTGGTGCTGAGCAGGTATTGTACAGAGGGATTTTACAGCTGCCTGCGACCTAAAAACAATTCTAAGTGATGAGAATGAAACAATACAGTAAAGTTACAATGTGGAAAACCAAAACAAATCTGCTGAAAGGCACTAAAAAGCTCCAATAAGCTGAAAGGAATTGCAGAGTCAGGTGATATTCACATATAAGTTGTCATCCGGTGTATTGGTAACACTTCATTATAAGTCCCCCTATTTAGTAAGCAGTAAATAAACATTTAATAAAGGTTTATAACACAATATGATGTAGATGTAAGAGGATATAGTTTATTAATGTAGTTGTGAACAACTGTAACTCATCCTGTGGACACCCACCAGTGGAGGCTGATGTATAACCTTGATGGATGACAATGTACTAACACAGTTAATATTAATTGATAAACAAAAGTCTTCATGGGAGAAGTTATAATTGCTGGCAAATACTCTATATTAATAATAACTTAAAATGCCCTTATATCTGCTTACAACTACATTATTGTATGTTAAAAAGCCATTTGTCTCATTTATAAAATGTATCTACTGCTAATAAATGCTAAATAGGAGGACTTGAAATGAAGCATAACCAAAATATTGCTTATACCTGCTCCGAGTGTTACACAATTCACTGGAGTACACAATAGATGATGATACATAGTGATAGGTAGCTTGGAGAGCATAGAAGAAGACGACAGTGAAAAACACACAGCCACATTGGTACTGGGGTTTCCACCATGCTCGTCGTTTATTCCTAACATACTCATACTTACCAAGCCTAGTTGTACGGCTACTATCTTATCATACATGAATAAAACAGAGGCACGCATGAGTAGAGAGGCAAAAAGAAAACAGGAGTAGTATGCATCCATACATGTACTTCAGTAGATAGATAGATAGATAGATAGATAGATAGATAGATAGATAGATAGATAGATAGATAGATAGATAGATAGACTCACCAGGTAGCTCAATACTTCCTGAGCTGTTCTTTTAGTTGAGCTCAAGTGTGGCCTGAGTAAAATTTAACAGTATAGCAGTGCTCCTGCCTGGATATTTTTTTCACCTCTGAATGTGGGCGTAACCTGGACAGAGGCAAGCCCACTGTGATCACGCTGCATTGCACTCTATATATTCCATTTTTGCTCGCTTCCTCTTGAAACCTCCTCTCAATTGACAATGTGAAAACAACGTGAAAGGGGTCACTCATCATTATGAACCAACAGAGAATCATCATCTGAATCTGCTGCTTCCCTCGACTTGACAAAGCTCAATAGTGGCTTTCAGCTTGTTTAACTGGCCGGGCTGCAACTTCATTGTTTTCAGCCACTGTTTTCAGTGACAAAGCTCTAAGAGTCATATACACTACCTGCTCTTAGCGACTGGTGAACATAGTGTAGCATCTAGCTGAAGAACTCTCCCATAGGAGTTAATAGAGACCAGCATCAAAGCTGTGGACCAAAAGTGTTTCTTACCAAAGTAACAAGTACTGTTGCACCTGTAACCACACCCAACAGTGATGTCACAGTGCACTGCCACACCCTGGAGTACACTTCAGCAAAGTGATAAGTTCAACCATGTGAGATTTTTAGCTGCATTATTTATACCTCCAGCAGACATGGAGCATTACAAGCATTTGTTTGGAGACCTGTTTGTGTCCAGGTGATGAATGTAAGTCCACTACTCAATCTCCTTTTAGCTCTGTTTTGCACTCTACCAATTCTGGAAGGAAATTGCCAGTTGCTAAATGTCTGCTGTTTGGCGCAGGGCTGAAAGATATTATAAAGCCCCGTAGAGCTGACAAGAACTGAAGAGTCGGATGCTAATTCTCTGTGGATTCATCACTGTGAATTCACATTACAGACAGTCATTTGATCCATTGTTACTATAAAAATATTGAATATAGCAGTTTGAAGGACGAGTTAAAACACAAATAAATTACTGGAGGAACATACAAAAGCCTTAAGAAACGCGGAAGGCCCCTACTCCGACAATATAATGAAAGACGCAGAGACCATGACATCTGTAACACAACGCGTACAATGGTGAGATCAAGGTAAACCCCAGCAGAAGGCAATCACATCGAATGTAGACTCAGCTGCAGTCTTCCTTGTACAAACACTACGGTGAATGTAGTTATGCACTAACCAGAAAACTGGCCACTCTCCAGTAATCAAAGAAATGCTCCCAAGGCTTCACCACACATTCTCCGTCACTCCAAAGTCAAAACGACAAACTAGTTGGTCTCCCGTTGCGATCAACCACCACAGCCTACAAAGGAGACACATGACTCATACCCGCTGGATTATGGCTGAAGTCTCCAACTACACTACATGTACCAGTGCTTGCCTCAAATCCCAATATCTGGTATTAGAAGATGACAAATTGGTCTGCAAACAAACAAATGAGGGACAGAAATCTGCTGCTTAACCAGCCTAAATGAAACAAATAAACCCTTGAGTGATACTCCTAAAAGTCTTATCACTGAATGGCTTGTTGAATATGAAAATTCTGTGGATCATGACCTTTTTAACCCAGTTAAACACCTACAGGCAACACTGTTTCCTAGAAGTTACTTCCACATACTACTAATTGCTACTAAATGTAATTGCTGCCTGGTGCCAACATCTTCTGAGTGAAGGATGGTGTACTGCTGTAGCGGTCGGGGTGGACAGCGAGCGTACAAAGTGGAGAAAACTGACACCAGAGCCGTAGGTTTGCAGTCTCAGTCTTGTCTGTGGTTAGGTTTGGGCAACAAACCAGTTTGGTTCTGGTCAGGGAAAGATTGTGGCTACATTGAAATAACCACAAAATAAACACAACGTGCCTTGTGTTTTGTGTTTTATTAACCTTAACTGAGTGCTGTGAGTGCTTAAGCATGTTAAGTTGAAAAGAGCTATTTGGAAGTTTTGCTATTGCTACATAGCCAACATTAGCATTAACAGGTGTTTACAAACTAGTCTAGAAGAAACGTTAAAAATTCAGTATCAAACTTCATTCCTTTACTTACCAAGAGGGTAAGAGGGTTTGTCATAACCTCTGATGTTAAAAACTCAACAATGGCTACCATCACCAGAACCCCCTCCTGTCATAAAATCACCTTTTGTGATGGAGAAAACTTACAAATAGCCCCTTTAATGTTATTAATTAAATGAAATATGTTTTGTTGTTACGTTCAGTACAAACCTTTTACAACGTGGCAGATGTATTAATTATCAATATTTCCTCATTATGTTGATAGAAAACATAACCTGGATAGCATTATATTTCTCTTAAAAAGTATGCAAATTACATTTGTGCAAGAGAAACATAATCTCTATGAGACAGGGTTGCAACAGGAGATTTGGGGCTAACATGTGAGACAGCTCTTACTAGCATCATCATTTAAATGCTTCTTTTTTTTTTTTACTTTAAAATGCTTCTTTTGTTCTTTTTACTTCAGTTATGGATATAGGATCCATTCTAGTGAGAATAAAACCCCCGAAGATCAGTATCGAAGGGGCCCGGTGCACACACAGATGTCAGGATGCGCACTATCATGCAATAAAACATCCTCCCAAAATTTTTTCCTGCATAATGGCCCAAGTCTGAAGTAAATATTCCACTTTTTGAACTCTACTTGAAACTATCCATTCAACACACTTAAAGTGGCATGCTCACTGAGTGGATTTCAGGTCAGGTGGTTCCGGTAATTTATACTGAAGCCTTGCGCTACTTTTGGCTGCCCTGCTCCTCAATCGCTTCATTCCCAACTGAGACAGCATAAGAAAATCTTTTAATGGCAGTAGATGCTGGTTTTAGGCTGATTTCTACAATTACTCCCTTTGTAGCACTCAAGATTACTTCACAGCCATCACTTATCAACACAGCTGTTGATAATGGTGCTGCTTAGACATCAGCTCAGACATCAGAATAACAAATGGATGCCTGGCCTGTAACCTGGGGACCACTCCGGTTCTTGCAGTCACACTCTGCCGGCTGACAGGAAGGTGTTTGATTCAAGAAATGGCTCTGCTCAGAAATAGATTGCTGGGCTTGCTATGATGAGATTAGTGTGGCGCAGGTTCTAGAGAATCGACAGAACATGAAGAGAGCTTTATAACAGCTATACGGCTGATGTGCCCTAGAATAAGACTCTATGGGCACCAAAGAGAAGTCTGAATCCTCTGATGTCCTGTGGTGATTCATTTAACTTTGCTACAGCTGATTAAACTGTCTCTGCCTTCGTTTTAACAAAGCATTACGGGATGACAGTTTGGCAGTGAAACCTATTTTATTTTGAATCTGCAGCACACCGTTTACACCTACTAGTAGCATTGGCATATTAAAACTCGCAATCACTGGCTCATATGCACATGCAGCCACATGAAGGCAAGCTGGCATAACTCAATTTAAGTGAAAATCTCTCTCACTTGAAGCTCCAACTCGGCAATTTAGGTTTCAAATTGTGGTTGCAAATAAATGAACGTGTATGTGTACGAATGTGTTTGCACACATGTTATTTTTAATTTATGGAAGACACAACTAAGGAAGGAAGGAAGGTAGAGAAGAAACAAGCAGAGGGGGATTTGTGCTAAGTCGAGGTGTGCGAGTTATTCCTGTAGTATTTGTCACAACGTAGCAAATAACAAAGTACATTGAATAGACTTATCAGTATTCACACATGTAAATATTTACTGAATCTCTGTGCTATTGATTTAATCCTCTACACGTGGGTATCATTAAGAGGGACTTCCTAAAATAAAATCAAAAACCAATGTCTCCTCTGACCAACTGCCATGCATGCTCACATAAAAGGCAGAATATGATTTAAGTTCCCTGAATATCTGTCTCAACCACATCCACCTACACTTTGCACACTGAGCACAAAAGCATATGTACATAGTGTTGAAAGGCACCAACACACACAGAAAATGATACATGTTCAGGGAGATAGACACTTATTACAGCATGCTACACGTATGACGTATTACATATATCTACAAACATGCAAATCACAAATGCACGCAGAGCTAAGGGGGTGGATGCAAAGAGAGTGAGTCCATGAGCTGTATAAGAGCTCTTCTGAGATCCCTCTAGCCCACCGTGGGTGTTTTGTCTTTCCCGCGAGGGATGCTCGTTGTTTTGCGGAGGCAGGTTCAGCTCTAGGATTAATGAAAAGCTCCATCTTAGTCATGAAAAGAGCATTTTCACAATCTATTTAACATCATGCATACCAAAGGCTCACATTAGGCACTGTTGACTTATGCTCGCCCACAGCACTGTTTTCTGATGCATTCATTGCCTCTGCTGTGATCTTCTGTGGGTAGGCTGCCCCCCCTCCAGCCGTGCCCATTGAGTCTCTTGCATTTCTCATGTTCACTGTCAGAAAACTCATTCTTCAGTGCCGAGATGAAATATGGCACACAACTGGAGGTCTGAGGGAGTTATTGAAGAAATGAGAGTAATAAAGCTTCCCGGGACTTTAGTGTTCTTTTTGGATAATGTTTTTTTTTCAGTCTCGCGATGGATGATTGTCCACCGAAACAGTGGATTTCAGCGGCACAGAGCATGATATTAGCCAATTTAGTCAAACCTTTATAGGTCAAACACAGCACTCTGTGAGCTTGCCGTGAGTGATACCAGGTCATAGGATTGTAATGCAGGATGCTTCTATCCCAGTGGCCAGGCTGACCTGACAGAGACTAAAGTGGTGTAATAGGCTGCAGTGGAAAAGCTTGCAGAAGTGCATTCCATGAGTGCTGGATGTTATTTCAGCAGTTGCTTCTGGTGAATTATTTAGTGCAAATGGTTGTAATTACACAGTGACTACAGTGGGCGATTAGGTTGTGGCATGTCTGGATCATCGCAGGAATCACAGGACTACGTGATGAACTCAAAGGAATTCCAGGAACTGCTGTGCGCCCCTACTCGCCTCTTCCCCACTGCCCGTTCTCCTTTTAGCTCTGTCAGCAATTTCTCTCCTGTGAGTGGCTGGCGTCAGGCAGGCCCTCTCAGAGCTTTTAAAAGGCTGTTAAAGGTCCTTGTGAGACACGGCCTCTATCCCTCCGCAGCCACCCACACCCTCCACCCAGCCCGCCGACAAAGCCCTCTAAGCAATCACAGCTTCTCAGGATGTCAGCTAGCATTATGGTAACCCCCCTTACGCCTGCGATCAGGGCTCAGCCATGCAGGGGAACTGGGGCAAAGCAAAGGCAGTTGCTCATAGCAGCCAAGGGAGAGACCGGTCATCTCCGCCACGTTGACCTTTGAGGGCCTTTCGAGGATCGTGAGGTGATGGTGTGGGCGATGAATGATGGTGAAAGTAATGCTCTGATTCAACTGTTGGTGTAAACACAGAATGACTAGCACAGCAGAACAAGATGCAGCTAAGACTCAAAACACAAATGTCATCCAATCCACCTTTTTTTAAGGAGAAGGCAACTGGAGGGCCCATTATGTGGCCCAACTCTCCTGTCCTGTCCAGGTTGGTTCGTGTGTCAAGGTAAAATGGCAGGACTGCAAATTCTGCTTGACAGCAGAAGCTCCCCTTAGGGAGACTAAGTGGCGTCAACCTGTCGTAGTCACACACTGTTGCTGACAAGGTGATGATGAACAACTTTCATTAAAAGGCAGAAGCTGGGCTGTTCCTCTGAGAGAGCATGCTCCGGTCTTAATGTCAAAGGGAAAGGACCAGGGCTGGAGGACAGGAAGCCTTGGAGCCAAAACTCTGTGTGATTTTACTTGCCAAGAAGTCCTGTATGTCACCATGATGTACTCTCAAAAATTCACCTACAAGGACCTACAATTAGAGGCACAGGAAGAGGTGCACTCCTGCTTGGATTGGCTCACTCCCATGAAAATGGTTTGAGTCTTGTCACAAGCTGTCAACATCGCAGATGCTGCAGTAAACATATAATATGTGGATTCATATTGGTTAAAGCTGGCAGCAGTGATGGCTCCAAATGGCAGTGACAGGTAACTATTTTGACAGTTTAAAATTCTGTACCCAGAAATCATGGCAGGAGAAGTCATTTAACTGCACACAGCAATACAGGCAAGTCTGTGATAACTTTAAAGAGACAGGAGAGGCAAAAGCTCATAGATGGCAAAAGCTGAGCTCAGTTTTCTATAGTCAGAGCATTTATTTGCTGCTGATTAATGGAATTTTTCTATCTCAAATTTCGATTTGTCACTTCTGTGGTTACCCAGCACCATATTTAAGTGGAGAAAACACAGTTGAAGGGGCAATGTGAAAGAAGTGGCCAGCTGCTGAATTCATACTCCAAACAAACAGGAGCCAGCGTACTACCAGAACACTGGGGTATATGAAAGAAGGAAATGCACTCATCCCCTGTGCCATAATGGTCATCGGGTATACCAGGACAAATCCTGGTGGGCTCTGTGGCCTGGTGGATTGTAAAAACATCAATAAACCTTTAACCAGTCATCTCTGTGTACCTGTCAATCACGGTGCACATGAAAGCATGCTGTGTGCATGTTTCTGGACTGGGCTCACTGGCTTCTCACAACCGAGTATGAAACATCGCCCTCACATTGAGATATAATTAGCTTGAATAAATCTAACTTCAGCATAGGGCAGTTGTTCACATGCTGCCAAACCTATATGGATTGGGGGAATAGTGTTTTCCACACTGGTTTACCCTGTAATCATATTATGTAATTAGTAGGTTGTTCTCTTCGGTTATTGTTGGACTGATTACGACAATTTCACAACAAGCCTGCCCAGTCAGAGAGGCAGAAAGATGGAGTGGCGGCAGGAGGAGAGTGTGAGCCACAAGAGGTCGAGGAAGGCGATGGAGAGCAGCTGGAGCAGCAGCATCAACAGCTGAGCTTGAGGAAAGAGTGGAGGAATGTCACTGCAGACTGGACTCACTACTGCCTCTTGTGGTACAAAGTGGTGTTACAAGATGGGATGGGCCAGTACTAGTTAGCTTGCTAACTTCAATAGATAGCTCTGCAACACAGTACATAGATGTCTTTGAAATAACATCAAAAATGTTATTTCTTCACATTCTGATGATCTTACTTAATTTTTGATTCTTTTCACTAAAATGTTTATATATTGCCCTTTTAACCAATGTAGTTTAAGTTACACTGGATGGGGTGATGGTTTGCAGCCTGAATCTGATAAAACAATCGTCTTGTTAAAAGACAATCTTACCTGCTGTAGCTTCAAAATGTAATGCAGAGCCCTCATTACATTCTGAATAAATACAGCATACTGTTGCTGAAATATTGACTATTTTTGCCATCACACTGTCACACTGCTGAGAATTTTTGACAGATGTTCAGAATCTGTTAGGGAGTTAAGGAGTCATACTGTGTGGTATAAAAGCAAATCCCCTTCCTGAATTTTGCACAACAGCTCATCACAGGCAAAAAAACGACGAACCACTCGTTATAAATGTTCTATCATGTGTACAAAACATACAAAACTAACAATAATAATTATGGTAATATTAGTAATACTAATACCCTATAATAATAATATCTACTGAGAGCAATAGCATAATAAACACAGTTACAGTGTGCTGTAGAATCAAAAATATTGAAACATATATTTCCATTGATTATTCAGCAGAACAAAAAGGGAAGATGTAGAGCGTTGGATCCATTAGGGTCCAATAACCGAATGTAAATTATGACATTAAGACCAATAAAATAGCTTGGATCTCTCAGTAAACACTAGTGTCTGAAGTACTCTGGTTGCCACAGCGTATGGCTTCAAATGAGACGCAGCTCCCACACCTGCAATCTATCCGCAAATCATTACTGGCCTAATGAGCAACATCAAACCCTGACATTAGGACACGTTACTACAATCTCCATGACAACTAGGATTGCAGGAAAAGAGTGATATATCATTGTCTCTTCCTTTTCTTTATGCTGGCTGCAGGCGTCTTTCCCTGAAACTTTACATCATCAAATTTTGGCATTTCAGACTTTGAAATTTGTTCAGTTTCAGCTGTGCCATCATTGGCTCATGTAAGTGCAGCACATTGCTGCTACATGTTATCCCTTTTTAGCATTAGAGAAATGTATCTACACTCACTAGCGCAGTGACCACACAATGTTCAATTACATTGATTTTTCTCCTTTCTCTGCTATCCTGCTGGGTATTTTACAAGCTTGGAGTACACTGTGTTTGAGGAAGCAGGTGGAAAAAAGCAACTGTTGTGCTGTTTTATTTTTTTTTATATCATTTTTTATCATTTTCTTATCAGATCATAAAAACAACAACAATAGGATGGAGGGAATTTTAGATGACCAAATTAATGACAAGCTTGATGTTAATGTTATAACCTAAGTGGAAGGATTTAGACACTGTTTTTTTTTCTTCAGAAAACTGTACTCTTTCAAAACAAATTCAAAAATACATGGTTGTCAAATAAACATTAACATTTTAATAATATATAATAACATTTTTTAATTTTAATTTTAAATAAACATTTTTTACTCTGCCTCTTATTAAGATTTGTTGCTATTGTAAATCATTCAGTCAGTCCACCACTTTGGTCCATAATCAACAACAACCACTGGATGGGTTGCCATGACACGTATTATAAATATCCATGATGGTTAGTGGATGAGTCCTAATGACTTTGGTGATCCCTCACAAGCACCATGAAGTCGAAAAGATTTTGTTGATTGACATGAAATTTGGTAAAGACATTCCTTTCCCCCCTCAGGATGAATTCTAATCATTTTGGTGATGCCCTGACAGCTCATGTAGCTCCACATTAAGGTCAATTTTAAATTGTCCACTACTTTACTTTAATGTCCAAATACCTGCTCAGCTAACGACATTCCCATCCGCCTCATCTGTACTTTGTGTTTAGTGAAAATTACAAAATGTACAAAGATGGTGAACATGGTAAACACAAACATCAGCATCTCAGCATTGTCTTTGTGAGTGTGTTAGCATGCTGAAGTTAGCAGTCAAATCATCAATATGCCTAAGTACAACCTCACAGAGCATTAGCACGGAGGTTCTTCGTCTTGTTTCAGTTACTGTATATAGCATGAGATAAATTCTATTATACATCAGCATTCTGCAGCAATAGTGTCAGTGTCACAGTCCTGCCACATTATTAAGTGAGCTGTGGCTCCAGGGAAGCAGAACTTTCTATTATGCTGGTATAGTGAGACCTGGAGAGCTGTATGTGTTTTGCTAGCTTGGTTAAAGTTTCTCTATAAGTAGCTACCTTCAGCCTAGGTTCTCAAACAGTCACTCAAAGTTATATCAAGCTTTAGTTTTCAGGTCCCATATTTTACACTTTTCTGGTGTTTTACTTTAACTTTTGATATCCACAGGAAGATATATTTGTGGTTGTCAGTACCAAAAACCATCTCAGTGTAGTTTTACATCTCCTCTTTCAGGCTTCTCCCTGGAGCTCTATGACAACAGGTCGGTCAGCCAATCGGAAGGGAGGCTCTGAGCCTTTCTTCTGATTGGCTGAGTGTTTTCTGAGTGATTCAGAAAAGATTTCAGGTAAACACTCAGAGAAATCAAACGCTGCAAGGTTGGACACTGGGTTGAGGTAGGCTGCGCTGGGGGGGTAGCTGAGGGTGGTGACTGTTTTGTTGTGCCATCACAAAGTTATGGCAGTCCTGATGACTCGTTTTAAGACCATTTTTGAATACGGGCTGTGTGGATTTTGTCTGTGGATTGCACATTTTGATATTTTCACAGTATTTATATAGCACCAGGACCTCTGCTTTATAATGAAAAAAGACCTGCACATCTCACTTTCTACAATATGGGACCTTTAAGAAGTCAATCAGAAGGATGTCCTATTGTTTACTTTGGAAATACATCATTACAGGTGTTATTTAGGACACAAGGTTTTTGAAATAGAGTGTGACTGTGTTTGCATGTATTTAAAAATTCACATAAATAATTTGCAGTCACTCTTACTTTGTGCTGAAAGGCCATTTCAAGTTTTTATGGAACACATTACACCTGTTCATGAATTTATGCATATCTCATCAGCCACACTTTGTTGCATAAGAAGCGCTTTTCATATTCACAAGCGTTGTTTCGCATGTGGATGCAGGGTTGGAGTTTCTGTGCTTGTGTAGTTTAACGCTGACACTCATAACGGCAAATTGGATGGCAGTTTAATAAGTGGCGCTAACTTTTTAAAATTAAATTGATTTCTAGACGCAGTCATTTCCTTGTTTAGTTATTACCTCAGATACTGACAAAATAGTGCCATCTTCCAAATGGGTTTCCAAATGTATCTTTGTTAGACATAATGGGCTATGAATGTGGCAAGAAAAGTAATCATAAATGAGTTTCTAAGGTTGTGTCAGTTAATTAGCACCTGATTAAGCGCGGTCAGTGGAGATGTCAACACACTGCTGAGGGATGAGCCTGTAAGCACCATCAAAAGAATGCCCAATAACCAGAACTGTTTTAAGTAAAAGGAATAATTATTAGAAATGTTTCACATGGGCAGTCCAAAGGCTGAACAATGTAAAACAAATGAGCTAAGTTCCACAATACTGTAGCAAACAATGAATGAATACCTAAATGGAGAATGATGGCAGTCCATTTAGTTGTGCACAATAAAGACACGAAGAAAGACTTAATCAGCTATACTGCCACATTTTTGTTGTTGTTGTTGTTGTTGGTGGTTTTTTTGAAGAAGTTATTTTTGTACAGGAAATTACTTGTTATATTTGCTAGTGGTAGAAAAAAAAAAATCTCATTAGCAGTCAAGCTTCACACTCTGTAAAATTGTCAGTGACATCCTTCTCTCCTGCCCCTGAAGACTTGTTACAGTGTTCAGGGCAAGTTGCGAAGGCATGGCAGTGTAAACTGATGTTTGAATTGTGACATGAATGCAGACAGAGAGGCAGTGCTATTTTCTGGAAGAGACATCTTTCTCCTCTAACAATGTCCCTTTCCTTTTCATTCAGATAATCTCACTTGAGATTGCATTGTTGTGCTGTCTTCCAAAGTGTCACATAGCAATTACACACTTGTAAAGACCTGCGATAGGCTGTGGAGTTAAGATGTGAAATATTCTCACTTCTAGGCTGATATGTTGGGTATTTCTGATATTTGTTTTTTTTTTTCTTTGCTCCTGTCTCTTTGCCTTGAAGATGCAATGGTTAGGTTAGGTCGGCCTCCTCCTGTCGTGTTTGTCAGGATAATCTCCATCAGTCACAGCAGTAGGCTGTTCCTTAATGTGGTCCTATATGTACGGTATTTGCCAGGGTTCAGTTTTGATAACCAGTTACCTTTTGGAACAGATTCTTAAAGTCCCTATGCACTGTGTAATGTTGGACTCTTATAGAGGAAAATTGACAGTTATAAGAGAAATAGGTTCAAATCTGTAGTTGTCAATCAAAAACGGGGGTCCGGTATCACACTGGGAGATGTGATTTCTCGGGGAATTCAGAGCTTTGGCAACTAAACACAGGCCTCGTCAAAATTCTGACAAGAGTTAGAAATTTACAACCAAAGTCTCACAGTGTGACTGCTGCTCAGACCCACATCTACTAATTAATCGGAGTATGGCATGAAATCACACTGAATACATTTGCTGACAGCGGTCCTTGATAAGTTCATGTAGATACCACATGGGCATGTGGATCAATTGTTAGAAACGCTGATATTGTACAGTCTGACTCAAATTGCAACTGAGATGTTATTAGACCCATCTCCAACAGTGTAACATGCAAATAATGCATGTAAGATGGCTGTTATCGCACAATGTACAGAGGCCCCTGGAAAAGATTTGTTAATCCCCATTTAATCAAAACCATCCTCTTATCCAGTCACCTGTCCCCACAGAACCAACACTGTCATAGTTTGACATCAGTGGTCAGCACTAAAGGTCTTTGTGGGCCTTTGTTTTTTTCATCATGAGTGCCATTAACCACCTGCAGCTTTGGATAAAGTCCTTGTGCTGTCAACATCTGCTGCGGGTCTCAAAAGACCTGTGGGCTATAGACCGTTAGCTTGGACCTCTAAGTGTGTTTGTCTTTGATCCACACAGGAGTTTGACAGATAATGAGAACTGTGTTCTTGAAAAACACAAAAACGAAATCCACACTCAAATTCTCAATGATAAAAAAAATGTATCTACTGGAGCACAGATTCATCCTGAAAGTGTCTGAAAGGTAACTTTACAGGTTAAGCAACAGGTGTTCACACTCATGATTTGGCAGTATAATCTAATCAATTATGCATAAAAAGGATTCTCCACATGCATAATAAAATGAAGTCTCTCCGTAGGACCGCCTATAGATCCAGCACCTGCTGTTGCAACAAAATGCTCCATCCTACACACAAAAATATGAACAGTAATGCAGATTCAACAATTTCTTCCACCAGATCAGGATTATTATCTGGATCTGCACCAACCTGTACAAACTCATAGATTTCAACAACATAAATATCTGATTTTTTTACATCAAGATCCATACATCCATACATTATTTCCAGCGACTGATGTAAATGTCCAAAAAAATAATAAAAATCTTGCAATGTTAATGGGCTTTTTCCCAGCCCATGCCCCATCCCTCCATGAAGTTTGGTGCAACGATCAGCCAGACATGGATGAAAACATAACCTCCTTGGCAGAGGTAATAACAGCATTGCAAAAGGTAGGAGCAACGGTCAATAGACACTGTCACAGATGATGGTGCCATTTTGCTTAAACGGGGGTTGTGGTGATGAATTCTAGCAAACCACTTCCAGAATTGTCTCTTTTGGGCTATTTCACTACTAAAGTCACTAGACCATAGGGAACATTCACATAACATACATGAAATACTGATGTATTTACTACTGATTACTCTGCTCATTATTTCCTCAATTAATTGATTACTCAGTTTATAAAATAATATATGTCAATAAAATGTTACATGATGCCCATTATTGTTCAGAGTGATGTTTTCAAATGTCTTGTTTTATCCAACAAAAACTCCCAAACCCAAATACATTCAGTCCACAAAAAGCAGTAAATCTTCATATCGGAGAAGCTGTAATCTGACACTGTGTCACCCTGACAATCTGTTTAGCGTTCTTGCCTCAAAAGGGACTGAAACAATTATCAAAAGAGGTAATCTTCAGTCCACAAATTGATTTATGGACAAATTGTTTCAGCTCTAAACATAAGACAAAGCACCATTAGCATCAAATACATGATAAGGTTTATAAAACTCCTGGCAGCAATTACACTGACCCTCCAAAAAAAAAAAAGACTATTTTATGCAGTGTAAGATGTGTTTGCTCAGAGCATACTAAATAACCAATTAACTGTATTTATTATCAAGGGCACACAGTCAGAATTTATCCAGAAGCAAACATCTAGGTTCCCTAAGATATTATTCAAGCTATTATTTTGATTTAATTACACTGAAATTATTTATCACATATCATTTATGTCAGCGTAATCCTTTTCCCCCGGTTTCATTGAGTGAAAGGGGTGAAATATAAAACAGCGCCCCCTGTAGGAATATTTCAGTGGGTTTTTATTAAGAGAAGACGGAAGCCAGGTGATCTTACCATCTTTTAATTAAAACGTAGGTGGTACCAAACTAATCAGACATGACTACTTCAAAACTACAAATGGCCACGGTGATGGAAAGCAAAATCAAACCAAAGGTAACATGGAAGACAGGCGCATGGATGCAACTAAGTGAGGTAGGCTACCCTTAGCGCCCTGTTGCCTATTTGTATGAAATGTCAGCCATAAGTCAGTCAAATCTGAACAGACAGAAGTGGCACACATATTTTTAGATTCAATGTGACTAACATTTTCTGAGTATATAGTTCAATATCGCTCACATCATCAATAAACATCCAGAAACCCGCTTAGAAATCAGAAGAAAAAAAAAAAGATCGTTATTATTGCAGAACCTGCCTGAGGATAATCGCGTTTTTAAGTTTTCTTCGGTCTCAAAGAAATTCATTGATAGTTTTCAGTAAAACTATTGGTACTAAACAAACTGGAACCGCTAATAGCGAATTCGGCCAACTTTGTTTTCAAAAATATAGAAAGACTTTGTAGATTAAAAGATGATTAATGATGAGTGGGCGACTTATTAGTGGTAGCTGAAGTCAGTTATTAGTCACCTATGTTTGACTGAAATCTAGCTGCAGCGGGTAGAGAGCTGGACTGTTTGTTTGTTTGTTTTTTTGTTTGTTTGTTTGTTGAAAAACAAATGAATTTCAACTTTCGTAATTAACTACTGACTAAAAAAATACCTATGTGATGGGAGCCATAAACCTAAACTGCACCTGCCATGACAGTAAACAGGTGGATTGTAGGAACTTGGCCACTTAAAATGTGTAAATATTAAGGAGTTCTCTATTTCAGGAAAACTTAAGTGTATTCACTGGAACATTAAGAGACCATTCAACACTTTGCCATGAAGATGTTTCAGATGGTCCTAATAGGGCACATGTCACTCTTCTACTCATTGACCCACACTGGCTTGGCTTGGTTTGTGTTACATTACATGCAGGTGTACTGAAGTTGTCAGTAGGTGCTGTGTACACACAGGCCTAAGAGGCATCTGGATACATTTATGGTCAAAGTCACCTGTCTGCTGTGTGATCCCCGATTGAGTGTCTTTGTTAAACATGATCTGGTGGTTAGATTTCAAGACATTTTCACCCTCGCTTTGATTTTGAGTTGGGCTGTACATGGAATATTAAATCTGGTTTACTGTATAGAGAGTACTGAATGCATGCTGTGTTATGTAAACTAAGGTGTTAGACGTTGTGTGTTTATTTATTTGATACATGCATTCATATTTTTAAGGTACATGTAAACTTTTAAATGATACTGGTTTGTTGTATTTCACTAGGCCTGCAATTAACGATTTTTATACAATATTTTCATTACTGATTAATCTGATGATTATTTTCTTGATCACTTGATTCATTGTTTTGTCTATGAGATGTCAGGAAATAGCAAAAAACGCTGGAGACATCTTGAAATGTTTTGTTTAGTCCAACCAACAGTCCAAAAACCAAAAGATATTAAATTTACTATCATATCTCACAAAGATATTTAGTTAAATATCACAGAGAAGTCACAAAACCAACATATATTCACATTTGACAATCTGGAACAAATATCTTTTTATTTTTGCTCATTTTTTGCTTTGCAAAATGACTTAATTCATTATCAAAATAGTTGCAAATTAATTGGCTAATTGATTAATCACCTTGTCTTCACAGCTCCACCATTGACCTGTATTCTGATTCAATATGCAATAGGCTACCTGTGTGTGGTTCCAGGCCCAAGTAACAGCACCTCAGGGTTCACAGTCGAGTATTTTTCACAGCCAGTTTTAAGTAAAAGGGGAGTTGGAACACCCGTCTGGATTTAGTGGACCCCTGTGGGAAAGCATCAGCAGGTAACTGTGCTAAAATTAATGGTCAGAGGCTTTGAAAGTTGGACCAAAGCTATATTTTAACATTATTTTATTTTTTTTTCCAACACACACAATTTTTGCTGTGTTGCAGAAAAAACAGTCTGGTAAAGGTCTGTTGTCTTGCTTTAGAGGTGTGTGGGAATACGAGGAGCTGTTTTTTTTTTTTTCTTTAAGCTTGTCCCCTGTTGTCTCCCAAAGTATTAGGTGCAAACACTTGAATTTTCACACAATCGGACTGTTGTGAATCTTTTCTCAGATAAATTGGAATAAAAAAGTTCTGTACTTTGAGGATTAGGACAAAGCTGTACTGTGGAGTGTGTGGGTCTTATGCATTTTTGTGTTAGCTGCAGGGAATTTGAAGTGTATGCACAGTTTTGTGAAGGTGATGCAGGTGATGGCTCTGGTCTGAAAAGAATTGCATCTTTCTCTTTCCCCAAGAGTTTATGCGAAATGTTTTGATAAGAGACTCGATAGGATTCAGATTCAATAAGCAGATTGGAGGCCAGATTGAGACTCGACCTCCAACCGCAGCTTTCACTCAGGCACTTGATGTTTGTGCGACTGTACATTATGTTGTTTCCGTTATCTTGAAAAAAATCTAACACACACACACACACAGACTTCGGAACCACTTGTTCTCGCTGATATGCCCCAGTTTTCCATATGTTGCAGCTTCAAGTGATTCTGTTGGAAAATAGGTCTCTCAGGGGGCGCAGGTTTGATAAGACATAAATTCCTTAATCCTGACAGGCAGGCAGGTCTAGCTCTACAGATACAGTAAATCAATCAATCTGTCTGAGAAGAAACAGCCTTCTGTATCGACTGAACATACCCCACTCCCCCCTCCCCCCTTTACACACAGACACTTTCTAGGACACACTACGCAGTGATGGCTTGTGATGAAGTCTGTCTTCATCTTATACAGCTCTGGACATATTGCACTGTTTTAGTTTGTATTAAAAAAAAAAAAAAAAGTGTATTTGACCCACAAGATGAAGTATGTTAGGCATCATTACCAAGCACCGCTTAGAGTCAACAGGAGGCTTGGAGATGGTTCACCTCATGCCATCTTTTCACTGGACCATTAACCAGGCTCACAGGGTGAGTGAGTGAGAGAGCAGCCTCCAGTGCCAGAGGCTTTGAGAGACCAGGACGTTTGTATGTATTTTAACCTGTAGAGTCAAGATTCAAGCCTGCCCTCTGAATCGTATTCAGTCCATCCCCAAGTTGTGCATGTGATGATAGGTAGGAATTGAAAGCTTAAGAGGAAAACCTGGTAGCAGTGGTGAATACAAAGTAGAGTTGGTGCTTTTTCTTTTTCCCCTAAAGGAGAGTCTAAACAAGAGTATAGGAGCCTGAGTGAATCAAGGATAAGACTCTGTAAAGACGAAGGGTGGGAACTGAGGAATGTGGGGGCGTGTGTTTCATCGTTATAGCAAGATGATAGTCATTGAGTCAGTCAGGCAGCGAACGGGAAGTCAACAGTTTTTAATATGCTCTTCTGACTCCCCGATGGTTTCCCCTCATAGCATCTTTATCCTTTTTAAGCAGCACAAGATTTCTCCCTCCACTTTGCCAGGGCAGAGAATCAGGGCTTGTTCTCACATTTCAGTCCATTTATCTCCTGCTAGATGCGGCTCAGTGATCTTAGCCCTCCATTAGCTTGCACAGAAAAGCATCCAGTGCAAGTAAACAAAAAATTTAGGGATGGCCCATTTCTCCTTCCCCTCTGTTCTCAACCTTGTCTTCCGAATGACTTACGGTATTTTCAAAACAACGCAGCACATACACATTCGCTGTGTCGGAAAAAAGCACCGCTCTGGCCTCGTGTTAATAAGCCTTGTTTGCATGTCCTAAAATTTCTGTAGCCGGCACAGTAATGGAGCGGCTCTCTCGTGTGGTTGTCATACAGTTGATATTTCAAGAGATAAATTACACCCGCGTTTCCTCAGGGTTCTCAGGGAGGGGAAATCAAACGGCCACAGTCAGCTGTTGCATAATATCATGTCTTACCAAGATTTACCACATATCTCAGGGTTCTAAATAAATCACAACTGTCAACTGCATTTTGCCGTTTCTGTAATTAATGCGCCTCAGAGTTAAAATATTCAAGCTCCTTGCTCCCCATCTCTCCTTATATCTCACAGTGACAAACACGTTGGATGTCGAGGCAAAGAGATTGGGATCATTTCAATCAATTTACTTTGTGTAAAGATGCTTTTCCCATCAGGCTCCCCGGGCAGCGACGTGCAAAATCCTGTACATCATACTGGACATGATCCCATCAATCTGAATGAACGCGGTCATTAACCCGTTTATGACTTCATTTTTGGGGAATTCACATGTCGTCACTTAAATTATGTATTTCTTCTTCCCACTCTGAAACCGTTAGTTGATTCATTGATTAGTTGAATCACTTTTGAATCACTTGTCAATCAAAAACTCCAAACATTTTTCTTTATTCTATTCTATTTTATTTATTCATTATATATTTATTTTATTTAATAAATTTATTTCTTTCTTTATTAGTTTTTATATCACTGTAAACTGAAGACCTTTGGGTTTTGGACAGCAATCAGTAGAGTCACCTGGGAAATTGTGGTGGGCGGTTTGTCACAGCTTTCTGGTGTTTTATAGACTAAACAATCATTGATGGATTGAAAAAATAATCATCAGTTGAATCGATGATGAAATGGTGTACGTACTGACACAACCTAACTTTCGGTGCAGAATCTAGAAGTGATTAGCTGCCCTCTGTATTGAATTTAAGTACTGAAGAGATCTTTAAATGATCAGAAATCAGAGTGCTCTGAACAGTTTTGCATAAGTTCATGTTCATATGCTGATTATTTTTTACAAGAGAAATGCTTATTCCTGCAGATTTCCCTCAGGAATGTAAAGATGATCATACTTAGTAAAACATGGATAAAGAATTACTGCAGAAATTGGTTGTGATTAGTTGTACCTGGCTCCTCAGCAGAGTTTATATCCTGTCCAGTTTAGAAAATGCTGAAAATTGTATGGAATAAATATGTGAGCACAATTAACCAAACGAGTGTTGCAATCGGAGCAAACTAAGCGGTCGCCTAATATGATAATTGTTTTGAAAGCTGTAGCTTTTATTTTCTAAAATTTGGTTCGAATTATTACAGTGTGCACTTCAGCCTGCGCAGCTTTGATAGGTACTTCCCTCTTTGCCAACTGTTTACTCTGACATCTGTGGTCACTTGTTATGGTGAGCAATTCAAAAATGGAGGGAAACACCGCTCAGCCACTGTAAGGCTCAGCTGGGGTGCTGCAGCTTAAAAAACTCTGAAGAAAGCCCGCATTCAGGCTGTGCGGATCTGAGTGAGTGGAGGCGTCTTTCTATTGTGAAGTATAACACAGACTGGTAGCAGGATTGCTCTTTGTCTCAAATGTATAGTGTGACAGCTGGCAACTAAAGACTCTGTTCATCAAGACGTTTTTCTGTAGTGATGATGGAGGCGTATGGAGGCCTGAAGATTCACTCTGTCAAAATTGTGCACATGCTTTAGTTGCAGCTGCGTTAGAAGTTTTGATTCCAGTAAATTTCTGGCTCTTGAGAAAAATATAGAATCTTTTGTAACGTGCATATGATATAACGATAATGATCCTTGCATTAATGATATCGCGTAAGTCAATGAATGGAAAATTAATCAACAGCTGTTTTGGTAATCAATCATTAATTTCAGTCATTTTTCAACCAAAAACAAAAACATCAATCATCCTCCAGGTTATGTTTCTCTAGTGCGAGCATTTGCTACTTATTAAACTGAATGTCTGTGGCTTTTGGACTGTTGAGTGGGCAAAACAAAACATCTCAAAACATCACATTCTTCTAACATTTTATACACAAGACCATTAATGTAATCATCAAGGACATAAACAGCAATCGCATTAATCAAGAAAATAAACATCCATTGCAGCTCTAAATAATTCACTATTTATAACTGATGTAACTGTAGATGCTGGTTGCAGATTGGTACGGGAATTATTACTTTATAAACTTTATAATGCTGCATAGAACAAAATTGCTTGTAAAACTAAACACAGTGTTTTCTATTAGAACAGTGGCAGAGTGGTTCAGCTTAGTTTAGTGTATTGCACAAACTGCATTGCAGTTGTTTCTCGCTCAAAATTTAAGGTCTTACTACCAGACCACTTACTAATGTGAACAAAGAGCAACATTGCAAGTTTGGTCCGTCTTATCGATGCATCTTTTCTAAAGCCCACCTCCTCTGAGCTCTCCAGTCCTTGTATGCAGCATCATTCTGCTCTCACCATTCATTTTCCTCAGGGCAGCTTCCTTCTACCTTCCTATTGATCTGCTGTGCACCAACATGCTGGAGTGTCAATTAGAGAGCCCCTCCTGCCCATCTGTGAGAGGAGAGCTGCAGCATCTCTGAAAGTTTCCCTGGCTGGCTTCACCACCCAGCAGCTGCTCAGGTCAGAGGATAAAGACGGGAATAATCTGCTGAAAATACATATACATAGGTGTATCCTTATTTGTATTTATAATGCTCCTTTTTCCAGTACCGATTGGACTGTAAAACGCTTGGGCTAGAGCCGTGGAAATTTCTAATTTGAAGCAATAAAAAAAAAAAATATGAGGTGGAGTTCAAAGATGGAGTGGCTGGTCTGCACAACGCAAAAGTTTTTTTAATGTTTTATTTTTCAGATGAAGCACAAGTCAGGCGGGTAGAGGAGTGGAAGGGGCATATGTTTCTCAGTGCAAACGGATCCTGTTTGTAGCATTGTAACTCGAAGCAACCCGAGTCTCCAGTTATGTTGTTCGCATATCTTATATCACATTTCCCCCAATGACTTTGCTATTTATGTTCTGTTAAAACACAAACTGTCTCTAGACCTCCTTCAAATATCAACAGACTGTTGCAACACTTCCTAAATATCAAAATTGTCTGCACACTTGAAAACAAATCTCGGTGACAGATGTGTAGGCGAGGCGAGAACCGGGTACAATGTAAAACAACACCCACACTGTGTTTTCATGTGCACAGTCAAAATCACAGTTTTATTTGATAATATTTCAGTCAAGAACTCTCATTAATTTGAATCTTATATAATAACCCGACATCTTTTAATGGGCAGAAAATAAACATAGAAAATATTTTTGAATTGGTTAAAATGCGTTATTGTAAACAGACAAGTTTTGCTGGTATCGTTGTAGTATAGTTGAGGTGTTTCTGTAGATTCAGCTGCTGCTGTAGCCTGCGAGCCCATGTAACAACACACTGATTTGCCTGAAGGTTATTGTATGGCCTTTTCAAATGAATGCATAGTCTATTCTGAAATTCGCTCTCTTTTGCACCTGAGGAGAGTCTGTTCTCCTGATATGAATCTCCTCTAATTCCTGCAGCTGTCTTTGACATTTTGCAGTTGGGAAGCACTGCTGTTGTCTTTCTCAAGTCTCTTTTTGTACATGTTTATTGAGGTATGCCATCAGGGGCTGATTTGTAAACACACACACATTTGGTCTTCTCATTTGGAGCCCATGTGACTTGTTTTCTTTTTGTTCATTGCAGTGATTCAAAGGCAAACCAAAGCTGAGGTAGACTTAGAAAAAAATGAAATGAAAATTGTTAAATGAGCCACAGCATTGAATCTGCGTCACAAGCAGCATATTACAGCCGAGTTCTAGAAATAAGCCATACACTGGGAACATTGATAACATGTAACCTGATTTCACTGAATATGCTAATACTGCACGTTTCGATTTGGTTACTACATCACTATATGTCGTGTTGCATAAAACTCTTGAAAGGTGGTCTGCACAGACCCCAGCGCTTGATTAAAGTGGGATTCACAGGTTTCAACAGAGTGATGGTGGTTTCTGAAATGATTTATTCAGAGGGTACAGGCAGCCCACCCTGAATGCACTGAGATCTTCCAGATTACAGAATGAATTACCCAGATCGTGGCCAAAGAGGAAACACTATAAGATACTCATCTGGAACAAGGCAAAACAAGCTGATTAACATGATAATGCTTGATGTAATCTTGTGAAGTGTAAGATCCTTTTCTTTCAATTGCACGCAAGATACTCCTTCAGATTGGCTGGCTGCTCTTTTCAGACTGATGGAGACATGAGCTGTCTCCCTACCAGCTCCTCTTTGCACAAACATGAAGTTTGATGACATCTGTCTTGAAATCCGCAGTGTTGTAGGACAGTTTTGTATTTGAACTCTTCAGTGTTTAGAGCTGTGTATTCTTTTTGCCTATCTATACCACAGTGTTTTGGCAGCATCAGCAGCAGCTCTCACTGCCTCTGCCTCAGTGTTTGCTTTGATTTTTTTTTTTAGATATGCTGGTGCATGGGTTTGTATGTGGTTACAGGAGCTAAGGTTGAGTTGGCTGGTTCTCCTGTTGTCATCTGCTGTGCAGCAGTGAAAGTGGACCTGCAGTGAATCAACTCTGCAAAAATTACTTCTCACTCAGTAGGAGATAGTTGGGTGTATTCAAAGGACCTTGTCACTTCCAATATGGTCTCAATGAATCTCAGCCATTGCCGATCCAAGGCTTCAACCCACTCCTCTGGAAAACCAATGTCTACAGCCCTATTCTGTGACTGTGTTTCGCTAGATTGTTCCTTCAGAGCCTATTACAGCTCCAGGAATGAACAGGGTGTAGATATGTACATATACAAGATGGCCTGTAGTGGCAAATTTTGCGTGTCTGTCTCGCAAGTGAGTGTGTGTGTGTGTGTGTGTGTGTCTGTGTGTCTGTGTGTGTCAGAGGAAGGAAAAAAAGACAAAGGTGGGAATGATAATGTGTAGATGTGCATCACAGTATGGAGCTAAGAATCTCAGAATCCAGCTTTTAAATCTGCGTTGTGTACCTGGCGAGCTTGTTTACAACATTTAAATCTGCACAAAATCTGCATCTAATAACCCTCACAGCGGTGAAACAATAAACTCAAACTACATCAAAACAGATTTAGCTAGGCACAACTTGTATCACAGAGCTGAGAATAAGGTTTTAGACTTAAGGTTATCGTTGTATTGGAGCTCTGCTTCTATACGTGCTCAGGATGTGTAAAATAAGACAATAAAAATATTATTCTTCTAATCCCTTTGTGGCAGGCGGCAGTGATCTGGACAATGTTTGAAAAATCAAGAGTCCACTTGCTTAATGCAGTGATTTCTTAAGGTGGATATTTTTCTTCATGCCTACTTTGGATATAAAAGCTGCTCTCCATCTGTAATAGCATTATTACCATTTCGCTCTCATTTCTCAGGCCGTACCCGCGTTGGTTTGTTGTACTTCCCTACCCTGGCGGGCACAGACTAAGACATGCCTTAGAGACTCAAAGACCCACATATGAATTCTATTATAATATATATAATTGATTTTGCCTCTAGTAAGAAGAAATACCTAGGTAATGTTGGAGCGGTCCACTTTGCCCAAAGAGATATTACATTTATCCTATAGCTTACTCAGTCCTTTTGAACTCGCCTTTAAACCCTAAATGTCTCTAATGATTTGATAGGCCTTGAAGAAGTATTTAATGTGGCAGCAACGGTGATACATTTTCTGGAAAATAATAATTTCATAGCCACACGGAACAGCAACCTAGTAAGACCCACAGTGCCAACAACAGCGCAGTCTTGTTACTGGAACCATAAAAAACTTTTTCAATTTGTCTGTTTCATGTAAAATCAATAGCAAAAATAGGACGTGTAACATTCAAAAAAAAAAAAGTCAAAGTATTGTGATAGAGGCCGAGTGGGTGCACCGACTAGGTGGAAAGGTGAGAATGAAGCACGTGGGATGTGACTCTCAGCCCCATCAACCTTGAGAGTCCATGGCAACCTTTTGTATTCAAAGGTAGACGTAGGAAGACTGTATAAGAGAGAGAAATGAGTTTGGAAGCAGAACTGTCTCTTCATTCCGCATAACGCTGCAGTAAAAAGGTTAAGCAAAAAAAGAAAGAGCTATTGAAATGCTCATACCAATACAAATCCATTTGCTTTTTTTCTGTTTTCTCTGTCCACTGTCTCACTGCTCTTCTCTTTTTCATCTTGTAGGAATTCGCTCTGAAGCCTGTGGACCTAAGCAGGCCTGAGGGCTCTGACATATACCAAATCCCTGCCCAGGGGAACAGGGGAGATTAAAAACTTCTGATTGAGGTGGAGAGGAAAGAGACACAGAGAGAGGGAGGGGGAGACGGAGAGAAAAAGCTTATCGTTCACCTTTGTTCTTCCTAATGCCCCAAGTGAAGGATCTCCATAGGCAAAGTCTGTGAATAACAGCAGACACAAGAGCAGCTGCCCACCACTGTGGTCAGATGATGGAGTGAGGGAGTGTAAGAGGAGAAGAGAACAGAATTACACCCTGTGAAAGAGCCAAGCTCATATTCTACATTAATTGAATGCCGGGGAGAGAGGAGAGACATGAGCGAAAGCCTTTTCTGTGCCAACTGCTTCAAGAGGTTTTGCAATTAACCCTCTGGCCATCATAAAATAATACCTGGCTTCTGTTGTTTTCCGATTGCTGGGTTTGGTTGCACGGTGTGGATGTGCGCTCAGGCTGTGGTCATGTTTCAACCCCTGGTGTGTAGACCGGATCGGACCAGCTGTCGGCGAAACAGCCTGTTCCTGCCGCTGCTGCTGCTGCTGCTTCTCTACAGCTCCCTCAAGGCCGCTCAGGCTGCCAAGCCCAAAGGGCCAGGACACACACATTTGAACTCCATCCGCATAGACGGGGATATCTCCTTAGGTGGGCTCTTCCCAGTACACGCCAGGGGCCACGATGGCAAGCCATGTGGGGAGCTGAAGAAGGAGAAGGGCATACACAGACTGGAGGCCATGCTCTTTGCCCTTGACCGCATCAATAATGACAATAATCTGCTGCCTAACATCACACTGGGAGCGCGTATCCTGGACACCTGTTCCAGGGACACTCACGCCTTGGAGCAGTCGCTCACCTTCGTGCAGGCTCTGATCGAGAAGGATGGGTCGGACGTCAAGTGCCTGGGTGGGGGAGCGCCCATCATCACCAAGCCTGAGAGGGTGGTGGGCGTCATTGGCGCCTCCTCCAGCTCTGTCTCTATCATGGTGGCGAACATACTGCGCCTGTTTAAGGTAAGACATCTGCACCATATCTGGTTTGGTTTAATTGTTTACCTCTTAGTACGTATGAAATACAGAAGAAATAACAGGAGCTGTGCTTGCTGGTGAATACTGTATGAAAGTGAAAACTATGATTTTGTGATTTTGCTTTATTGATCCTCCTTATATATTTGTTTGAATAATTGATAACACGACTGATAAACAGCATGAGCTGCTGAACAGTGCGGGAGAACAATACATGTGAGACTCTATGGACACTTTCATAACTTTAGAGAGGAGATCCCTTGGTAAATCTCATCACTCTGACTATTGCCCTGGAGGGGTTGGTTGCTAAGCAGTGAGAGGTATTGCCTGTCACAATACTGAAGTGATTAATAGGGCACTACTTGATTTCATTTTTACCCCACAGCCTTTCTTCCAATCAGTTTGCTGTTTACATCTTCTTATACTATGGAAAAAATATGTTCCGTTCATGGACATTTGGACATTTGATGAATTATTAACCACATATTTTATTTTCTATCCAGCTAGCTATGGCAAGCCTAATAGCTCTTTCTACATTACTAGAGGCTTGATTGCTATATTTAAGGCTCAGCTCGCTGCAAAATAATACACCTTTCTTTGACTTTAAGAGGAATTACTTTTTATTAAGTACTGTCGTGTGCCTGAGATTGTTTCACAGACAATTACACAGTTTAGCACGGATGTAACTCGCATCACTTTCAGTGGGACTGGCAAGGTAGTGGCTTATTTAAATTCTGTCTTAATTAGAATGAGGGATTCTTCAGCAGATAACACTCAGACTTCAAAACCAACTTCAAAATGTATTTCAGATCCTCTTTGTTAAAAAGCTGACTATAATCCTGACTCCAAAGTTTTCCTTCACCTTGATCTCGCATGAAAATTCTTGTCTAATTCAGGCAATATTCCCTTGTCTCTTGCTTAAAAGCACTGCGAGGTCAGATCGTGGCTGGGTCACAAAACTATCCCTGCAGCCGAGTCAGTTTCCTCAGCAGGCCAGGTGTTTACTGTCATGAAATCGGGTTTTAACCTTATTGACTACTCTCTGGATTTTGATAGGGCTGCCCCCCTAAACGTTAATGATTCAAATCCTTAGCTGAGGAGCCGCAGATTTGAAGCTCATCTTGCCGAAGCATCTGCCTTACTATTTTTTTTTTTTTTTTTTTTTTTTTTTTTTTTTTAACAGCGTCATTATACACAGAGCAACACAGGGTAACAGTGCAGCCGTCTACAAAGACCTCAAAATTCTAGAGACATTAACGTAATGGAAATAGAGAAGCGTGATGATACAGCTGAAATGCTTGTTTGATTGCTCAATCAAAATTAAAATAATCGTAAATTCTAAACATCCCCTAGTTACGTCTTCTCTGTCTTGTGTCGAAAATTAACTCAAAAACATGTTTGCACAAAACCAAGATGTCTTGGAAATTGAGATGGACATTTTCACTATTTTTTGACATTTTATAGACCGATAAATTAATCGAGAGAATAATTGGCTCATTGAACAGTAATGAAAATAATCCTTGGTTGTGGCCACAGGTGGTGGAAATAGAAGGCAGAGCGGCGTCATGCGTGCCCTGTTTTTTTCCCCCTCGTTTCTGCTCGCCCTCTCTCCGATGCCAGGTGCTAGACTACCACTGAACCAGACCAGACCGAACTGTGGCACCACTTCCTCTACCTACTCTACAACACGCTCAGCACGCTCCGCAGTGCGGTTAGATATTATTACCGAGCCATGATTAGGACGTCCTTTCTGTTTCACAGCGTAAATCTGGTGTTTTCACACAGATCGTGTTACATGTGAGTGAAACCAGTAGAATGTGAGTCTTGAGGTAAAATGTGAGACTTCACATGTAGGCTGTTAAACTGTAGGACTTTAGTGTGGGGTGGCTGCTCTGTAGGTGTGCTGCACTGTAGCATAAATGGGTGGATGCCATGACTACCATAGCATTAGTCACAATTTTAGGTGAGGTATATTGATTGTTGAATATTAGATAACAAAAAGCAGCAAACATCTCACTCAAATAATAGAACAAAAGAATGAAATATCAGCTCAAATTGGTGAGTTGATTATGAAAACTCTGCTGTAAGGGCAACCCCAGACGTCAGTGAGGTGTTGCTTAGTTTAACTAATGCACAAAAAAGCATAGAAAACTAACACTCGAGTACAGCAGCCTGCAGCCTGTGTATGATTTGATAATCTTCATGGTGATTAAGAGAGAGAGAGAGTATTGGATATATATGCAGCTTGTTGAGTGAACCCAGTGTGACAGAGCACACACACACACACACACACACACACACACACACACACACACACACACAGGCTAAAGTTTTGTGCATCATGCATATGTTCTAATGTATGTATGTGAGTCTTTTCTTTAGCTTGTGCATGTGTCTATACCTGGGTGTGCGCTGCATATACCTGTGTGTTGATAAAAACATTGTTGAGCATGCAAAGCCGTGTGTGTATGATCTCTCTGTTCCTTCCTGTCTCCCGCGCATAAAATATGCGTATATGCGCGCTCACACAGGTAAGAGACGGTGTGGGCCACAGTAATGAGCATCTCCAGTAGCGCGTTCTTGATCCCACTCTCACATGGAAGCCTCAAATCCTTCGTCATTAGCACAGTGCTCACTCTCTCTTCATTAATGCACGTAAGTGGTGTCCTTGCATATTTAATTTGGATTTCTCTGATCTCTTTTTCTCTTTATCCTCAGTGTGTACAGTATATTAGCATTCCCCTTTTCTACCTTTTTTCCTTTTTTTTTTTTTTTAACATTCAGACATCTGGAGGTTAAGACAGCAGCTCCAGTCAGATAGCAGGGTGAGCAGATCAACAAAGTGAGATTTTGTCAGTTTGTCCTCATTTACTATCACTTTGGCTTCTGAGTCGCACCATTGAAAATCAAACACTTTGCAAGGCAGGTCACCAATCAATCAACATCCACTCTAATTGAATAACAGTCATTACAACAATCAAAAAAGAGAGTAAGCTCTTGACATGATGTAAAGCAGTCTGGTCAGTTATATAGATTAAACAGTAAACCTTTAATGGAGAGTGGTGTGTGGTCATTTAGACAGGGTCTTGAGTTATAGCTTCCCAGGGATCCACTGGTCAGCCAGATGCCAGCTGGTTCCCCTGGTCCTGATGGAGCTGCTGATGGCCCCGGAAGGTTTTAACTTTATGTCCGTCTCATAACACGCCCTGCGCCAGCAAGACATTTGCTGCATGATCTAGCATGGAGAGAGAAGAGGGACAACTATGTCTACTAGCACTGCGGCGAGACATAAATGTTTGCTTTAAATGGAGGCGATGCATGCGCACGAGTACCAACTCAGCATACTGATGAAGACAGGCAGACTCTTAGGCGTGTAGGCATGCGCATTACTGTATGCTTGTACAGCCACACACACAAACACAGTATGCACAACTGCACCACTCAGACACATAACATGTATATAAACACTTGGCACAAGCATACACAAAAGCAATCAAGCACATTTGCACGAAAGCCACTTTAAACTCAGCAGCAGCGGCAGCAGCAGCAGCAGCAGCGGCAGCCACCCTGGTGTAGTTAGCAGGTTTACAGAAAGTGTTTCCTCAGCACTCAGCTGCATACAGATGTGGTCCGGAGCAGCTTGATGAATATTTTACTCCAACCTTATGTAACAGTAACACAGGGACCAGGAGCTTCAGCTCAAGAACATTTTAGTGTGGTTCACTGTGAAATGGGAGCTGCTGTGACAAGCAGTTGGGGAAAAGATAATTCATGATCACAGACGAGCTATGTCAGATGATTACATTATTCATTTGTGGAGCAGATGCGCTCATAAAGTTGACACACATCACCTACAACACAGTTCCTACTACCAGGTCTATCCCTCTCAATTACGTGTGTTTATCTCTGCAGTGGGTCCTGACAGGGATTTCCTTTTCACCTCAGCTGTAGCAAAAGTTTGGCTCCTGTTCAGGGAAAAGTTATGTTATAAATTTCATTTTTATTTCATTCCGTGTTGCACATGAGTAGTACGATGGAGAGCCAGCGACCCAGGAATAAGAAGCTCACAGCGTTCTGGCCTTTTAATGCTCGCTGGAAAGCATTTTGCTGGCTCCTTGTTCTGACATTACTGCTGGCTGGACAAACCATCTCACATTCACTGAAGTGGCCAGTATTAGTAGTAAAGGGACCACCAAAGAGAAAAAAAACACCCATTTAGAGGAGGAAAAGTAGAAAATGATTTTTCATGCAAGAGCACGCCGGCCCTCCAGCATCCCACTCATTCTGACATTTTCCCGTAGACTTAAGTTCATGCTCTTGCTTCTAAGTTTCACACTGGAGGCACAGAAGCTGACCTACTGAGTTATTGTTTATGCACCTGCACATTGTGCGGGGAATCTTATCAACCATCTTGTAATCACAAATCGTCTACCTGGGATTTTTATAAAGGTCTCAGAAGCAAATAAAAACAAATCATTAATACCTACTTGATCATTTTCCAACCTCTGATCCAGGCTTGTGCTGTTATGACGTTTCTCTTGCATGGCACTGCTGAAATGAATCTTAGGCAGTTTAATTGGTCTGAACGCTCAAACTGTCCGCAGAAAAGTAAAGCGAATAATATATAATGCTGGATAAACCCCATAGATATGAATTGCTGACATCTCTGAGCCTTTTTTTTTTTTTTTTCTCATGAATTCCTGTGGGACTTTTGTACATGATAACATCGCTGGTTAAAGCTGGTAAATATTGAACGTGAAAGTGGTGAATAATACATTTTTAGGCAGATTAGAATTGACGTCTGTACTATATTTCAAGCACTGTAATCTAATACAATGAATTGAGACATGTCACATTAAAGAAGCGATTCATGATGTAATTTTTTTATTTTGCAAACATAAATTTGGGAAGAGAAGCACATTTTGCATATAAAAAGGACATATTTCAAACACCCTTTTATAAAAAGCTGAAGTTGCTAATGTTTGCTTTTACTGCTATATTTGCTACTCCTGTGACTCATTTCTAAGCGCGTAAGTGTGTTTTTGGGACATGACAGCTTGTAAAGTAAAAGCTATCAGTGTCGATCTCGTCTAAAGCATATGCATATAGCAGAAATGCAGCCACACAGCAAACTGAGGAGGATGGCAGATTTCATTAGCAGTTGACAGCCTCTTTCATGATTCCTTGAATGAGCGAGCTGATCCATTCTGCAGCTGTTTTGTGGTCAGAGCTCTGCCACATCCCTCTCTCCCAGAGGTGCTCACCATCTGCTTTGTTGCAACCTCTTTTAGCAAGTTAATGGTTATTTCCCCCCAGTTGATCCTCTACTCCTGTAAACATTTTAGCTTCAGACCAGTTTGGTAAAAATCAGTCCATGTTAGATTGGTTTGATCAGTCACTGTACCACAAAGACATTAATTCTTCTCTCTTCGGCGACAGAAAATGTAATCAAATCTATAAATTGAATTGTTCTGTTTTTTTTTTTTTTTGTATTAATTTAGATTTTGGCCAGAGTTAGATCAGAGATAAAAAGAAAATAAAAGACTCGTGAATGTGACTATGAATTGTGTTCTGTTTCTGGTCATGTTTTCTTTGTATGTATGAGAGGATTTTCAGTTTGACAGTCCTTGAAATCTAGCATGAGTAGTTTTATTTTATAGAGCGCTTACTCATTTTCTTTACACTGAGTTTCATCACTGCTTGACTGAAAATTAGTTACCCTGTTTATTGTGTTTCATCACTGCGGTTTGCCCACACTTTTTAAAAGACTGGAGCGACCTGATAAATAGCAGAGGCGGTAATATGCTTTCTTTTATGGTAGTCAATCCTCCAGTACATTTCTTTTAATTTTAACCCCCGTTATGGCCCTCATATGGTGAGTTCTTAAAACAAGGGGGGGAAAAACTGGTTTATGTCAAGAAATTTCATGCTTCATCTCATCTTGTTCTGATGGTTTTATATGCCTATAAACCTTCCAGTGACACAGTAGAATGACGGCCCCGTGTCACAATTGATTTAGCTGCTCATTTGGGGGAATGACAGCTAAATCAAGATAAACTAGTATCAGCCCATCGAGGCATCTCGCTACAACCAAACCCACTCATTCAGTGAGCCAGTGACGATACGATTTTCCACACTGACTGCGTCACCGTGGAGCCATGAAAGTTTGCTTTCTTCCTCGCCGTTGATTCGCTTTAATTTCATGCAACAAGGTGATGGGTTTAAACTTAAGTCTGAACTGCTGTGAAATCAATAAGTTATATACTGTGTAGTTCATGCAGTTTTGTGCTGCTGCTGCAGATATACGTTACAGTGACAAGTTTCAGTACAAGCACACTTCCATTGAGGAAATTTATTAGAAAGGCGAGTGGACTGTATCATTATTACATCAAAAAGGGAAGCAGCAGCACAAATGGAAAGATTGTACAGGGCATTGTTACTTTGTAATTTTGAAATGAGAGCCATTTTGGCTGGAGTAGTGCAAGTCATTGTGGGAGCTGCAGATAATAATCCTGCTCAGTTCAGGGAGGTGATATTTTTCCATTTTCTGTATTTTCCTATGCCATGGTTCCCCACCCCACCCTCCTCTGCCCTCCCTGTCCTCCAACTACTCCATTAACAAAATGCTGACTGTTTGATTGTTCAGCTACTAAGCCAACATTTTCTTTCTCCCTTTTTTTGATATTTAACATGCAGTTATGATATTGTCGTGCCTCACTTTTTGATTTTGATCACTCGGAAATTATTACACGCCCTGCAACTGGTTGTTCTTCTGACCAGCAGAGGGGCTTCAGCATCATCCATGTCATTTCATTCTGCTCATGCACACGCTGCCAGCACCTACAGTGCAAGGTTCTGTCTCTCTCAACATATGAGAGGAGCATTTTGTGAAAAGTGTTTTTTTTTTTTCCCCTGATGCGACGAAATCCTAAATCAGACCCCCACCCACCCAAAATTTCAGCTTTTAACATAATGATGATAGCTCTGCTGCTGAGCCATTTTTCTGGAGGTCTTGCTGTATGAAGGCAGTGGGTAGTTCAATAGCATTTATTGGCATTGGCTGTTGATTCATGTCCATGTTTAAATCAGTCGAGCAATGTCTTCTTGCGACCCTTGTCACCAACCAGTTATGACCAGATCACTACTGGACTATAACCAGTTCATAGTCCAGGAGCCAGATGCATAAAACTCAGTAGATTCACGTCTAAAACTGTGTGTATGCACAAAGACAGAAATCTGCACACGCATCCTTTTTCTCAGATTTATGAAGCTGCATTGTGCATATGCTTGTGTTTTATAAATCTCAGTCATTTCCACTCGCAGTTTGACATAAGTGGATGTAGGAAATGCCTTAAACATCTGTTTGCATATTGATACATTACGTGAGCCCGCTCCACCACTTATTAGACCTGTCACTGAGAAGAGTGGCAAAGAGAAAGTACAGTTTCACTGAAGTAGCTGTCATTACACAAGACTGTGGCTATTCATAGGGCCAGTGCCACTAATTCATCACATGTATGTGTGAACCGTTATCCCAGGGATATGTCAACCATCATCATCGTTAAGTGTCAGAAAGATGATCAATAATGAATTTACAGGGCTTGAAACAAACCTTACAGTGTGCTTCACAATGCAGGATAAAATGAAAAGATCATTAATACAGCAAAGTTATGGCTCAAATACAAATAGAAAGATGGATAGAACAATCAATGACTCAGTGATCATATAAGATTAAGTTTATAAGTGCGCCTTTGACATTTGACATAACTCTGTGTAGACTGCCAATTTCACTGATTATGTTATTTATTTTTGCAAACGTACATCGTTTTACTTTTAAGGTTCCCGTTTCTTATGTTGCATTTGATGTCCAGCTCATCATTCCACCTGCACCTATCGTCTTGAGCAGTAATTAAAACGATCCTGTAAGGAAAGGTTAGGAGAAAGTCTGAAAAGAGAAATTGTTATTTTGGAGCTCCTCAAATTCATCTTGTGACTGCTTGTCAGCGTGCCGACCTCCTGGTTGAGAACCACTGTTTCAGATTGCTCGGTTTCTTTCCTGCCCTGTGCTTCAGGTTCATTTAGATTGTCAGTGTAAATAACAGCCTGTCACAGAAACTTAACTTGTGTTTTGACTCCAAACAGTGCAACATTGATTTGCGACACACTTGTTTACTTAGTGATATCAAGTCTTACTGAAGAGGCTACTTGTAGCTTATGGATCTAATGTCATACAATGTATAACTCGAACAACGGTTTCTTAGAGGCAGCAAATCTCCCCTGGAAGGATGGACATATTTTAGTCCTGTTCACCAGTGAAGACCAAACACCTTTTGATAAATATGAGCGTAAAGTTAAGCTATTTGTAAGTTTTGTAATTGCTACATAGCTAACGTTAGCATTAACAACTGTTTACTTACAGTCTAGAAGAAATGTTGCGAGTTCAGCAAGCTTCATTCCTCTACTCAGCAACAGCTGCCTCCAGCAGTGTAAAGCAATGCCAATATTTACCTTTGTCTCTCACTCCTTTTCTTCGACTGAAGTTAGCGTGCTAACCAGCTAGCCCCCGCCCGTCTCGTCACTTTGGGATCCAATCTGCCCTGAAGATGTGGCGCTGCTCAGAGAGCGTATTATAACCTCTTGTCTTAGAACACAAAAATGGCTGAAGTGTTTTCAAGATACAATCACCCCCATCTGCTCGTGGCAAGAAACCTCTTTCTGTGGCAGAGAAAACTAAAAACATAAAGCCCCTTTTAAATCAGAAATGAATTTGAATATGTACCACCACACAAACACCGCACCACCACATAAAAACATGATGTTATAGTTTACGAATGTTGAGTACAATCCTCATTCAAAAAAAAAAAAATTTTTAATCCAGGTTTTAAAAAGTAACATGCCAGCTACTTTGCTTTGACGTAATGAATGAACTGATTAAATAAAATCCAAGTGCTATCTCTTCACTCAGCACCCACACCATCTCGCACTTTGACACTATCTTTATTATTGCTTTTCCTCTTCTTTTATTTTGCTGCTACATGAGTAAGTGTTGATTCATGGTGACTCATTTGTCTGAAAACGATAAGTTCTGACAACAAGGCCACAAGACAGACACACAACAACAACTGTAGGAATATATGACAAAGACATCTTGAGGTTTCACAGAGTTTAAAGATTGGAAGTGATTTTAAATTCTTTTTAAATAATAATTACATTTCTTGTGATCCTTCATGAAGTGCTTTCTTTCTTTTTTTCACTCTGTTTGTCATGCTTGAGTGGAGGAGACAAATTACAGGAGGCAGGTGCTGGCCTCTTCCGTAGGATTTGTTTGGTGTATGTTGTACATTCCCGTATAATTATATTGTTTTGCTCTATAATTATATTTTGCCTTAGTTGTGATCTCATCTCACCAAATACAAGCGACCGATTGTCCATGCAAATCCGACGTAACAACATTTGTGTGTCTTCGAGAGTTGACAAACATCCATCCAGAATCTAGATCCATCTGTCCGTGTGTTTTCCTCACACGCCAGACAGTCTTGTGTTTGTGCTGTGTGTGGGTGGCAGGCTTTGAACACATATGTGCATGTGTGTCTTGCGGGCTGTTTGTTTACATATTTAATTGTGTATATCTGTTCAGTTACTTGAAATTTCCTCCTGTTTGACGGACACATTTTTCCTTGAAACATGAAAACAAACACTGTGAAAATTGCCTTTTGTATTCCCCCCTGGCTCAGTATGCTTTCAATGCAGTCAAAAATTTTACTGCACAGAATCAATGTTGATTTCTTTGAAAAAGTGACAGCTTCAGTGGTGTGTGTCTGTGTTTCTTATAGTAAACCATTGAATGGGACAGCAGAACAGTGCAAATGAATGAGAACTATCATATATATATATGACCCATGTAGGCGAATCTGTAACTATATTATAGAATTGATGTTCACTTCATGCTTCAGCTGAGATTCATTTAGTGATTTGAAGTGAAACAAAATGAAAATGTACTGTGATTATGAGGCTACAAACAGCCATGTTACAGTAAGGAGCCTCATCTCTATCCACCAAAATACTGCCACCCCTTAATCTTCTCACAGTTTGGTGTCATGATGATCTGTTCATGAGTCACATGGTTCCTTTAATTTGTGTCAACAAAAAGAAAAACAATAGCTAGTTTACTGATAAGGCATAAAAAAATAGATGAGTGACAGCAAAATCTTTAAACGCCGCCCGCCGGAGTAGAGCTGAAATAATGAATCAGTTAGCTGATTGACAGAAGATGAATCAGCAGCTATTTTGACAATTGATTAATTAATCGATAATTCGTATGATTTTACAAAAAAATGCGACAAATGTGTTTTTGTTCCCCGCTATCTGGGTTTTTATGCTGTTATAAACAACACATAGGAAGCATCACTTTAGACTGGAAAAATGGTTTTGAGACCAATGTTTTCAGACATTGTATAGACAAAGCAACTAATCAATTAGTCAAGAAAATAGTTGGCAGATTAATCAGTAAATAAAATAATTTCTTTAAAGTTGCAGCCTTTCACTGTGGTATGAGGCATTTCCTGTTGTGCTTGTATGCTGAATTTTGAGTAAAGTGTCAGCTCTACACAGCACTATATCTCAGGCAGGATCAGCCACTTCTATTAAAGGCAAGATCCAACTGTAACGCTCAATATAATGGCTATTGGTGGTTCACTTGAGAGGAACTCCAGTCTGATTTTTTTTTTTTTTTTTTCCTTTCATATTTTTTGTAACTCTTCACCTGAAAAACAAATGTCGCCCCAAATTCACCCTATGAAATCAAATGCAGGCCTCAAGCAGAAGTGATTCTACAGATTTGAATCAGAGCGGATTTCTCAACTTCATATTGGAGCAGCAGAATCACTTTCAAAAATCTAGTTTGGTAAGTTACTCAAAATGCTGAAAACACACATCCAGACGAGAGACTGGCCATGTTCAAAGGATTTGCGTGGAGAATTGTGTGCTCTGCTTTCAAATATCTTGGTCTCTTGGTATTTTCTGTTTTGAGTCGGTATGTCGAACACATGATGGTGTTGCGTTTCCTCCAGATGCTCTAGTTTCCTTCCACTGTCCAAACACAAGTAGGTCAGGTCAGTCTGGCCACTGTAAATTGCTTATAGGTGTGAGAGTGTGTGTGTGTGTGTGTGTGTGTGTGTGTGTGTGTGTATTGTTGCCTGATGCCCACTCCTCCCTTATGTGGTATGTAAAAGGAATAAAGAGGCATGGAAAAAATAGCACTGCTGAAATTAATGCGGGCGGTAAATGTCAGGTATTCGTTCAGCCCTTCACGACTCATTTTATATTTGACGGCTGCTAAGAACGTATAGAGAAATCAAATGAAGAGGAAATAGATATATAAATTTCTCCACTGTCTGTGGCTTCAATAGACAATTCACTGCAGTCACAGTTACGTCTGCTGATTTGCCACTGGTGGCGTGTGACTCACCGAGCACTTTATTAGGAACGCCCATGCTAATACTGGGTATGGCCTGTCTCTGCTCTCAAAGCAGCCTCATTTCTTCATGGCATGGATTCCACACGATGTTGGAAACATTTCTCTGGTCCATGTTGACATGATTGCATCACAGCATTTCTACAGATTTGTCAACTCCATATTCATGCTGCCAATCTCCCCGCTGCACCATATCCCAGAGGTGCTCTGGTGAGTGAAGTACACTGAAGTCAGGCTGTGTTTTTCGGGTCTTCATCTGTCCACTTTTGGTGAGCGTGTGTCCGCTGCAGCCTCAGAATTGTGTTCTTGGCTGACAGGAGTGGAATCTGACGTGGTCTTCTGCTGTTGCAGCAAGGTTTGATGTGTTGTGTTGTTCGAGAGGCTTTTGTGCACACCGCAGTTGTAAAGAGTGGGTTGCACTGCTGCCACATGATTGGCTGATTGATAAGAGTTGTTCCCAATAAAGTGCTCAGTAACTGTCCATTTAGGGCTAAGTGGGAACGTATTGTCAGATACAGTCGTATAGTTATTATGGGTCAACATGGGTCAACTAATAATTATCTTCATTATGACCTCTGATTATTTTCCTGAATAATTGTTTTGTCCATGGTAATGTCTTCAAATGTCTAATTTTGTTCGACCAACACTCCAAAAGCCAAAATTATTCAGTTTACAAAGATATAAAACACAGAAAAGAAGCAAAATCCTCACATCTAAGAAGCTGGAACCAGCAAATGTTTTACATTTTTGTATGTTTTGTACATAATATAATGATTACTCAATTATCAATCAAGATATCTGTCAGTTTTCTGTTTCTCAGCTAATTGATTTATTGACTAATCATTGCAGCTCTAATGGTATTATTGCTTTACCAAATTGGGCTGTCAACATGAATGATTCGAAGCATATTTTAAGTAAAAACTAAAAAATATGTTACTGATCTTTTTGCTCTAAATTTGTTATTGTTCTTGTAATGCTGATGTATGGAGTGATGAATGATTATTAATTTTGTGATATTGGTTTCAATAGGGCTGAAAATTATGTGAAATTAAATTTTGATTATCAATTAGTTTTCATTTTTTAAGCATAATGCAAAATGTGCATATTATATGAATATTTTCTGTTTTTCTTTGTCTTTGGAGAGAATTGATTTAATATTTTTGACAGACAAAACAAGGACTTTCACCTTTTGAAGAACAAATGTCTGACACTTTGAATACCAAACAATTAATAAATGAATCGAGAAAATAATAGTGATTATGATTATTCAATGATGAAAATAATTGTTATTTGCAGACTTAGACTCAGCCTTGTCTTGTCCAATTTTTAATACTTTTGTTTTTTGAGAATACAGTCACAACCACAAATAAAAGTTGTCCTGTTAAAAGTAGACAAAGCAAGTTGTGGGAAATTTGTTCCGCCAAAAACAAAAAATAGAACTTTTTCATCACAAAATTCTCTGAACATCATCCAATATTGATTCTAACAGTGTGGCAGTGTGAATAAACCGAATGCTTTAACATTTAATAGTGCAGTAAGGGCATGAAATCCCGAGTTTGTTTGTCTCTCAACACTAGTTTTACATCGTAGTACACAGACTGTGGTTTGCAGCAAACTAAACCCATGTAATACTTCAGGGAGGAAGAATGTAGATTTGAAATGATTGGTAGATACTGAATATATTTGGGTTTTGGACACTTGATTGCTGCGAAACTGTGATCAGAATTTTTCATCGTTTGCTGACGTGAACAAAACAATGATTTGATAGATTCAGAAACGTAGTCATTAGTTACAGTCAGAGAAAAAATGCTATTTCACCCATGTCTGTATTGAGTCTTTAATAAGCAATCAGGCCCAGAGGAGTAAAGCAAAGGAAAGGGCAGATGTGTCCACACTACATTGAACTATCTTTCAGATGGAGAATGGCAGTGGATTGAATGCAAATAGCACCGTTCAGTTGTGTCGATGGCCCTGCCTGTAGCTATGGTGATCTTTGGCATGTGCTAATCAGGCTGTGAAAAAAAAAATGGAAGAGTATTGATTTGATATTGAGCTGCACAAGCTTGATTAAATATTTTCGCGGCTAGATTTACAGACCAGTGAACTATGTGATTGTGTCATATCGCCCGTCTTGGTATTACTGAGAAACGCCGGGTCTAAAAAACAATTGCAGTGTTTTATCATGGTAAACACATGATATGAAATGCTTTGGATGTGGAGATTGTACTGATGCTGTCAAAGCACCGATCGTAGATGTCCGTTTATCATGAAAGGTCCATATCACATTGTGGCCTAATATATCTCTTGAAAGGCAAAAGGTCGTTGTGGTTTTATTATTGGACAAGATGATGTATTGATCTTTGATGGTCAGGGGTCAGTCTTTGGTGCCTTAGCTATGCTCTTTTCATCCTTATCATTCCCACAACTCCTATACAGGTGATTACAGCTGCTTACTGATAACTGCTGTAATAGACTGGTGTCAGACAGGGAAAAGGCCAGGCTGTGCCCACAAAACATAATTAGCTGTCTATGGGAAGTCTGAGCACTTCTTATCAAGCAGCTTGGCTGAGCAGCAGAGATCGATTGTCAAGATGCTGTAATGTCAGATTGACCAGGGTGGAGAGAGAAGTTAAATCCTGTTATGGCACTTTTTTTTCCCCCACAGTGTGACAACTGGTTGAAGAAAAAAAAATCTGACATATCATATCCTCTGTAAAGATAAAAAAGTCTCAGTATTTTTCCTAAGGCTGCGGGAGTATGGTTGAGTGAGTACTTATTTAGGCCAGCTGGTTTTCAAAGCACATTAGACAACAGGTAATTTGGTTTGACCTATAGTGATTGTCAGTCTGACACTGAAGTCGACAAATGCCAAACAGTGCCAAGAAACCGCAAACAAACTCCGTTTGTGTGTTTTCCCTTTTTGTACTCGCACACACCAGTGTCTGTGTGCGTACGTGCACGTTTTAGCAATGTGAGCATACGGCTGCTTCCAACCTGTGTGTGTGTGTGTGTGTGTGTGTGTGTGTGTGTGTGTAGTCTGAGCGTCTATTTGTGAAAAGACCACTGGACCTGTCAGGAATTCTGGAAGAGCGTTTGCCAGCCCCCTGCCATCTGATTCTGTATGTAGTTTTCGCAGACTGAATGCAGTCTGCAGTGAGGCATGTCAGGCACCATTACACACAGCGTCTAGCACGCGCTCGATGATGAAGAGATCTGGGAACAAATGCTCCCATGGAACCTGCCTCTGGCCGAGACGCTGCTGCATGCTGTGGGTACAGGCCACAGCCAAGCCTGGCCGGGCTCCGCTGACATAACATGCACATGGTGGAAGCTTCCCCGAGACAGCCTTGTGTCACATGCAAGTGTTAATAATGTACTGAAATTAATACAGTGTTACCGCTACTGGAGAAAATCTGAATAGGATGGTTGTCTTTATAAACGTTTTAAAGATACACTAGGAAAGATTTGTTATTTAATGTGAGTGGAGCCACAATCACCTTTAAATCTTTCTCTTATGCTCATTTAATTATTTGGTATAATATCAGTACTTATTCCTAAAAATGTTTATCATGTTAGATTTGACGTGGTTAACATGAGGGAGTTGTATGTAGTGAGCTAATGTCGTTATTTCCTCTATTATATTATGTTACGTTACGTTACTGTAGAGAGAGAGAGAGGAGTGACCAAAAAAGCGAGTGTGCCCCGTTTTGCTTGCCTCCCTTTCTCTCTCTCTCTCTCTCTCTCTCTCTCTCTCTCTCTCTCTCTCTCTCTTTCATGGAAATCGTGAGTGATAACAGTAAGATGACAAATACATTTTATGGTTAAAACAAAATTATCATCATAATTTAATGCGCCTCTCTCACTGGCCAAGACAAGAAATCCAACTAAATGGTGTTTTGTGTCTGTCTGTTTATCTCCTCCGCTCTTAAATCACAGCACAGCACCTACACACAACAAGCAGCGCTTCATTATAATCAGCTGATCGGAGTGTGTGCGTGTGTGCGTGTGTGCGTGTGTGCGTGTGTGTGTGTGTGTGTGTGTGTGCGCGTGTGCGCGTGTGTGCGTGTGTGCGTGTGTGCGCGCATGTTGCAAGTCTCAGTTATATGTTGTTATATACTTGAAAACTGTGGCAGGACAAATTGAATTTAATATTAATTTAATACTACAAATAATAAGTTACATTAATGGGAAAACAAGTCAAATATCGTCTTGACATCTGCAGAGGCGATCGTTCTGATGATCGCCGAACACCGATATCATCGTCCATCGGCACAACCCTGTCTTTCGTTATTTAGTTACATTTCTCATCTATTTGGAAATGGCAACAACCATCTTTTAAATAACTATTATGATAAATATACATTAGGTTTTGATACGTGGTGTTAATGGTGAAAGTGTTGAGAGAAGAGAGAGGAATCCCTCTTGTTATAACAATCTCCTGGGTTTCACTTATTTTTCTGGTGGCGTTAAATGCCAGGCTCATGTTCTGTGTGAGAGAGCAGCATCAATGGAGCAATTAGGGGAATTCTGACTGCTAGGGAATGTTAAGTAGTCACATAGCGTGTCTGTGATCAATTCTGACCAGTATCTTGTCAGCTGCTTTCAGTAGAGGCAACATCTGTCCTTTGTGGATGGGAATGCTAAGGGTGGGAATCTCTAAGTTTCTCACGATTTAATTTTGATTCAGGCTGCTTTTATATGATCAAAGGACAATTCTTCTCATTCCTCTTGGATCTTGATGTGCCCCAGTTTTTGATTTCAAATTGTTTTTTTTCTTGCAGTTTGATGCCAATTAGAATAATAATTATTAATGTCAATCATTAAAGAAAAAAAGTCAGATGAATTAACATACATTATAATTCGTTTTTTTTTTGTTTAAATGCATATTTTCATTTGCTTGCAATATCAAACGTACATGTCTCCATGTCTACATCCACTGAAGTACTTGCACAGAGTCAACTGCAGAGGAAATAAGAAAACAGCAGTTAATATCTTGTCTCAGTCATATCTCATTATGAATCAATAGTTTCTGTATGTATTAATTGTCAGGAGTCAACAAACCTGATGAGAGGCAATCAAACTGGAAAGAAAGTGTCACTTAGGAGATGATAACATCTTCATTTTTCCAACGTCAATACTTCTGCAATTTGCTGGATGTAAATCTCAGGGGTTGAGCTAGTTTTAAAAGCCCAGTTATCATTAGTAAAATACTTGTTTTGGTAAAATGAGCAGTTAGAACAAATATGGTTTTATTGATTAGTTTTAAAAGACTGAATCAACCTAAACCATTCTACATTAAGAACTTGTGCCTTTGCTCTCACAGTAAATAAATGACATTACAATTCCCCCAGCGAAAAAAAAAGAGGAAGCGTGCGTATTCCAACCTCACCGTGACATTTTCTACAAAGGTGTTATCATTCATTAACACAACAGACGTACGCCAACTGGCATTAGCACGGTATGGCGTGTTTACTTCTCCATTCAGTGAGAATTCAGTCTTTTGTCCCGGCAATATCGTGAACCTCGAGTAAACAAAGCCGGCACAGCTGTCGTCTTTGAGCAGAATCAACTTATTTGTCAACAAGCTGTTTCCTCGTCATCACTCGCTGCTTTTCTTGCTGTCTCACCCGCAGCAACGGTCGCAGCTCAGCTGTCACTGCGAGAGACGCTGTGTTGCACTACGTCATGTACATACATATACATGATTGGACAAGACGGAGCAACAGACCGACGACGATCCAGCTTGCTGCTGACAGCTCGGTTCTCAGGCTGATAAAACAGCTGTAGACTCTCTAGATTGGGCTTTAATTAAAGAAACACACACATCAACTTAGCAGAGTGTGAGAAACAGGAGGAGAAGCAAACTGATTAGAGTCAACTGTGAGAGACTAAAGCTTCTGTGCACTGTATCCCTGGGTAGGTTTGGTCCAACTGTAAAATGACAACTACTTAACCAGAAGCATTTATTTACCTTTTATGTTCTTCAGAAGAAAGGAAATGAAGAAAGGGATCACATCCATGACAGTAGCTTCATTTTTGTCTTGAATAAAGATCCATATTTCTGGCAGTGTTGGGTGAGCTTGTCAGGAGCTGGTGATTAAACCCAACAGCACGGCACATATTCATCAGCGGTGAGTTGTCGGCTAAATTACTGCCAGTCAGGACACACCAAAACCTCTGAAATGAGTTAATGTTTTGATGCTGAATGTTCAAGATGAAAACACAGATGCATCTAAAAACTGAAAAAATGTTCTCAACTGTGGGAGCACAGCTGTCCAGTGCCCTGGACAGAGCGCCCCCCAAAAGTCAGCCCTTAAAAGCACACAAGATTAATTAAGTCTCAATCAGTAATGTGATGTGTATATTTCACTCTCTTTTGTAAAATGAGCACACAGCTCCTCACTGCAGACATGAAGCAGTACCAGACCAGAAAAAATGTTTCCTAAAGCGATTGTCATGGTAGCATCGACACTGTTTACATGTTTTACAGACTTACAGAGAACCCAGTTATTATGTGGTTGATGTTTGGTGTCTATTCGCCCTGAAGGACAGAACTGAAAAACTAGACACCCAGGCAAAGAAAAAGAAAATGAAAAAAAAAGAAGCTCTGTACTGGGGGAATTTGAAAAACCAGGAATTTACACCAAATATATCCGTAATATGGAAGAACATAATAAAACAAGATCCAGTTTTAAATTATCCTGAATTATCCCTATGGTTTAATTAAGTTTTCATTAATTACTAATGAAAGAAAAAATATATAATCATCAGTCATACAGGATATTCTGTAGATTGTAGTTTAAATATATATAGTATTAATAAACTATAACTATGATTATATGTGTGTCTAAATAAATTCTAATGAACAAAAAAGATTGTCATGTTCACACCCACATAGCTCTTCTAAGATGACTTAAATAATCATATACCATAGTGAATAGAAAGCTTCACATTTCAGCTGACATCTACTAAACTAATTCTTATTTGAATGATTAAAATCAGCATAGTGCTGAGCGTCGGCATGCTGTCGAGAGCTGAGCCAACGCAAGTTGTTTTAGATCTCAATGTTGAACATTTTAGATTAGAACAAGGATGGAAAAAAGGATTCAAAGACCACAAATAAACCGTGGAACTTAGAGAGCACTGTAATCGAAAGGTGGAGGAAATATGTTGCCACCAGGACCTCACCTAGATCAGGCTCCGAGATTGATGATAGTGCAAGAGGGAAGCTCATCAGGTAAGCTAAGAGGCCGTGTTAAAACAAGAGCAGTGCTGTATGGCCCAGCCACTATGTGTATTTAAAAGCCCTTTGAGTGTTTTGTTCTGTTCTCGTTTGAGTGGTAAGATGGAAAATGGATGCTGGTCCTGTCGTAATTTCATAAGAAGATGCTGTTAGTCTCAAGAAACCATGACGGAGCATGTCCTCTCCAAAAGAAATGTCTTGCATACAGGCAATCATGGTGTAGGAACACTAATAACTCCCCACAAATTCAACACAAAAGACACATCACTTCACACCCTTCAAATCCACAGAATACAGTACGATGCTCTCATCATCCGTCTCACCAGTAGCCATTATTGGTGAGCAGGATGATGAGAGCATCACGCTGTGGGCTTCTCTTCAGCAGGGACAAAAGCTCTGGTCAGGCTGCAGGGAAAAATGAACCGCTCCAAATACCAACATATGCTAAGCTGTGAAAAACAATCAGCTGCGCTCTGCACAGACGTGAACACTGAAGGAGGATTTCATTTTTTCAGCATCACAACAACCTTAGTCAAAGACAAATAATCCGCTAACAGAAAAATAATGCTCTGTATGAATAGCATCAAGAGGGAGAAGGGCTGAAATTGATACATTTCACCAAAACCGTCTCCGTGTTGATATGTTTAACGGATTCTCCCTCGTTATTTAAACACAACATGGCATTCTGCCATTAGACTGATGACGACAATGATGCATAGCTGGTGCCATATCTTTGATTGAACTTAAAAGGGTGCTTAACTGATTTTACACAACATTAGCTCACTAGTCATGTTCAGCACTACTCCGTCTGTAAAAACATTCGTATAATGCTTCTGTGGCTCTGGATGAGCTTTGACAAATTTTAAACAAAAAGCCTCCATTAAGAAACTGGATACATGGAGTTCGAAAGACATGGTAGATTATATCTATCCAGTTGTCTTGTGAGAAGTTTTTGTAGCCTGTCCCATACTAGTAGCTAGGGCTAAACAATTAATCAATATTATGGAAATTGCAACATCGTGAAGTGAAGTATCCAAATTGCGGTAGCTGCAATTTTTTTTGATAAATGTAAAATAACCACAAACCATAAATGAAGCATTGTGGTGCTACAGAGATGCCCCGGCCTATCAGTCACATTTTCCACATGTAAAGGAACATGGTTTTTGGGTACAGACCCCCCAAAAAATCACAGCAACATCATTTTTATATTTTTTTCAGTGAAAATGAAATGCAAAAATGACCATTCCAACTGAAATTGTGACTCATCGCAATATCTACCAAAATAATTGCAATATGATTTTTTTTTTTTTTCCTCCCATATCATTCAGCCCTACTAGTAGCACTTTGGCCAAATATGGCGTTGGATTATTCCCTTGAAAAAAACCACATTGTTTTTAACCAATGCAATCTATTTTTGTGCATTATGTCCATCAGAGGGCAAACCGATACAACGAGAGACATAAGTACTTGTATAGGTGTTCATTTGGTTGCATATTTTCGAGATGTACCCTTAGGTTGCTAGTGCTGGAGTGGTGGGCTAGGCTAACTGTAGCTCACATAGATTACAGAATAGTTTCCACAATCCACAAAATCAAGATCTAGCGTCATTGCGATATTGCAAATAAATTGATTATTGCAAATCAGATAGTGTGCCCGATTTTTGATTTGCTACTTCGTACCCACTCATCTTGTTCCTATGCACATGCCTCACTAAATAGATGTGCAAAGTGTTCTTGTGATGTACAGAAATTGTTGCTTTTGCTGTGAATAGGAGACGTTTGTTCTTTGTTTTTACTCTCTAGGAAAGGCAACATGACTACCCTGTTAAATCTGCACCAACCCTAAAGGACAAACTCAAAGAACAAATGAGTAGCTTGCCCGATGTTAAGTGCTGGTAATAATTTCCTCATTGCAAAGCAAAACTCTGTGCTCACACCTATGGCGTGTATGATGCTGTAGGTTAAAGTTGAGCCAGGAAATCAGTTTGTAAAGTGTGACAGACTGAATAATGGATGGTTTGTATAATAATTTGACTGTTTATCTTGATTGACTCTTCTAAATACATTTTGGCTTATGTAAAGTTATTTAAAGAGTTGTACAATCTGCTTGCGTTTCACACCTTGTCTGACTTCTTTTTAGCAATGTCACTGAATTCCCAGAACCCAGTAATTATCATTGAAGTTGCCATAAACTGGGATTTTCCTTTAAAGAAAGTGTCTTGAATGTAGATGTGATGATGAAACACCCCTATCTACTTTTAGTACCTCAGTGACATTCGCCTTCATGCCTCCCAAGTGTTAATTGAAAGGTGTGAACACTTGTGTATCAAAAGTGTTTTCAGTTTCCCAGTTTCAGCGCACAGTCAAACACACAGCAGCACAGCACATTAAGTGGAAAATCTCCTGGCATCACACTGTGGGATGATGCAACAAGGTGTTCTGTTCACACCTCTAGGGGAAAAAAAAAAAAAAAAAACACATTGTAAATGAGATAAATATAGGAGATGATGGAGTAAGTGTGGGCCTGTATCATAGTGCATCCTCTTGACTATGAACTGCTCACTTTGTAAGGAAAGAAAGGATTACATGACAGAGGCACAACTAAGAACAGGTGTTAGTCTGGTGGTGGATAGATGTACACAAGGGGTGTAGACAGATGCTGTATTCAGCTATCTGTTTTTGTATCTGTTTTATGATTGTATTATTTTATCATTTCAGATCTAGTAGTGGGCTATTTCGCAACCGCTGCATTTTCTGCAGTTAATTTTCTTAAATTAAAGTTAAAGTTCTTTCTCTGACAGATGTTGTTGTGAGATGAGTTAACTTTCATTTTTGTCAAACAATTAAAAAAAAATGGAAACATCCCAATGTCAAACATAACATTTTCCCCAGTGGCCTACCTGACCAGTTTTACTGGTTGTAAACTTTCACTGGCTAAAAATTTTGAAAAAATTTTGAAAAGTTTTTCTAAAATAATTATAGGGGTCCCACATTGTAACACTTATGGTAACAATCATTCCCTTATACTGTAAGACAATAAGTCAGTATTTATATAATCAAAGAGTACAGTACAGTATATTTAATGGATGCCATCGTTCTTTTTCTGCCTCTTGTCGTTATACGTCCCGAGGTAGTCCACAAATTTGGCACCTATGGGAACAAGAAATCAAATACACCCTTCCATTTTGCATAGGAAGTAGCTAACAACACCATCATCCAATCCCAGCCACGGCCTATGGAAGACACATCCCTTCTTTACACTGTTGTTTAAATAAAACTTAACATTATGAAACATTTTGTCTCTACTTGGGAGATTTGTGCAAGAAAGGACTGCCTGCTAAAAACTCACAGCACTCGACATTATACAGTCAGCTATAGTAAAAGTTGACGTTAGCTAGCATTAGTGTTAGCTCGGTACAGTCACTGAGCAGTGAGCTAAGCTAACAAATATATCATTAAAAAATAATTAAAAAACTTTAAAGGCCCTTTTTTCAATCACTTATTTTACCTTACCGCTCACCAAGTTAATTACTGACATGCTAACTTTGTTACAATAAGAAGAAACACAAGAAGTCAGATAATCAGAAGTTGAACCAGGAAGTTTTTCTGTAAACTATGATTGATGTTTACAATGTACTCGTCATTTCCCACAAGGAGTTTGGCTAACCTGGAAGTTTGTTTAAAAGCTGTAGGACTGTCTTTAACTGCTCATTTCCATTGCCCAGCACTAAGTGACAGAAACGTTCCCAGATCTCAGCTCTTATCTCTGTGACAATAATGTTGTTATAAGATCCAACTTGTAATAAATTGGAATTAACCTTGAAATTCAAATGTACTAAGAATGGTGGGATTCATTTGCAGTGAAATTTGGAAAAATAACCATATTAAGTCGAAACTGTTATGGAGTCTGGAGACTTGACTTGGACCAACATATTGTGAGTCATAACAAACATCCCACCCACACATGAACAGAGGAATTACTGATCATTTAAAGGGTCAGATCGGCTTCAAACTGTCATTCTATCAGAAGAATGCAGGGGTAGACCCATTGAGACAAAAGAAAGCAGAATATTTACTAATGCTAAAATGAATCAAAATCCAAACAATTAGCCAACTCATGAAGCAAACAAAAGCCAGAGGAACAAGCTGAACTTCTGTTCGAGTTCAAACAAACTGAAAAACACTCTCTGTTCTCGGTTAAGTGAACAATCCAGTTTTCAGCTAAATGTTTTCTCCGCAGTCGATCAAGATACTGAAAACATCCAAATAATATAAAACCCATCTGTTACAATGAAAATGGGCACTGTAGTTTTATTTTGAGTCAGTCCCATATACACCTTCCTGTACATTTGTATTATCCACAGGTGAAAATAGTCCCCAACAAATGCACCATTTATGCCTGTTTGAATCACATGTGCTTCAAACTACAGTGGCCAGCTGTTTTAGGAAATTTTGTTGTCCTTTGAAAAATGAAACTACTGCATATATTTGTGACAAATGGGTGAAGTGGTGTCCAGTTTGTGCATTTAATGGTGGAGGAATGTAGTGTTCACATAGTTTGTGCCTGAAACACAATCTATGTTTGTTTTCCAAAAATGAAAGTGTGTGTTTCCTTTCAAGGACAGGCAGAGTTCATTCATGTAAACAAACATTCATCCTGTTAATGACTGTCGGAGTATTTATAATTATTTTGTTTTATACTTATAATTGTTAACAGGTCAGTGTAAAGTCAAAAATAATGCTTCAGTTTTTCAGTAGGATTTAATAAAAATACAGACAAAGATCATTTATAGGTTGTATAGATGCTGCATCGCCTCGCGTTTACATTTAACAGTGAATAACGTATTTCACTGATGAGCTGTACCATTAAATTTTAATTTTTCCGCAATTAAATATTAAATTGTTTTATTTTTCTCCCTGAACTAATGTAATTTTAATCAGCTGGAGTTGCACTTGCATGGCATGGAATTTATTTTAAACTTGCTATGTAATCAGCTCATATAAATAAATATGTAATAATGCTGTCATAAATGTTTTATCCTTTATTAACCCAATCCCAACCAGGTTTACTGGAGCGTCTCTGCCACAGTTGTGAGCTGTTTGCTCATCTTCCATGTTCCTCACCAATTTCCCTCCAGAAGGACAAGAGCGGGAAACCCCTGAATAGCTGCAAGGAGACATGTTTATCACTTCCTTGCAGATACATGCAACAGTAAATCAAATATTCGTGTGATGTGATGCAGAGGAAGGAGATTTTCCTTTAGTCACTCCTAACACTGGCTACCTCTGACATTCGTGAAAATGATCTGAGGTGGGAATGCTATCTGTTCCTTACAGCCCTGAAAGCCTCTATGCTCCAAGTCACTCAAATATGGGCCTTAAAGTCACAGCTAAACTTTTTTTTTTTTATCAAATGTTTCGCTGACGAATATAACTCTTAATATCCTAATTTGGCTGTTTTTTTTTTTTCTTCTTGTGCACCATACTGCATTTAACTGATGGAGCCGTTGAAAATGTTCTGTGTGCAGAATTAAGACTGTATATGTTTGATGATAATTGAATTGTCAGGAATAAGTGTAGCATATAATTGTGATTTTGACATTTTGCAGTGAGAGCTTATTTTTTAAAAATTGAACTCGGAGGTGAACAAGATGAAGTTAATTTGGCATCCCCTCCTTACAGCATGTATCTGAACCTGTGGGAGTAAAAGGATGAGGAATTTAACTTTCTCAGACACGGAAATCCCTCTTCTCCTTCACTTCTGCGCCGTTGCCTTCGTGTTTCTTCTCCATTTTTGTGGCTCTAATGTCGACCTTTTTGTTGTCTTTATCTGAAAATGAGTTTTGTCAGTTTCCCTGTCGATTTAATCGACCCCCCCCCCCCTTACTCCCCTTCTCTAGCGTAGTATTTTTCTTGTAGTTGATCGGGCTTCTCGTTGGATGAATGAGTTCACTCCCATTTTGTTATCCTCACTTTCTTCTGCTGACTCTGTCCCATTCAGCTCGGGAGTCTCTGAGGGGCCAGGCAGTGAGGCGGGTGTCTGATGCAGACCTCTGTAGTACAGAGATTGATAGCATTTGTTGAACCATGGCTTCTGCTGTGAAATAATAGAAGTCTGGTGTGTCAGCAAGAGGATTATGTGAAATACACCACTAAGAGAACAGGAGTGATTATATATAAAAAAAAAAGAAAGAAAGAAGATGATTTCTGCCTGTATTTCTCTGATAAGTTTGGAGACTTGGTCATAGTTATTGTAATTAATCTGCCCTATTTTGAAAGGTTCCACTTCCGTCAGACGTATTCATCTTCAGTGGCCTTTATCATGGGGGGCAATGCAATTTTCTCCCCTCCACCACGCATCGCAGACGCAGAAACCAAACTCTGATGGCGACTATAGAACATAGTCTCTCAAAAGAACTCCAGTGGGTATTCATGAAAAATGCATGAGCGCCGACTGCACATGGATGCTCTCTTAAGCTGAGGCTCGGAAAATATGACAGCGACAAATAATGGTCTGATATGTCAGGGTTACTACATGGAGGAGGAGTAAGTGAACGAATGTGTGGGTGTGTTGTCTGCTCATATGTATATTACAGACTCAGTGTGGCTGGTCACAATCCCTTAGGTCCACACTGTTGTATGCTGAAACCTCTGAGGTATTTTCTCCACTGCGACTCCAACTCCAAGTACAGAAACCAAAAAAATGTACAAGGAGAAACACTCAGGCTGTCTCTTGGTCTACTTACATGTTATACCAGGGATTGTTAGGCTGTATCTTCCCCCATGTCTTTGAAATCAACATTTTGAGATCAGACAAAAGATTAATAAAACCACTCAAAGAACAAAATCTTATTCTTTTCTTTGAACTTGGCTACCCATGTAGTCTTAAGATCATTTTATGGGGATAATCAGCAAATGGCAATAGTGTTTGATCAGTTGTCAGTGACTGACTATAAGGAGGGGCTCCACTACGGTTCAGTCATGCCCACACATGTTGTTTTGTATTCCCGCAGTGAACCTCCGCCGATAAAAAGTGTAATTGCACGGCTTTACCCCATTATGAAACACAACCTTTCAAACTCGACTCTCCAAAACAAGCACCTCTAAATCAAATTCAGCGATTGAAGTATGAAACAAGGCAATAAATTAATTCTTGTAATGTCTTCCTGTAATGCTGTTTCGTGGTCACAGTTATCACGGGGGTGACGCGGAACGGGGGGCTGATAAGACAGAGTCGTGCTCACATGAAAGACACTAACTGCTAACACGCCGATGTTAAGCCCGTTTCCCCTCTGACGCCGATAGTCATGGTCTATTTTAACCAGACCGTGCCGAGCTGATAACTTCGCTGTTATACGTTTGGTCCTACAGTGACACATGCTGTAGCTACAGGAGGTGGGGAAAGCCGATTGGGAGGCGTAGAGGAGTTGCTGTGCCAGACATTATCCATGAAAGTGAAATAAATGAAACAAGACAGATATTCTCAACTATGTTTTAGAGAATCAAGGGAATAATAGGAAGTTAGTGAGGTGAGAAGAGTAAAATTAACTCGAAGTGATGAAAGGAGAGAGAAGGCATGAAGAGTTATTATTGTTAGTGGAGTCAAACATAACATTAAATTTCTGCCAAATTTGAGCAAATGCATATTTTACCAAGGGGAGAAAAAACAGCTGTTGGGCATGTCTCTTTTAATCAGCTGGCGAAAAGTGTCATGAATAGAATATTTAGCTTTTTCACAGAAGTACCTCATTTTCACATTTTTGTAATCTGAGTCAACCTAATTATTTTGGGACTCATTTTGGCTGGGTGTTTTCACTTTTAGCTCATGCCCAAAGCCTCCTTGGTAATGGAATTTGAGCCGCCCTTTTTGGTGACTCATGCCTGTTCCATGAAAGGAAAAGAAGGTCACATTAAATGGGGATTTACATAAGGCTATCTGCAGAACTATGAATTCCCACGCTATTATGGAAGATTTCAAAAGGCATAAAATGCTTTTGGCGAAGCCTCAAAAATTCATTGGAGACAAAATGATGGTGGAGTCAGTGACATGACACTTTCCCCATCTTGTCTGTTAGCATTCCTTGGTGAAGTGCACACCATTTTCTTATGCGGGAGCAGAGATGATGTCATTGCTCCATCTTCAGGGACCATTGCTTTTCAAAATGTCTACTCGGTAACAAATGTTATGTTAAAAAGGCCCAAGTAAAACAAAAAAGACAAAAGAGAAAATAAATCTTCCGGAGCCCTTCGTTGTAACTGTCAAAACTTGTAAGGTGTCCCATCAGTCTGAGAACAGCAGAAGAAATCTTTGATGTTACAGCAGGGGACACTGCAACAAAATGGAAAGTTCTCACTTGCCAATATTTATGTTTGCTCTCCCCTGTCAAGTGAGCTGTTTGTGCCACTATTTGACACACAGACTACAATATTGTACAAAGATTTACATCCCAGGTGGCCCTGTTCACGATATTGGACATATTTGTAATATCGGACAGCACATAAAAGATACTGATCTATTTAGGCTGGTATTATTCCGTATGGACAGGCCATTGATAAGAGCTGTCTAATTGAAACAGCAAGTTGAGAAAAGGAATCGATGGTTACACTGATGCAGAGAGCTCTCCTTGTGAGAGTCATATTATTAGATTTCATACAATCTGATAACCCTTTTGCTTTTGATTGATCTTTTCCATTTCAAACATTCAGACCTCGGATCAATGGTTCTGCCCTGCAGCTACTACTGTCAAAGCAGTAGCAGGCCTGAAAAAGCCTGGACATGGCCATTTTCCGACACCCGCAATGGAGGAAAATTGTTTTGTGAATTGTTTTGACACAGGACACATAGCCCCAGTCACCTTTTAACAATCCCAGGGAGTGCACATTATCAACGTTATTTACACAAAAGCATCAAATGAAAGCCAGTCTTTTATAATTCCTTCTTTCTTGAGACTCTTCTGTTGGGAAATAATTATGAAATAGTGATGCTTTTATGGTCTGTAGGATAAGAATCAAAAAGAGCCCTGCGCTATGTCATCTGATCTTTCCACAGTGTTTCTAAAGAAGTGGAATTAGAGAGTGAAGGGAGGAGAGTGAGTAAGCAGAGCTAAGTGCCCCTCTCTAATTCTCTCAGCCCAATCTCTTGAGATAGCCTATCGGAGCTGGTGGGTGTAGCTGTATGAACCAAGGGGCTGAATGAACTGAAATAAGATTACTAACTACACTACACAGGAACAACCATTTTATGGGGCTCCATGGCTGGTATTAGATGTCCTCCCTCAGCTGGTGCTGCCGCTCAGCTCGGTCACAGTGTATGCAGTATATGATAATATAATCCTTAAGGATGAAGCTGTATAGCATATACATGTGTGTCTAAAGTCTTTGAAGTTGTGTGCAGATCTTTTGGAAAGTCACAATGTCAATTTGTGTGCCGACTATCCAGTGAAGTAGTGAGAGATAGACAGCAACTGAGGAGAGAATAGAGCCATCAGTTAATAATGTAACAAACAGCAGAGTTGCGAAGTGGGAGGGGCTGGTTCTGCAGTGTTTCTCTCCATTTTATATTCCCCATTTCAGATTTTTCTTTCAACAATACCCTCAGTGTTATAGGAACACTGGACTCTTAACGATCCTGTAGCTCGATGTTATGGCCACCAGTTTTAATTTCTTCAGCTTTGTTTCTGAGAAATCATGTTTTGTTCATAATTTTGTAATAATTTAAGATGCAGATTATGTTTTCAGTTTTGTTTTGTTTTTGTTTTTTTAACACCGTCATCTTTAGCTTCCACCCACCATTACCAGCAAACGTGAAACAGATGTTCAAGATCGGTGACCGGATGTTTCTAGCTTGAAGTCTTTATGTAAACAGCCTTGTACCTTCATCTTCTTATCAAAGAACCAGGTATTTTATAACACTGTTCTTCATCTTTTGTATCGAGTATTTAACAAGCAGAGTTTCTTGTCAATGCAATTTGTAGAAGTGCTTCAACTGCCACGTAACAATGAATGGGACCTCCAGAACGAGGGGCTCCCAAAATAGCTTGTCACACATAACAACTATGTGAAGTTCAACTACAACACTTTTTTTTTTTTTTTTTTACAAATGAACCAAGAGCTGTAAACACAAAGTCATATGGACCGACAAATAACTTGTTGTTTTGATGCACCAGCATCATCAGTGCAAAAATCAGATTCAATTGACTGACAGGCCAAAAAAGAGACGTCTTTATACTGCAGGGGCACAGTTACTGTATGACACACACCGAGAATGCAGTTTCACTTATTTTTTTAATGAGGACCTGCCAAAGTATATGGTGTGAAAGCAAAAACACAACAACCACAGAATTTTATGATGAATAAACACATAACAACTTTACGGCGCTGCATGATTCACTGGAAGTCACCAGAATTTAAATTTCCCTTTCGTGGGTCCATGTAGTGCTGATGATGCTGGATGACAGTCACCAAAAATAAAACCGATAAGTTAGTCCATAAAAACGCTAACACTTATAAATGAGTGAAATTTGTAATTATATGGAAAGTTATAGTTGCTGACAAATGCTATACATTAATAAACACTTAAAAATGTCCTTACATTTGCTTACAATTACATTATAACGTGTAATAAACCATTTATTAACTGCTGATGAATGCTAAACAGGGTGACTTAAACTGTTACCCAAGACATCATGTGTACAGCTCTTGATACGGTCGTAAAAAGCCAGTATGAACACAAACTGAAAATTAGCTGTGGAACCAAAAAAAATTGCATCGCTGTACAAGAAAAACTAAACAAAACATAAATGCAGAAAGCACAATGTTACCAACTCCCTAGGTCTTACCGTTCCTCCACCATTCTGTCTCGGTGATGAAATTTTTATCTGACATTTGGGTTTTATAATAAGAAAAAGACCATAATTCACACACTGTGTGCTTTTTACCCTTGAATTTGTCCTCATGAAAACTTAACGTGTTCTCATATACAAAAGAGAGACTGATGAAGGGAAAAAGAGCAACATGCTCTCCCCAGTGAGCCTCTATATTTTTAAACAAGTGAAGTAAAAAAAAAAAAAAAAAGAAACACTGCTGCGCTCAGTCTTCTCGTTTTATCTCATTAAACCTAATTGTAAACACACATATTGAATTAGGAGTGATTTACCAAAATAACAAACACTATTCATAGAAACACCTTAACCTGTGAGACGTGGTTGGGTGCAAAAAAAAAAACTGTCATGAATTAATTTCCCCGGTCATTACCGACACCATGGAGGAGCCCTGCTTATTACAAATGATATTGTTTACCCTCTAATCAGGTTTAACTTCCATGAGGACCTTTAGTGTTTCCCCGACCACCTACACCGATCATTCAGACAGGCCGACCAGGAGAAATCCTCCCATGGTCGTCCTTGTTGCTGCTATACTTCATTTAAACCTTTCTCCAGGTCATGTTATCTAAAAGGATGAAAAAGGAATAGAAAATACGCTCATTGGCTGTAATTTGGACTTCATGGCCACTCTCTGCTACAATGCTCATTTTGATAATTGTTCCTCCAGTAACGCTAAACGATGGGAAATCGAGGGTGGGCTTAGAGCATCTATATTCTCTCCCCTGATTTAATTCATTTGGTAAAACATAACTAAATTTGGTACATTATTATGCTTTTAGAGCTTGAACCAGTTTGCTTAAAGCCATTATTGATTAACATATTTTTCATAAGCTGGCTTCTCCACTTGTAGCATAATAATTGCTCACCCCGACCCCCGATGATCTGTGGTGCAGTCACTAATGAGCTTATGAAAATCATAAGTTCCTGGCAGGAACAGTGCTCAATATTAATGAACAAACACAGCACTGATTTAGGATATGAAATTAAATATGAGGATAAACTTCACTCTGTCTCAAGGTTTAGATGCGTTTCCTCTTGTTACAGCTGACAACTTTCACAGAGCCCCCCCCCCCCTAATGTCGCTGTATCGGAGAGTAGAGAGTAAGAGAGCGGCGGCAGGGTCGGTCAGATCGGACAGAGTGAAAGACAGTGTGGGTGGATTGTCGGGGGGCGGGGGTCAACGATAGCAAGATTGACAGGCAGCCTGCATAATTAGGTAATTAGGTTGTATTAATCAATCAAACAACATAGTAACCGAGTCTTGGACGTACCTCCTGAATTATGCAGGGAAAAGTTGGGCCAGTGATAGACCATAATGCATTTCATGAATGATTATTAACAATTTGAAATGAAATGTTACAGTTAGCAAATTAATCTATTAGTCGATTGACAGTACTCTAATCAGCAACACTTCTGATAATTAATTAATATGATTTTTCAAGCAACAGTGACAAACCTGCGCTAATTCCACCTTTGAAAATGTGTGAGCTGCTTTTCTCTGTTTTACACTGTTGCAAATTTGAGGACACAAAAGTCGGGAAACTCGCGCCTTATCCTCCAGTATGATGTTCAGCTAACTGCTAACTTTGTCCGGCTGTTGTTTGGTCGTGGCTAGATAGTGTACGATGGGTTTATTAACGTTGCGGAAAACAGCTGCTAAAATGACACTAATGAGAGCAGTGAGAACGAACCGAAACAGCCGTAACATACAAAACAAAGGGCTGAAAGATGCTATGAAGCTCTGAGGTGAATTGCAGAGCCAAACCTATGTTAATATAAAAACGTTGCTATTTGATTATAGCAGACTTAACATGAGCTGGTGATTAAGAAATAATAATTAGTTGCAGTAATGCTCATGTAATACCTATCTACAGTAACCTTGTGGGGGACTTCTGTGTTTACAAGCTTCTGTGACCTTAACTCCCACTTCGTATACATGGTTGAATCCATTGCAATATGTCAAGTCCAATATTCATCACGACATCGTGATTATGAATAGATTACATTTTAACTCACTTTCTACTGCACGTCAGATCTAATTAGCCATGGGTGGCTCCGCGAGTAGACTGTTTTTTTTTTTGTTTTTTTTATCTCCTCCTCCCTGTCGGGGAGAGACTTGCCAGGCCTCTGTGACCCCATCTATGTTATAAAGCTGCCTATCATGCTGTTTTAATCATTCATCCAACCAGCCATGAAAGCAAGCTGTGAACTGCCAATCTCTCCCACCATGTGCCAGGCTGCCCAAGCCTACTGATCAAGCAGCACATGCCAGAAACTGAGTGTCCAGGGACACTATCCCAGGACTATCTGAGTGTTGTTGTGACACATTTCCTCAACCACCCCTCACTAAACTGTCTGTTGTAGCCTCTAACACACGGATGATGGGATGTTTCCCTGCATAGTGTGAGGTCTGCTTCTTCTTCGACATCCACTGAAATACAAAGCATGCTGGTGTGCAGTGTTTAGCTTTTAGCCCTGTCATAAAAAATAAAAAAAAATCGTACACTTGGAGAGAGTGCAACTGTTCTGAATCAACAGTCTTCTCACAATCAAATAATAACAGACGTGATCATGAAGTCACACATCTTGACAAGTATGTGCAGGCTGAGCGGGAGAGACTACGTCATACTCAATGTGTTAATTACTTTGTGAAATCTGACTTGAGGCGTGATAGAGGGATCTCATTAGAAATATGCCACACCTTTCTAAAGAGGAAAAGCAGAATTTCATGGGAGAAGCTCAGAGCTCTGGGACTTCCATTTTCAATGACTCGCTGTGACCAATAGCATTTTCTCCAGCTGTTGCAATTCTCTGGCTTATTCTTGGGGCCGGGGAGACTATCTTACTGACTTGCCAATAAAATGTCTGTTGCCACTGGGAAAGAGCAGGAACTGTCAATTGGTTTCACCTTATCTACCTTAAACATGCCTCTGCTGACTTCATGCTTCTTCCCTTTTCTTTTTCATTGCAGTTTTTCATTGTTTTCATTTTTTCCCCCCCAACCCTCATCCTCCCTCTGCACATGCATGTAAGGAAAATTAGTCAATTACTGAAAATGCTTTATCTAACTGAGGGTTTTAACAGAGACTCCAGACAAATTTAAAACATAACTGCATTTTATTAGATAAAAGTTAAAGGTCTGCAAGTTTATTTAATTATTGTCTGTCCTGAATATCAAAGCGGAACAACTAGTTCTCTAATGAATCGTTTAGACATCAAAAGCATTAACCCTTTTTTTTTGGATTCTGTTGCTTTACAGCAAAGGAGTTTGTATAATACCAACAGTCTTATGGATAATTGAGTGTGCATGCAGTGTCTGACAACAACTGGATATCTCTTTATCTCTGGAGACAGGAGAGGAGGTGAGGTGAGGTAAAACCGATCAGTCGCTGAGTGCTCCTGAAAATCAGGACTCCAAACAATTGTGGAAATATAGATGACAAAGCCCGGCCAGGGAATTGCTCTCAAAGGGTCTGATTGAAAGCTCATGTCAGGGAGGCTGAAGCAATCAAAGGACTTGTGTATTTCAAGTCGAAAGAGGTCATGTTGAGAGCATGATAAATCTAGCACCCAGATCCACCATTCAAAGGCAGCTGTTTTCTGTTGCTGCTACCGCTCGCTGGTGTTCTGCACCCTGAAATATTGTCTCTCCGCGTGCCTTGATGTGCAACAGTTTCTTAAGAATGAGGCTATGCATTGTTGCCTCAGCTGCATCTAATTTCACTACCTGTCTTATACACTTAGTCTGTTGCACAGTGGCGGAAAGAAAAAAAGTAATATTATGAAGAAAGAAAGAATATTTAGTTGCAAATGTTTGCAGGTTAAGGCAAACTGAATACACTGAGGTGCCACCCTGGCAGGTTTGTTAGGCAAACTGCTTAGTAATTGAGAAGCCGCCTCCTGGCTCGTAATGCTGCCAAAATGCCAATTAGCAAAGGAGCCCAGCACCTGTCTGCTTCACAGGAAAGAGTAACAGTGGCTAAAAATACTGTGATACTACTCGCCAACATTGGCCACAAATATTGTGATAGAGTAGATACAAACTTTGCATATAGAGTCTGTCTGCGGTAACAAACTTTCATAATGTTAAAAGTTGCTCTAATCAGTATTTCTATGGCTGTGACCCAGCGGAGACAGACGTTTCACCTAAATCTAATTCTGCTGAAGCCACTATTTGCTATCTGCCCTTTATAACACACTACAATGTAGCTGTAAAGAAGATATTATGAATGTATTTGTTAACAATTATAACTACTATATCTACAGCTATGAATATATAACCACTGGCTTCAATTTGTTGGCTGGACAGTGGGTGTTTATGGCTTGTTTCGCTGTACCTGCAAGAAATAAGTGACTGCAAGTGTAACCAGTTTAGTTTTTAAATTGAACACCAAATCATTATCTGTCTGTCCTGCAATTAAATAAAATCAGCATAAAAGAAAATTTAAACGGTAATCTGTCTTTACATTGTTACTGTATACGTGTATTTTTAGTCCATTTTTCCTGAGCAGTGGGCACCCAGCAGTAATCAACACAATTTAACAGGAGGTGTTTTTTTTTTAATTTTTTTTTTTTTAATCCGAGCCACTATATCACCCACATTAACCCCAGCGCTGCTTTCAACTACAGGCACATTTTAATAATTTAGGAACTCCAAGATCATCAATAATTGAGTCGTTTATTCATTAAACAACAAAAGGAAAGCAACAGGGGCAGAGGCAATAAAGAGGACTCTGCACGGTTTATCCCAGCTGACAGGGAAGCCTGATCTTTAGGCTGGAAATTGGACTAAACAAGTTTATGAATTGCAGTGTGGGAGTTATGTCTCTTGCGGTTTGCAGACAGGTTCTCCAGCAGGATGACAGATATGTGGTATGGATAATTGGGCTGGTGATAACTGTCATCTGGGCACTTAATGAAGATAATCAGCTTTTAGTTTGACAGCTCTGTTAAGGCCGTCCAGTCTTTTACTCCCTCTACATACATTTTCTAAAAATGTAACACATCTTGGTGTTACTACTTGAATTATATATATATATATATATAATGTTTTTCTTTTGCTCACCAAGAAGTCCACATTATCCAGAGTAGGTGCACTTGTTTTTTTTGTTTTTTTTTAAGTTTTATTGTGTGAAAAAATAGAAGCTACAGTTCTCTTACTTCCCCACCTACTCCTGATCACAATCAAGACAGAAGCTGTTCATGAGCCTGAGTTTATAGCTGAAGTATAAAAGGAAGGAGATAGAAGCTTGCAAGTATCCCTCCATTAGTCTGGTGTTTTTCAAGCCTTTTTACTTCATTTTTCCTCAGCTTTGCAAACTCTGTGTGCATATTGTTAACAAATGCAGAGCTGCTGCCATCAGCACCTTGCATACTAATGAAAATCACAGGCATAATTTTTATTATTGCATTCCAAATTTATTCACCATTAACAGCTAGCAGCTACCCATCCCGTGAAAATAAGAAAATAATAAATAAAGAAGGCAGCCTTTTATACTTGAAGCTTTGCCTGCACCTGCTTGCACAAAGTGATACTTCCATTTGAGGGGAATACTGGGCAACGTTGTTTTGCTGAATTAATTAATTTGCGATGCATTCAGTGATGAATGGAGAGTTTTTCAAAAAGACCATACTCGGAGATGGCGGCGTAGAGGTGGTGGCAGTCTGCCCTGCATAGTTTTCATTGAAATAATTGATCCGAATGAATTTAAAACAATAAATCTACTTAAGCTGTTTTTTCTGAAATTGGGAAATTTCTGCCTCACAGCATGTTTAAGGCAAATGTTACCGTATGGTTATGTACAAAAACCAGGCCAGAGCTTCTAAGAAGGCCAGTGTAATTGTGATTTATCACAGTATCATTTTCCACACTACAACCATATGATTTCAGTCACACACCCTCAATCATTACAGACCCACTAACCGTTCTTATGGGATTCATTTTTAAGCTATTTATTTTCATTCTCTAGGTGAGCAGCACCTCTGTAACAGTCGAGCAGCATGTGCGGTTTTCAGTGGGTTTAGTTGGGTGTTTGATTGTTTATATAATCCTATTAAATACCTTTTGTTGGACACTGGAAAGACAGATTAGGTTATACACAAGGGTAACAACTCACAATTAGTTTCATTATCAGTAAATCTTTTGTTTATTTTCACAATTATGAAAAGTGGTCAAAAAATTAGTGGAAAATGCTTCTTAATAGTTTCCTAAAGTCAAAGTTGACGTCTTCAACTGTCAAAACCCACAGATATTCTGTTTACAATTATATAAAACAGAGAAAAACACAGGAAAACAAGAGCATGTTTGGTATTTTTGCTTCAAAATGGCTTTGAGGATAGTTTCGTTATCAAAATAGATGCTGATTTATTTTCTTTGATCAACTAATGAATTATTTAACAAATAATTTCAGCTCAATTACACACAGATTTGAACGAGCATCAAACAAATCCAAGGCGGTGCTCGGTCTGTCTTTGTGTCCACATTACACAAAGCAGCCCTTGTCGTTTTGCACCTATAAAATCTGTTCCACCTCTAAAAGTTTGATGTTAGCAATTTAAAGTTTTTCGACTAGTAATTAATCTGTTCTTACATGATTGAAGTATATTTTTGTGGGTCAGTTGTGAAATTCTACATTTTACTGAACTTAAGATTTGACAGTCAGTCCTCTTAGATGTAAATAGATGTAACAGAATGAACTGAATGTGTTTGTCGACAAACTTCACTGTATGTGGTTTTAAATTCAGTTGGATCCTGCCCTGCTATTATTTAATGTCTGACAACTTTTCATCAATAAACTCAGAATAAAGACACAATTCAAAAACTTCCAAAAGTCACACAAAACAGGAAGCCGGAGTAATGATTCATGAGCAATCGTGCATATCCGGTCGTTTTATGAGAGGACCATAATAGGTTATTGACCAACAGTGAAGTGAGACTGATGTTGCTGTGAAGGCGTTTATAATTGCACAGACTCCATGTCAACTTCACCACGACTCACCTACTTTTCATTCCAGCGTGAAAAATTGTGAAATCTTTAAGTTTAATTGGATCACGACGCAAGCTGTTGCTACTCACGCTGCGTATAAATATGTCACTACCTGTGCTTTAAGTGTATGGAGCATATTCAGCAGAGACGCTTTGAGCACAATGTTGTGACTTTTTGCCCTTTTTTTTAAATTATTTTTTATTTTTTTTGAAGCAAAGAAAGACTGTGGCATTTTATGTTTGTTCAGGAACACAATGTATCACCATTAAGGAAGAGAAAATCACACAGAATTTTAAATAAACCCTCAAATTCAGCTGCTCCGGTTTTATTCCCATCTGTTAGACGGATAGCTGCAAGTGGAAAATGAACGCTGGAGATGTTCAGACGTAAGCCCACACAAAAAGCCAACATAACCTCAGAACATAACCTGCCAGTACTGATAAGACTCTAGATTCACTCAAGATTGTGTGTTTAAAGTCAGGCGGATTAAAGGATGACATACAAGCAACGGCCCTTTTTTAAGGGTCAGTGAATGTGACACTAGCACTCAGTTTGAGGGGGAAAAAAAATATTTGGGGCCATGGCAAACATCTTGCCTCGTCGTGTCACTCCATCCCCAGCTGTGCAATAACTTTGATGGTTGGGTATTGATGATATCTCGAGGTCTTTATGAGGGCATTCTGTACCAGTGTTATTAAGTGGCATTTTATTGGTTTGTGAGGTTTCATCCTGGGGCGATTTTCAGCGCACTGCAGAAGAGAGAAAGGGACCAGGCGGAGGATTGCTTTTTTCTTCTTCTTCTCCCCTTCATTTTATAACCATGTTTAATCATTTCTGCCAATTGTTGTGATGTATCAGCCACTTTTATAAGTCTGGAGTGTCATCACACTACATGGTTTAACATTTTGTCGGAAGCAGGTTGGTCTTCAGAAGCCAAAGAAGAGTGGATAAAATTTTGTGTGAAGGATTAACGTTTAAAGTTGTGCCGCCACCGTTCATCTTTAAGTTTCAGTTTCATCTTTCATCCGGCCCCAACGACCCTTAAAACCTTTCCCTCATTAGCTACCTTGTGTATATGTTGGCAGAGGATGTATAGCGTGTGTGTGTGTTTTCTACCACCGTACGCCTCCAAACGTTGGTGCGTCATGTTCTGCTGTATGTCTCACAGGATTTGTGAACCTCTGCTCCGGTCGGCTGGTTGTCTTTTGTGCTTGTGGCTATTTTTCATCAAATGTGGGCCTCATTGATGTCTTACGGGTTGCATCAGTGCTAGTGACAGATGATCAGCCACACACAGCAGAGGAATCCTCCATGTGTGATGTATGTTGTGAAGCAGGACACAGGAATGTGGCTGGTGTGGATGGTTTTTTGTAGCCCGACCGCTTGGATTGGTTTTGATTTGTAGTAGAAATACTGGAAACAACTAAAGCCTGTCTGGATGCTGTTTCTGTTTTTTCACTCTGGCAAATAAATAAAAAAATGAAATGAATAAAATCACCTGTGAAGGGGCTGGCCACAGCACAAGTGTTAACATCAGCAGGTATCATTTATCTCACTAGTAAATCTGTGTGCTGTGCACAGTCACAGCCCTTTCTCACAGCAGATATTTAGACGTGGTATCGCAGGAAGATCATGGGTGTAATTCATAACATTAGCGATGGTTGCATACTGACTCCCTGGCCTGACCTGAGGATCACCTGTGCTCTCACTGTTATGACAAGTCAGTAGGTTTGCTGTAAAATAAAAGGCAACTATGAATGTTTGGTTCACAAATTCAGATTCAAATTTCAGAAGTCGAGAAATCAGATTGCTCAATGGGACTGGTGAGAAAATTCAAGATGAAAAATTCAAACGTCAACATCTGGGCACTAAAGATATTTTACTCTTGACTTGTTTTGGGTTTTTTTTATATTTGACAATTGAATTTTCTGTCTGGATTTTTCACATTTTTGAAATTGCAACATTTTGATTTTGACCTAATCTGATTTTTTAAAAGGAAGAATTACAACAAATAAAATTTAAACGGGTGAGTTTTAGAAATATTTGCCTGCCTCAAGTGGCCGATCCGAGGAACTGCAGTTGGCTTTTTCAGCCCTGGAGCTTGCCTCTCGATTAGCCTCACTTGTTGCTGACAAAGCCTCCGTGCGGTGGCAGCTGCTTATGGTTATATGGTTTGGTTTTAGGAGTTTACCATTCTTAAACTAATGATCATCTTGGCTAATATCTAAATACAATCTGAACCACTAGCTTGGAGCTATAATGTAAAGATTTAAAGTTTCTGACTTTAAGAGTGTTGACAGAAGAAGAGTGTTGGCCCATGTGAAGAGACAGTTGCAGGGGCGGGGGATTTAAGTAAACCAAATAGGTCAAACAGGTGGCTGTCCCAGTTGGCCGGGTCGGCAAAATTCTTCTTTCCCTTTTTTTGCTTGCTTTGTTATCGTGTGTGTGTGTGTGTGTGTGTGTGTGTGATGAAGTGCAGCCGGCACTTGATAACCCCCTCAGAGGTTTGAATGACACGCTTCCCTTGAAGCGGCGGGAGGCAAAGCCATATGAGACTGTGATGGATGGTGTGAGGATGCTTTCAATGATGGATCTGTAGGACTGGACGAGGACTGACTGTGGCACACTGAGCTGCCAAAAACGGCGCTTGAGTAACATCCTCTGTGGACAGATCGGAGATATTCTCATCCTGTTGTCTCAAGAAATTTGAACAACTCCCCTGTGTTCACATCACTGACTACAGATAGAGATGGAGCTGAGGATTTTTGGCCTGGGAATCATTCCTCGTTTCTTGTTGTTGTTGTTGTTGTTGTTGTTGTTGATTTTTTTGGCTCACTCAAATTGCTTCTTTTATGTGCCATCAACAGACTCTGGTTATGTTTTCTAGAAACTTCAGCACCTTGAGTAAAGGGTCACGAGAGGTGCCGTCTTTTGGTGCACACAGAGAGGAGAGCAGAGAGACAGAGACCCAGATAGCAGAGAGTCGATTCCTCACACACTCTGTCATAAGGTCTTTAACAGATGGGGGTGCTAAGTTTAGCAGATGAGAAGTGCTTCACAGAACCTTGGGGCAATCTTATATTTCCAAAGCGACCTGAGAGAATGTGAGTGACGGAGTTTGCACTTTCAGCATGTACCATCTCACTTTGCATTGTGGCTCTCTGTGTTACTGTTGAGCGAGTGTGTGTTTTTGTGTGTGTGTGTGTGTTAGGTAGTAGTAGGTGTGAGTAATGTGATCGAAGGTGTTTTCAAACTGAATATATCCGGATAAAGCAGGTGACCTCTTCTTCTGCAGGAAAGGTAGATGTGCTGCACACTCTGACCCCCGCACTCTACTTCTTTTCACTCTGCCTCCTATCGGCACACTGCTTACAGCGTACAGGGACATTGGGCACAAGTTTTCACATCATTTAATAAAGATGTAATACCTAGTGATACTGAGCTTAAAGCTGACTATACTGGAAAACGTTATTGTTTATCGTCATTATTATTATTTGTAAATGTGTAAACCATACAATTGATTGGTCAGTTCTACCAGTACAGATGACTTCCCAGTGTATAAAGTTGTTGTAACCCTGATGTTACCCGCGTAGAAGAAAGGCTGCTGATGTACTTCCACTCAAGTATCTTTCAACATAAGTGGCTCTTCTTCTGAAGACAATTCAGTAACATATGGCCACCATGAAAGGACCAATATGGCATCCAGACTGTAACTTGTTTCAAAGCTTTCCCAAGCAATGACCATATTTTCTATCAGAAAACATTCTTCACAGACTGACAAAAAAAGGAAAACAGGCTTGATGCAAACTTCAGCGAAAAATCCTGCGGATTGAAACCTATAATTAAAGCCTACTGTGTCATTTCTGCATTTCCAAAAGTGTTTGATTACAATCAAAAATCTATTCAAATCTACAAAGTACCTGCATTTACTTCCTTCTAACCTATGTCCGGGACACATTTGAAGCTGAAGTATGCATGATGTTGTCTGTATAGCACGGATGAATCATCACTGACTGCTATGAACAGAAACAACATTCACTTACTGGCTGAAACAATAAACTGCATTAAATGTTACTGCACTGTGACAGCTTGATTTGTCCGTCATTATTGTTTGGGTTAATTGACTTCCTCCTTCATAGGCTGGAAAAATTGAACAGCTCATTAAGGGGGTCTGAGGTCCTGCCACAGGATTTAATAATATTCAGAAGTTCTTCAAGTTCAGCGTTTCTTGCAGCACAAAGCAGAATTTACCTTTTGTAACTTCTTCAAGAAATTCCTGGAATTTGTCCAAGAAGAAGAAGAAAGCGCTATCAAACACAGAAGCGATATGAAGAAGCAAGAAAGGTTCCAAATCACTCAGTGTTTTAAATTTGCAGGCTAATGTGAGTAACAATTCTTTTGCTCTCTGTAGTATTTTTAACAGAATCTTAGGTCAAACAAAATCCTCTGCTCAGTAACAGTTAGGTCATTTGTCTCATCAATTCTAGACAAAAATCGAGGTGTTGGCAACTCATAGAGCTAATCTGAGCAAGCAAAGCAGAAATGCTACAAAAAAGATCAATATCTGGAAAGTCTTCTGACAGAAAACAGACATGCATGCAGCACAGAAACTCCCACACTGCCTCAGTATGCAAAGTAGTATTTTAGCATCTGGTTTTCTCATGTGTGAGGTTTAACTCCTGAATTTTAGCATCTAGAGACATGGTTTTGTTTGACCAAACAGTATTGATATTTGTTGCTAAATCACATTAAAATTGGGCTACAACTAACGGGATTACATTCTTTATCGATTCATCTGTTTACTATTTTCTGGATTTATTGTTTAGTCTTTAAAATGCCAGAAAATGGTAAAATATGCATGTCACTATTTCTCTAAGCCCAATGTGACATCTTTTAATGTCAAATGTCAAATTGTTTTATTTGACCAACAGTCCAAAAGCCAACGACATTCACTTTACCATCATATAAAACTAAGAAAACCAGAATCCTTAAAAAAAAAGACACTCAAAACGATTGATTATTAAAATAGTTCTGGGTGTATTTTTTTCATGAACCTTTCTTATCTGTACAATTTGTCTGACATCACTGGGGAGAAGAGAGTTATATATATATTTTCCAGGACAAGCATCTTGAGGCAACCACCTCGTCCTGCCTCGTCCTTAACGGTCACAGCAGCAGCAGGTTCAGCTCAGTTCACAAATCCTTTTTTGAAGAGTTACCATCACTTCAGTTGAGCTCAAGTAGGCAGTGGAGAGAGTTTGGTTCCCCAGAGTGATCTGCATGATTGAAGCGGGGTGATGTCAGTCTCGGTGGAAGACAAAGCAGGATGAGCTCAATGTTATTGGCTTCGCCTTCTCCTCTCAATTCAATCGAATGTCAAAATATTAAAGGTCAAATCTGAGAGATGGAAATATTATGAAAAGGTCTAAAGCATGCTCAGAGATTTTATCGCCAGCCTCTTGGGCCTGAACATTTGACAGTGGACAGTAGGACCACACTGCATCGCTGTATCTGGCAGCAACTGACATTAGGCAGTATTACCAAGATTTGCACTTCATTACTTAAGCTCATTAACTGTTGACCTAAACTCATCATAACTGTGTTGTGCATCAAAATAGACACACAAACATGGAACAGAAGGAATGAGGCACCGCCTTTGTGGAAGTCCAAGAAAATAATGGAGATAATGAATTAATTTCCACCATTATAGAGGCCCTTTGTATAATAATGCATCAGTCTGAATTATAGCCACATGTCCCCATTGTGTTTAGTGCTGCGATGTTGTTCGCTCCCAGAGCTGTGAGAATCTGTTTTGTTATATCATTATGCAGGAATTGGTTTTCTATTCAGGAGGCTCAGCTATTTGCTGCTCCACTTACCCTGACAGTAACAAAGTGAAACTTTAATCTCCCCTCAGTGTCAACAGCAGCTGATAGCAATTAAGGAGAAAGCCTGGATTCTGAAGTGGTGCATTTGACTCAAAGAGTTCACCCACATCCCTCACTGCAAAATTTAAACGACTTCTCTTCATGCTTGCAGCCACTGTCCAGGCCCAAATTTTTCTTTTCAGGCCCTAAATTGCATTAAGAAGCTTTGTGAATGAAATAATTATCTGCGTTTCTATTGTCTGGGTCTGTGCAGATGTTGAGCATGCATAAAAACAAAATATTATAGCCATTGTTGTTTTCATTGCAGATTCTGCTCCTGTTGTAAGTGGCCATTATACAGTTAGACATCATAAATTAGATGTTGTAATTTCAGTTAATTTAATCTGGATGAAGCTGGAGCTGAGAACTGCTGCCGTTATCTCTGCCTGAATATAGTGAGTGCACTGCCGTTTTGCCCACTGACGCTGAGGTATAATGCAGCCTTCGCTGTATTGCGGCCAACACACAAAGCTCCTGCTGTGTGAGAGTGAGGAGCTTTTTGCACTGCAAGCTTTGCTGTTCTGTGGCTCTCTGACACCGAGCAAAACAATGGCAGAGCCCACTGTTCATGAGTGTGAAAGCAGACGTTGAACTGTGAAGACTTTGGAGCCTGGCGGATGTTTTAGTGTATGGTTATCATGACCGTTTGTTTCTGCATTTAGTCTAAAGAAAGCAGGCAGAGCTGCTAAATGTTGATGTTGGTGAAAGTTCCCTTGGGGTGTCGGAGTTGGGCAGGTTAAAACATGTCCCCAAAATGTTTTTATGTTAGTGTGTTAAGAATATATCCTAATGAGGAAGCTGAGGGGCATTCATGGCTCAGAGCTAGTTAAGTTAATCTTCATTATGTGATCATTTTTGTTATGAAGATAGACGTCAATCGTGAACTAAGAATATGTTGAACAATGTGATCTTCAGGAAAAATCAAACATAATTTTACTTCTCAGCCAAAAACTAGTGAAGAAAGTGAAGTTTAAATGAAAACAAAAAGCAAGTAGAAGTTATCATTTCAACCATGGTTACTGCTGCTGCATTAAACTTCAGTCTATAAACATGTGGAAAGATGCATCAGTCACAAATGGGGCTAACATTTATCTTCATTATTGAATTATTTTGAGATTATTTTCTCAATCAATTAATTGTTTAGAAAACAGTGAAAAAACACACATCACATGTTCCCAAGCAAGGGCTCCAGGAACTTGTGCTTGACAATGATTTTCGATGAAGGTGCCCTGCAGAGTTTTTTGTAAACAAACAAAACTTATATTTACATTTGCCTCCATGGTGTGTATCCCTGAGGTCTAACAAGTATATTGAGTGCATCTCCTTCCACATACAACATTTGCAAAGCTGATTTTTCTGTAAAGTTGGAAACCTGCATTGTTTACATCCACGTTTACTCGCTAGCAGTCTCCTTCTTCACTGTATTTGGTGGCGCACATCTGTGGTGGTGGTAATGATATTGTGAAACTATTTGCAGGATTGGGTATACAGCTTGTGTGCATGTGTTTCCTCATATGCTGGCATGGGATAAACAAAACTACCCCTCAGCGCTACGAGAGTTAGAAACTCCACAGGGTGCCTTCAATCGATGATGAAAATTGTTGCTGCTTCATTTTCTGTTGTTTGACGAACCGGTTAATTCATTAATCGTTTCAGCTTTAATCACAATGTAAAGGCCTTACTTCTTTTAAATGTTTTTGAGTAATACAAAGGATTTGTTTTGTTTTGAAAATGATAATTTTGTACTATAAAAAGAGCTTATTTTACACTATTCATAATGGAATACACTTAGTGGTTTTGCTGTTTATTATATGTCTGTAGTCATGCGGCTGGATCTTGAAGAAACGCAGCTCGGCTTAGCTTGTGCGATGCTGAAAGATGGAATACTTCTGTGGTGAAATGAGACTGCCAAGCAGTAAGGATAAGCTATGTTTACCCATCCATGTTTTCTATATGCAACTGGATTGAAGCAGATGCTCTGCATTTGGACTGCACAGCAGGTTGCAAGGATCTGTCAGGTGTCTGAATTACAGATGCAAATATAGTCAGCTATTTTCCATGCCAGCATAATTTGCACAGAAAAAATTCTGCACCTACACCTCGGGTCCCAACGTTATCATCATTAGGTTGCTCTTTGTCTCAACAGGATGCTCGACAAAATAAACAACAGTTGAGATAAATATGGCGCCAGACAGTCACGAAAAGGTTGGAAATGCAGCTGTAAATCATGAAGTTATGCAACACAATATTTCTATGCCAAATTTTTAATTTTAGGAGAAGCATTGGGACCTAAGGTGATCTTAGGACATTTGAAAATGTTACTATTAAATGTCTTGATATCAATAGGGCAGAATATGAATTGGAAAGCCGGCATTTCAGAGTGAGATGTCAGTGTGTGGAGATAGTCCAGATGGGATTGGTGTCTAAAACTGTACACTTAAATATCAGTGCATCTCCACATGCAGTTTTTTTTAAATATTTTTTTATTATTAACTCTTGCTATCACTTCTAGTCTTCTACTGAATGCATGCTAACCAGTTAGCCCAGCCTGGTCGGGCCGTCTCATCACTTTCCGATAGCAAGTCACTGTGGCGTCTGGTCTGCCCTGAAGAAATTGCACTGCTCCGGGGGCGTAGGCTATTATAATGTCTTGTATTGTAAACACAATGAAGGCAGAAGCTCTTGGCAAGCTACCATCACCACCACCACGTTTGGCAGCAGAGGAAACTTCCATATAGCCTCTTTTAATAGTCAAATGGACAATGCAATGCGCCACTGAGGCATGAGCTGCACTGGAATTCCTTCATGTTACATTCCACCTCATGCTTAACAGTTTTGCCTAAATTAGTGTAATAGGTGTAATTTCCAACTGGATACACATAGTCAGATGCTAAATGTTAATAGCACAGATAAGTGAGATCATGTGATATTCTGGTCAAGATAGAAGATTTGCATATCTCTCTCAGCAAACAGCAGCTTCTCACCTTCACAAGAGCTGACAGATTGTCAAACTGACATGGTGTTACAGAAATCTGTTATTTTCAGCCCCAAACTGTACCTGCTAATCATCACAATAATTAAACAGCTTTGCACTCGACTGAGTGCTCAACAGTCAGCATGTTGGGTGTCACTGCTGAGAAAGTCTCATACCAGGCAAAGGGACACACTTTCTCACTCTTGCCTATGTTTTTTTTTCTGTTGAAAGATCTCCATTAAGTAATGCATGTTTATTCATTTTAGATGCAAGACACCTTAATCCAAGCATCATGTTATGCATACTCATGAGTTATCCCGTTTCCTGCTGGCCGCCTTAGCTGTTTTCTGTCAATATAATGTAAAGGAACACTTGGTGACTTGGAAAACATTTGGTGCAGTGCAGGCCCAGGCAGATATTTTGTCTCTCGTGATCCTTATGTGGGAGGGAAACGAGAACAAGGCAGAACTATGGAGAAGAGATGGAGAGGAGAGCAACACACCTGGCAAAAGAACAAGTCCTTAATTAGCAGAACCGTTTTTTTAATCATAGTAACATAACACAATAATTTCAATTGCAGAGGCACAGACCCCTCATATTATGTTAATTCCACTGAATAATATATATAATATATTTAAAGCGGTAACTGGGATGCTTGTAAACCTTGATAGAAATGCCAGCAACACTGCTCAATAGAGAAGTAGTGAAAACACTCAAGAAGGCTTTTAGTTGCACTCCGTTTTTTGTCTTTTCTTCCCCTAAATAACCTCAATCACTAGGATGTTATGCTTTGTTAGGTGAGCTTTTCAAAGTTCCACTCCATGAATACACCCAGTTCCATTATTTTGTTTTCCATATCATTGTTTCATGTTCTCTTCTCTCTGAGGCTCGCACAGGCAATCATCTTAAGGTCCTGGTACTGAAGTGAAGTACCTCAGTGACTCTGGCCTCTAACCTGTCTTCATGAATACATTTCAAACCAAGCTGCTGTAGCTTGGACAAGCATGCATAAGGCCGCTGTGCATGAGACTGAAAATACCACAAACAAACTTCATATACCAATCAAATAGGAAAAAAGAACAACAACAACATAACAAAAGCTACACATAACACACTGGTCCAAATATTCACCGAGCAAAAAAGACGTGAGCTGATCAGTAAAATCCGTTCTACATACTAATGCTAAACAATTCATTACTGGATTAGCAGTTTATAATACAAATAGATCAACATCACCATTCATACTAACAGGAAATGATACAATAAGTGTGTTGGATGTTATGTCATATTTGTGAAGCTACTGCTAATTTAACTTCACTGCAGGAGACATTAAGAGATTTGATGCATATTTTTTTCTTTTCCAAGATATTTTTTGTTTTGTTTTGTTTTGTTTTTGCAGCTGTTTCGCCACCACCCACGATTTATTTCATTTTTTTCCAGCTGTGTGCAGCTTCTCCATTTCTTTCGTGCATTGCATCAAAAGCACACCCGAACTGTCTGCTTTTGAATATACATTCTTTTGCCTCTTCTTTCAGTGTGAAGACATTACTGATTAAAAACGTGCTTCGAATCAGCATGTAGGAATGAATTGGGACACAGTGACGGATAAGAATAAGGGCAACAGGTAAAATTGTAAGACAAATGCAGAAGTTTACTGTGGAACTAACACTAGGGGAGTGAGTGAATAAAGTATCTCTCATATTTACGGGAGCTAAGGAGTACTGAAGAAAAGACAAGACTAATAATGTTGAGTGATTATAGAGGAAAAAAAAAATCTCGACGAAATGTACGAAAAAAAAAAACACAAGCACATGACAGATTAATGTGGTGATGGTCTTTCAACATGAGACACCCTCACTCAGGCGACCCAGCCAGGCTCGATCAAGCCCCGGTTTGTGTTCATGTAGTGCTCTCCCACCCATGGCTCTCCCCTCCTGATCCACAGCCACCTTCAAGCAACTTCTGCTGCCTCAGTGGCCACCTTGTTGGCCCTTCGCCTACAGGCCCCTGTGTTACTCAGCATGTTGTAGGCCCTGCAGAGGGACCTATCTGTGAACCCTCTGCATGCCACCTCAATGGGCTCGCACCTCGCTTCACCACCCATTGCTCCGCTGGCTCAGCGTAGTTTGCCCTCTTCCTCTTGTTTGCCTTCTTAATGTGATGAGTTCGAAGAGAATGATCTGCTTGGAGACTTCAGCACCATTTCTGGCCTTAGCTTTGTTGAGTTAGCAGTTTCTGGGAACTTCAGTCACTTCCCCAGGTCGACTTTCAGCTCCCAGTCTTGTACTGTTGCGAGCAGGCCAGAGGAGGTGGTCCTGGCAGCTGACGCTGGCTTCTCCCCAGCCCTGACAAAAGCAACGGTCTTTTTCACTGGGTGGAGGCGCTTTAAGTGGCTAATCCCACTGCAGACAGTGTCCGCTACGGCTTTCAGGACTTGGTCATGGTGCCAGCGGTAGAGCACTTGCCCAGGGCTGTTGAACAGCTGCTGAGGATGTGCTCTAGGTTCCCTCTCCTCAGGCACAGAGGGCAAGCTAATGACTCCACCTTCCCCCCTCAGAACAAGTGGGATGGGCTTGGTAGAACCTCATAGAAAGCATGGATTAAGAATTTCATTCAATGGGGTTTGGCTGACCAAAGTCTGGCCCATGAGACAAAGACACATTCCAACCATCCGGCTGGTTCGCTCCTTGTTGACTGATGCTTGCACGTCACACTGGATCAGTTACCACCTGTGCCTTGTTGTTGTGAGCTGTGGTGGCCACCAGCACCCTGCGCCTTAGCCACAACTCAGCGGCATCCTCAGCGTCTGCTGCCCTCCAGTACCAGCCAAAAGTACTGTACTGTACTGTGTAACTCATCTCACCCCTTTGCATTTCATTAAATAGTCTTGAAAGGAAGCACACTTTTACTTTCATTAAATGAAAAGTTTTTACAACGTTGATAGATTCTGAGGATCTCACATTAGTTAGTAAGCCTTTACAAATTTCAACCCTTGCACATCGAAAGGATGTAGATCTATGAATTTTGATTGCTTTTTGAAGTATTATACCTTCGCACGCCTCAAGTACGCTCAAACACTGGTAGCCTGGTACTGAGCCATTTAGACATTTATACACATGACTGTCTGTTAATTACGAGTCCTGTTAGCAATGGTGAACCATTTTAGAGATTTTAGTGGTGCTGTAGCACACTAACAACACACTTACACGACACGATACACGGTACATTCTGACTAACCACCTTTCGGCTTTTTACATGTCTTTTTTTTGTCTTTTCTATCCTGTGTTTTATTTACTGTATCACAGTTAATCTGTTGCCAAGGGCCAGTCAAGATTAAACTCTATATATAAATATATAAATACATTTTATTTATATATTTTTACCCAGATAAGAGAGTAGGGCCATTGCGTTGTTCTTCTTGGTGGGAGGCTGTTGCCTTGAAGTTAGATGTTTTAATATCAAGGGTGTGTGTCTGTGTGTGCACATGCACCTCAGCCTACAGGTCTGCTGTCTGTGATAATGAAATACTGCATGTGGCAAAGAGGCATCTAGAGGGAAAACAGGGCTGTTTTTCATTAGGATCATGTTTCACTGAGTGCACCTTCCCCTTATTTTATTTAGAGACACAAAAACATGACGACAGATCCTCATCAAAAAGGCACACTGTGAATCATTACCAGGAAACACCCCTGCTGTCTGTCTGGTGAATCACTGTGTGGCATTGAGATGAAAAATTCCATTTGCACAAACACAGTTTACCTATTACAAAAACTGACATGGTGCAATCCCTGAAAATAGTCTCCTGTGTTGAGAAACACAGCAACAACCACCAGAAAATCTCCTATAAAATTATGGTCACTCAATAAAGGCTTCACGCTTTAGCTGACCTATTTATTTTTCTATTTAAGTTTCTTATGTAATATTTTTCTTTCTTCAACACACAGATCAGTGAAATCTTTGGAGCAGTGGGAGCAGCAGCAGCCTGGTCACGGTGCAACTTCAAGCATTTAGAAAGCTTTTCTAATACAAAAGCTATGACATTGTAGCCTACCCTGTAGCAGTTCAAAATGTGACAAAATTAAATCAAATTATTTACTTCTGGTAAAGTAAGATGCAACATCACTCTTGATGACCCCTGCTCGCGAGTCTGACATGCTCATCGTCTCATCTTGTGAGCTGGGCAGCCTGCTGCAGCACACGGGAGCACCGAGGCTGGGTGTTAAAAGGCTCAGCGGGGGTTCAGGATCAGTAGCTCTGTTTCGAGTCTCAAAAAGACGGCAGCTTGTTGGATGCCATCAAACTGCTCTTTGATATTCTGGATATCATTTCTATTTTTTTCATGTTTATTGTCAAAGATAAAACGGAAATAATTGTTTTTGGAGCCAAAGAGGAATGATTTAAAAAGTCACGTTAAAATCAAACGTTAAAGACGCACAAAGCGAGCCAGACAACTTGGGGCAGTCATGGAGTCGGACCTAAATTTTAATTGCCACATTAAGACAGCTGTTATCCCAAGAATATATCATGAATGAAAAGAGTTATATCCCAGCAGGATTTAGAAAAAGTTATTAATGCGCTGAACTTCATTAGGCTCGACGACAGTTTCTTTAAAGGTCTCTTTGAAAAAGCAGCTTATTCAAAACATCCCCACTAAAACCAGGAAAGTAGATCACATTACTCCAGTTCTCAGATCTCTACACTGGCCTCTTCTTTGTCAGAGAGCTGACTTTAAAAATACTACTGCTGATCTACAAAGCGCTGAACGGTTTATACATTTCTGATCTGCTGCTGCATTATGAACCACCCAGACCTCTCGGATCGACCGGGACGGGTCTGCTTGCAGTGCTCAGTCAGTTTTTATGCTCCACATATCTGGAAAACCTGAGGTCTCCTCCTGCTCCAGGTCCTTTAAATCAAGCCTTAAGATTCTGTTTACCACGGCCTTGCATTAAATTAAATTTGGGACTATTTATCCATATCATGCACTGCACTCTAGCTGCACTGTGATTTGTATTCTTCTGTTTAATGTAGCTTATGTTTATCCCCTATTTTATTTCATTCTTTTTAAATCCTATTTATATGCGTCTCTTTGTATTGCCTTGTGTTTCTTTTATATCTTAATGCTTTTTATGGCTTATGTATAGCACTAGCACGGATTGCCTTTTTGTTGAGAGGTGTTATACAAATACCTTGCCGTGTCTCTATATTCTTCACTCCCTTCCCACAACTATTATCATATCCCATAACTATTCACTAGAAGCCACAAGAAGCTGATTCTATTATCAATATTCTTTGTTTTGCAGATTCCCCAGGTGAGCTACGCCTCCACAGCTCCAGAGCTCAGTGACAACACCCGCTATGACTTCTTCTCCCGTGTGGTGCCTCCAGACACCTACCAGGCTCAGGCCATGGTGGACATCGTCAAAGCCATGCGCTGGAACTACGTCTCCACCGTGGCCTCTGAGGGAAACTACGGAGAGAGTGGCGTCGATGCTTTCATTCAGAAGTCTCGGGAGGATGGTGAGTACGCTTGGCTTCATATATCATAACCACAGAGGCAAAGGAAGATGTTACCCATGCGAACGTACTGTACTGCAGAAAATCGGTGAAGCTCGGAGACATGCAAGCAAAAATCAATTAGTCAGGTCAAATGTTAGATTTGATCCCAGAGCGCACACATCCAGCCAGAAATTGATGAGAAACTTTAATATGTACATTACAGAACATCCAGAGGCCTGAAAACAGCGCAGGGCGTCTGTCTGTTTCAGCTACACATGTGGTTATCATGTGAAGGGCTTTGGAGCTCCATTCAGTTCTCTCGAGAATCACACTATAGAATCAACAGTGCTGCTGAACCCACTGAGAATTTACTTTAAAGACCAACTTAACACCCCATTTTACCTTGAACATGCCCTTTCACCAATGCAAAAACATGACTTTAAAATCCTGACCCACACCATCTCTCCCCTGTGGTACCCTGTGACCTTTGATACTCTCGCCCCCCTGCTTACAGCTCTGTCAGACCATCGCTGCAGTGTCTCTCCATCTCTCTCCCCATCTAAACCAAAGCATTTCATCTGTTTTCAGTCGTTTTAATGTCCACGGAATGACATCTGACGGTCATCCATAATTCATAGAACCATTATACCGCCAAGCAACGGCTTTCACTCGCACTCGTTTAGATTATTTTTTGGGGTGGTCTCTACCCATTTACTGGATTTTCTCTGGAAAAAGCAAAATAACTTCTGTTGTAATGAACGCAACAGAATGGGACCAGGATCATTTTATAGTGTAATAAACAGACTGTACATGTAGTTCATAAACTCGCGTTTGGTCTGCTGTGGCTGTGCAGCGCCAGCAGCTCTCGTCCACTCTATACACTGGATCTGTTCAGCCTCAGCACTGCAATATATGCAATATGTGCAAATGCTGTTTTTTATACAAATATCCTTGTTTGTAATGTGTCAGGTGTATGCACTCGTTGCTGATGTGGTGTGTGTGTCATTTCCAGAAAAATCCTTAGCATGCAAAGTGAATTCTACCTTCCCAGAAAGCAGCACAGAGTCAAATTAAACTAGTGAAGCTGGACTCCACTGGAATACTCATGTTACTGTGTCTGATGGGTAGTTGTTTGCTGCAATTAGCCATAGCAACATGATATGTTTACAGTGTATCAGGGCTGTGTTTCTGACTTTGTTTTGGAGTTTTTGTCACCTAGTGTTAAAAATTGCTTAATACACTACATAAAATGTACATTTGCATATTTTGAAACCATAAATTAGTGCCTCAGCATTAGACTAACTCCCAGACTCCAGACCAAATATACAGGTCCAGTCAAAATGTTGTGGTAAACGGAAGAAAAAAAAAGAGCAGAATTTGAGAAACATAATTTATCCCATAAATATTACAGGCAACATATATATGTGTATATATATATTTATACATATATTTTTTTCCTACTTTACGAGTCTTTGGATCCTTTTGCCTTCGCATTTACTCCCAATCCAACAAATCACTCTACTGAAGGAGTTCCCAAGGAGTATTAGTGTTTTGGTTGACTAAGTACAAGTGTAATTAAAAGGATGAGACTTTAAGGTGCCCTGTTCACGTCTCGCACTGTGCCTGGACAGAATGAGACTGACTTGGCTGCGGTTGCTCATCAATTATGTCTGTCACTCTCTGAACACTTAATCGCCTGGACACAAGTCAGGGACAGCTGGGGGAAGGAAAATAAGTCACGCTGGCTAAAACAGGGATTTTATCAGGGTTGAAAAATCTGGAAATGCATGCCTCTGCAAATTGTGTCCAAGTTTGAAAGGAGTCTAGATAAAGACTGATTCCATATGGTCTTATTGCAGCAGATGGTTGAGGTGCAATTTTTTGACAGTGTCACACATGGGGTATGAGAAAATGATAAAAATACCTAGAGCAGAAAACCTACCATGCAGACTATTGCATGGTTTTGATCCAAGGACTCCTTCAAGACCATATTCAATGCAATCAGATACAATCTAGTGATAATCCTTATCTGATGATGTGTTTCCTTACAAATGTTTAGACACAGTTGATCTCCAAGACAAAACTATGAATCCATGAGGAACTTATGTTGCTAAAAGCTATAGTAATGTCCGAACACAGTCCAAACCACAAATGTATTTATCTAAAAAACATTTAACAGTTTCAAACGATTTAGTAAGGTTAAGGAAATATCCTTGTTTGGCAGAATAGACTGCAGAGAAACAGCAGGTCAAGGTTTTGACCAATTTGTAACTTTACTTTCATTCACACATTTAAGAAGGATGGCAAAAACATCAACACTGACTGTCTCTCTTGTTAGATTTGTTTCAGATTTATTTATTTATTTATTTTCATTCAACTAAAAAAGAACTGAAATGAGTTGATTCATTTCTTGTCGGAACAACAGGAAATTAAGAAGCAAATATTTTTATAATGGATTTATTGTTAAAGTATTATAACAAAATAAAAAAAATAAAAAAAAGTCATGTGATGCTAAACTGAATATAGTCAGGTTTGGTAGAGCTGGTTGGAAAAATGAAGAAATTTAATGGCCGTAACTTGAGGTTTAAGGAGATGTGGAGCATTTTGTTGTTACTGTATTCTTTTAGACCAAAAGGGGAATCGATTTAATCAAGGAAAGAACTGGCAGAAAATAAATGAATCAACAGGGAATATAAGGAATATAGAAATAGAAATAATGAAGATAATCATTAGTTACAGCCTTAACTTGCACATTATTGGTGGTTGTAGTGCTAGACTGATTTTCACATTATTTTTATACTACATGTGCATTTTATGTCATTGTTTTCTCCTCCAGTAACTTTGCACAGTATACATTTCTATCCAATAGCATAATGCTTGTTAATTTATATGTGTTATACATCATCAGACTTTGAACATAAAGTCTATTCCAGGTTTCTTCCACCCCTGAGTGGATAAATATCTCTCCATTCAACACTTATCAAATCAAAGCACTTGGCTCTGAAAAATCAACATATATTAGGTAAAAGATATTTTCCTGCCAAGTGATTAGCATTTAGTTTGGTAATTGAAATGCTCTCCATTACAGTATTAAGCCAGCAAAAGCCCATGACTCTGGAAAATTTTTATGATGATATATTATATTACAGATATACTTTTGATTTAATGCTGCACTTTTGCTCTCGCCTTGCCAGATAGCATTGTTTTGAGCTGAATGCACCAAGAAAATAATCCGAGAAGGCAAATTATCTGAGTCAGCTCCTGTACAGCAGCAGCCCTGGCAGCCCAGCAGCCACCTGCCTGGAGTTGCACCAGCACAGCTTTCCCCTCTCTCCCTTAAGAGTGCTCGCAAATATAACTGAGTACAATGTGGGTAAAAAGCAGATGATGAAAGGTAAATAAGAATTCCAGGTGGGATTTTTTTTTTTTGATCTCTCCTTTTGTATCTCTCTTCCCTGGCAAACATCGCCTAGAGCTGGGAGGCAGTGGCCTTCAGTGTTACTCTTCATGGGGTATTTGAGGTGAGCAGCTTCTCATCTCAAATTCACTAACTCAGAAAGTGACCCCGCCTTCCCTCACCCCTGCACCCCAAGGGAGAGATATAAGAGCAGATGTAGGATACACAGAGACAGAGAAAGAAATCACTTTGCTTTGTAAAAACTAGTTCAGAAAACATCAAATGCGTCTGTTTTCCTTCAAGTATTAACCCAGAACTCATCCTACTGATAATGTAATATATTTAAATTTGAGTGTTAGTGTAAAGGATTTTAAAACTAATCTTCTACAAAAACCTTTTCTTTACTTTTTGCAATTATATTTAAATAGTGAAAGAAGTAAAGCAAACCTCAGAAGAAGTGCCTATATCACCAAATAATTAGCTGGGAGCATCTTAACTGATGTATTCCTGGCAGATATGGACACAAGATGCTTTATTCCTTTAATTTCAAAAGGCCTATTTTCTGAAATGCACACAATTTTGGAAATGGAAAGTTCGTAATGGTCATCTGGGGTCTACTTCATGGACGCTTACTGCTTACTACTTTTGTATTTATGAAAATAAGATTTGTTTTGAGTGCAGCCTTTAGGAAAGAAACGGGAGACAGAGAGGCGAGTCAAGTGTGGACCACTGGGCAGAAGAAGCCCGTAGAGCCTCATCCTTGGCTGCAGACAGCCCTTCTCTGCAGAGATGTTGATTACTGTAGAGCACGCCCCAATAGATGTCATTAATCAAGTTAATGAAACACAATGTCAATAAGAAACCTAACAAGATTCCCTTGCAAACCAATGGCCTGCCTGACATCAACATGAGAAACCCTGCTAATGGAGTAACTGCCGTCCTTGTTTGATGAGGAGGATTACAAGCATTAGCCACAGAGCTGGGATGAATGAGCACATGCAGGGAATGTAAAATGAAGAAGAAGAGGAAGACGAAAAGGGGAACACAAACAAGTCTGCATTGCTCCTGGGTGATTTATTTGCAGATGCAGAGAACAGACAATATTAGACTGGGTTGAGGTTATTCCTGGTAACAAAGTAAAATATGAACTGCGATGGAAGACGGTAGAGCCCAATTATACTTTATTAACTGATTCCTACTAACAAAAGTTCTGTTAGTTCATCTGAAGTTGGTTCTTTGAATAATTTATTTAAAGGATAAGGCTGGCAATAGTCTACATTTTTTCTTATAACAAATCCAATGAAAAGATCAAAACCAACAATGTGTTAAGTCCAACGTGTCTGTGGCTCTCTGCCCTGAGCTGAAAACGTTAATCTTTAAAAGCAGTTCAAAATGTATACTTACAGTTTTTTTTATAAACAAAAAGCCAAATAATATCCCAAAGAAAAAACTGTTGTTTTAAGCAAATATTACACAAATAGGAATGAATGATGTATTATTTGTGGTCTATTTTCAGCTGTAACAGCACATTAACATTTGAAGAGGGACTCATTTTTAATGTGTGTTTGCTCCGGGGGATGCGTTTACTCCTTTTCACTCCGTCAGTCAACAAAATATGGAATTTGCTCAGGTATTGCCAAACTTTTGCACACAACTGTATTAATGGCAGCAGGACGGGGTATTTGGGTTTGACTTGAAGTAGACTACAGAGCCCAGGTTTTTGAAAACGAAGGAAAATATTACCCAGTGGAACACCGTGGCTCACTGATGTGGTTTTGGACAACAACTTAGCTCTGTGGCACAGATGAGTAAGATACATTAACGATTTGGGTGTTTTCAGTGTGATTTGTAGTAAAAACTGAGAATATTGTCAGACTTATCCTTTTGAAAATAACCGCATAAGTTACAGGGTAAATTGATGGATGAAGTAGCAGGCTGAGGTGATTGGATCAGAGAAAAAGGCACGGCTCCAATCAGAGCAACAGGGACACATTTGAACATCTGTGTTCTAAATGGCCGCGGTCACCCAGGGAAGAGATCACAGCACACTCAGCGATGTTCCTGCTTCTCTCCATATGGCCTTTTAATCTCCAGTTCACACTCCTGGGTAGCGTGTCAGCCAGTTATGTCTTTATTTATTATTTGACATCACGCAAATGACCCCTGAGTGCCTGAGATATGTCCTGTTGCAATTTGTTTAAACAATTACTTGTCATTGCTTAATTGGGCAAGGCGAATGGCTGAATAATCATCACTCATCTTGCCCCTCCCTCTCTCTCTGTCTCTCTGTCAGTTGGGGGTCAGAGACATAATGGTTATTTATCTCTTTTATTGTAGAAATATTGTAAATGCCATTTTTCTTATGCAAATACTGCTGTTTAAACCTTGATCTTTAGTAGTAGATCCCCTTTAACCGCAGTATTACCGGTGAGATCATGCTGTGCTTATGGATGTAGTGATACAAACACCCATGCCCACATTCTCCCATATAGAAGCGTGTACTTTGTAATGTAAATGTACATTAGTAAATATTCAAGCAAGGAAAGAAATTAGAGAAACTGTGTTGCCGATCCAATCAAGAGAGCAGAAAACCAAAGCAATGGATTAGGGTGTGGGGGAGGTTACGGGGGATGGTGCAGTTTAATTTATCCTGAAGTACCCGGGGGATGCTGCACAAATTGGCCACAAAATGCAATGTGAATTGGTGTAGATAAGGTTAGTGGCTGCTAAGCTAATACAGAATATGAATAATTACATGGAAAATAAAAAAATAAAAAAGATAATGGATCAACACAAAATATGCAATAGGCTGCTGTGATGTCACATGCCTCAAAATGGAGCTCAATTGACATTTGTTCGGTGTCAGGTTGTATCCAACAGAAATACTGACTTCAAGAATTATAAAAAGCAACACATTAAACAGTTTTGTAGAACATACTTAATTGAGTTGAGTAGCAATGATACGTAACTCTGCTTTTATCTTTGCCAACTGTTAAGAAGAGAGAGGATTTCAATTAGACAACATAAAACAATAATGTAAATTGGACAGCTCATGCAACTAATCTAGATTATAATTCTGCAACTAATCCATACAGTTAGTCTTCATTAGAACATATCTCTATCACTTCTGTCAGAAGGATAAGATGTTCTCAGCCTCCACTAAGCACTTTCTAAATGGCCTCATATCATTATCTTTTGATTAGGCTTACATATTGTATCTTGCAGTATTACAAAGATTTGATGACAACTCGTTAGAGAACTAGAATACAATACTGTGTTTCTTGAAAATACTTGCAGCAGTGAATATTGAAATCACAAATGATAATTTGAACCTTAATTGAATAAATACTGGCGTTAACCATGTTTTACATGTCAATCATTGCTGTGTAATTACACAGTATTCAATATAAATAGAAGAGAAGGTTCATATTAACAAGACTAACTTGGCCAAATTAGGTTTAATGCACCTGTACAAGTCTCATGTGTGTGTCAACACTGTCAGAGAGGTATTAATTTAACTATATGCTTGTTGTTGAGGTTTTATTTTGTGTTTTTCCTACCTCATGTACAAACATGAGAATATAAGAAACACATTTTAATGTTATACAGTCCAGTACCACACCATCACTCTACAGCCTTAGTAATGAAAGTATAGTTGAATTAACCTCTCAAAACTAGTCATTATAAGAAGCCATTGCTCTTGAAAAAACAGACATAAGAGCTGTGGGTGTAACATTTCCCAGGAGCACATCCACAGAACACGTGTGCCGCCTGTTTTTCCACAACTTTCCAGAAGTCTAATAGAGCAACCTCTGACCTGATTCACATGACACCATTATACTTCATGTGCCCTCTCAAGAATCAGCAAATAACAGAAAGTGAATTTTTGAAGGTGAAAATTTGTAGCTTCATTTTATGACTTAATTTTTCTCCTGGGTCAGAGCAGATATGGTCAAAATGCAGGTTTTTCTCGAAGGGGGTGGTACAAAAATTTGCCCATCGCTCATTTATGTGAAAGGCTTAGTGTTTCTACATGGTAACTATGGTATTCTCCCACTAGGCCTCCAAGAGGTCACTTGGCAATTAATCGGTGTGAACAGAACTGAGACATCTGTTTCCTCAGGTTTTTGTTGCTCAACATCAACAGAAAATCTTTCCCTCGCTTGCTGAGGTGGCTGCCACAGCTCATTCTAATGTACTTAATCCTTAATTGGATTAATCCACACAAATCAATGCTGCTGCTGCATCTGAAAATAATCTTGTAAATGTGTATGTAAAGCGCATCACTTTCTGTGTGCCAGACAACCAACTCAGTGTTGTAACAGACAAAAACAGCGACAGACAAACGGTTTTTCTGGGAAGAGACACCAAACTTGATTTGTCCCATGTTGATAATGTTTCCAGGGATTCTGTTTTTTGGTTGTTTTTGTTTTTTTTTTGTTCCTGAAATTTCTCCCCATTTCGGCAGCAGTAATACTGGGAGAGGTCTGGACATTGTTAATTATTTTTATGGACTGGGAATAATATGTTTTGTGATTTTTATCAGCCCACACTTTCAAAAACTAACTGGAATTACCTTATTTATTTTAGTTGTGATATTTTGTGGGAGTCTCTTTCTAAGTGACATCTGCAGTTTTTCCCACACAATTTCTGAGTTGCTCACTTGGCATATGGATCACCAAACCCACGTAGCCAGTGGCAGAGTAGAGCAGAATCAGTCTTTAGATTAGATTATTGAGTCAAGAGTTATTGATCCCTTTGGGGGAAATTAGGTCATTCCAGCAGCAACAGTAATAGGATTCAACATAGGCAAGAAAGAGGAGAATATAATCACACAAATATAAAATAATCAAAATATGGTCAAAGCGCATCTGAGCCGAGTTTGGGTGACAGGGAATATTGAAAGGAGAGAATCTAGTGGGAATTAATTACTGACATCTCACCTGACATGTAGACTAAATCATTATTTTATTGTAATACAGGGGAGTTTCTGCCATGTACATTTTCTCTATTATAGCTCTATTTTAAACTGCCTTTATTATACAGCACTGCACAGCATGGAGCCTTGTATGACATGAGTCCAAAAGGAACACAAACACACACATCAGTCATTTCCTTTCAGAAACTCTTGTTTTTTTCAAGATGGTTCCTGCTAATGAGCAGGTTGGAAGATAATACTGTTCAATCAACTTCTCATCTAACTTGAATCTTCACCCTGATAAAAACCACTCTCAAAGTCAGGCTGTAACATAGTCTATGTGCTTCCTGTGGAAACAGGAGGTGTTCAGTCTCTAGCTATTTGTTATGGAGAGAAATAAGGTGATTTGATTCATGTGCAGAAATATATGATTGTTCAAAGATTTGTAATTAAATTCTTGTTCGGTCTGTTTAGTTAAATGTTCAAGTGCAGCATGAGGTAAAAAAATGTTTTCCAAGAATAAGCAGTTTTTCAGGAAGCCCTCTGTGCCTGCATATATTTTTGTTAAACCTTCTCTCAGGACTGTGTCGGCAGGACATACTCTTCTGTTGGTGTATGAAAATTGGAAAATGAAAACACTTAATCCATAATTCCACAAGCAAAGAGGTTTTTTATAGAGTTTAGATTGATTTGTTTTCTGAATGATGATCAAGTCAGTAGGACATTAGGACAGAGCCCAGCTTGCAGTTCCCTGTGCAATGCAATGTGTTTTTCCAGTATTTATTCAGAAAGAGTGGCGATGCCTACACAGGTTGGAAAGTGAGCTAATTAGTTGGCAAATCAATGTGCTCAGTAGTTCTTCAGCTACCTATGAATTATTTTCATTCTTCACCAGGCATGTGGCTCATGACATCCATGAACTGTTGCAAACTATGCAACACTGCAACCTTATTAATAGACAGCAGGTAAAAGTGAAGTGAGAGTCTGATTTTTTTTTTTTTTTTTTTGTCTTTTCATGAAGTTGGAGGCTGTGCCTGAAGATGCACTCTGGCTAAAACCTGGTGAACTCACATTAAACAAAATGATGCTGCTCGTCCATGACCGAGTTAGCTTACTCGCTAATGGGGTTAGATCATTTACTGCAGTGCTTGTTAGCTCACTTGAGAGCTCACTATCCAAACACTGTGGATGTGAGTTTGCTCTGGGTATTCAAAGCAAACCAGATGACATCAGAGTGTCTTTATCAATTTCTTCCATTTCAATCTGTCTCCGTAATATGCTGTAGATTTATCAAGTGAATGCGAACTGACAATAAATGTGAACCATCCTCAACATTCATGCTATACCTTTACTGCAATACAGATGAACACGTTTTTATTCTTTTGAGTTGGAAACGATCTTTAAAAGAGGAGCAGTCAGCCGTTTATTGGAACTGGCTTGGAGCAGATTGGGATTCAAAAACCATTGTCAGTCATCCACACCTGTACATTTTTCATATACCTTTAGAAATGCGGATATAAGCCATTATTGTACAATATGATTCAATGGGAGCCAAATTCAATACCTTAGTTATTTACCATTCGAGTGTGAATAATCCGTCCCTGTATATGTATTTTAAAGTTCTTTTTTTAATTCCTTAAAACCCGATGCTTCCTCCAATGCACTTTCATTCCTGCACAGAGACCTTGAAGGGTCAATTTGGAAGCGATAGGAAAGGCACCCTTGTGTTACCTAAGCAGAGGGAGCACTGGAGGGGGAGGGGGTGGGGGAAGGCGGGATGGGGGTGAGGAGCTTTATGTGATGGGAAAACATAGGCAAGAACCAACCACTGACTGTCAGGGACAAGCAATCTCCATACACAGTATGATCAAATAACCTTGATGGTGGAAACTGAATTTGATTTAGCAAAAAAAATAAAAAAATAACAGTGACGCTGTATTTTGAACAAGATTTCCATATGGTAATAGGCTACACAGTGAGACACAAATAGGATTCCAATTGTCCCATTAGCTCTGATAAAATCAGGAAAATGTCTGGGCTGGGCTAAAGATCAAACATTGATTGAAGGGAATGTCAGAGGAATTATAGTTATTCCTGACCAAAGGCATTAGCTTTTCTGACGACAACTAAATAGAAGTGCTTCTGCCATGTATTAATGCATTGTGGGTAGGTATTTTCCTTAAAGCATTTGGTGAAAAAAATACCTCCTTTAAAGATAAGCACACACCATTGGGATTTATATTCTGCAAAATGCTGATTAATGTGTTTTTTAAACCAAGTCTGTATGGTTTGCATTTCTGACCAACTGGGCATTCAGACATATTAAATATTTTCCCTTTGGCTTTCCTTATTCTATTCGTTTTTCTCCTGTTAGACCTAAAGTAACCCAGATTAAAAAAAAAAAGAAGAAAAAAAGACCTTTCACAGCTTCATAAAAATGTGCCACTACCCATCAGTCTCCTAGACAAATGGCATCTGAGGAAATGCTGTAAAAGTCTCTCTTTTGTGCAGGTATAAGAAGAGACAGGCATTTCAGTGGAAAGGATAAAAACAAACAGCCTTTCATTTGTTTGTTGCCATTTAAAAGTTGAATATAATCCCCCTATTTTCTATGGATGATTTCAAACTTACTAAAGAGGTATGAAAGTTTGCAACTTTCTCTGTAAAACTTGAGTGAAAGACATTGGCTAGCATTCAGGATTTCAAGTGTTTTTTGAAGACATTACACTGGAGTCGTTTTGAAGTAATGGGGGCTCTGCAAGAGTGTTTCTAATTTGATTCTGAATGAAGAATAGGGCAAGAGTGATTTAGCCTGGCAGGAATCACTGGATAAAATTTTGACATAATGTCAGTTTGACTCAGGGCGTGTCATTTCTATTACAAATGACAAGGCGCTTAACAGTCAGTTAAAACAGAGAGAAGGAGAGGGAGAAAGAAGGGTGAGGTGTGTGGGTGAGATGAGGCAGGATCGAATTTGAAGGCTGGAATAAAGGAGATGTTTGCAGAACGCAGAGGAACAGCTGTTTGATCAGCCAGCAGTCAACAAGCCACTGTAACTCTGGAATTTCATTACTCATTTGTTCCTTTGTCTGATGAAGAAGTCAGACTGCTCATTCTTTGCACTTCATAATAGAAAACAAACATGGCTCTATACTGTGATCACAAAGCACAGCGCACCATTTCCCTGCAGGGTTTTGTTTTCGAAACATAACGTGTATTTCCTGGTTTCTTGTAGTATGCAGGCCAATCAGTCGCAAAGGAGCGGGGTGGGATATTGTAACATTTTTCAGGTCGAAATCTATAATTTTTAATCTCATACTTCCATTTTTCCTCTCGTATCGATCCATTTTGTACCATCAGCAAGCTTCGTGAATGGATTAAGCTACTATGCAAACAAAGAGAATGTGGTGTCCCACCATCAGCGTAGTGATCAATGGCGGAGACAGCCCAGGTCAACATTTTCGATGCCTGTGTTTACTGAGGCAAAGTATTGGAGCAAGAGGGGCCGGTGGAATAGAGGGTGCAAACTCGAATCAATACAACAGCTATCATCATTTGCAGGGTTTATTAATGGCTTTGCCCCGAGCTGGCAAAGAGAGTAACACTCACTTGCATTTGGGCAACCAACACTCCAGCGTTTATGCAGCTCACATCCTATCAATCATCACAGTGTGAGTTGCTCTCAGCAATGGTCTGGCTACCTCCACTCACCTCAGAACCCCCCCTCCCCCCTCCCCCCTCCCCAACCCCTTCAATCAGGTAATGAATGGCATCAATTATGTGGCCGGTCTGCCAAGATATACAAATGATTCAGAATGGGTCAAAGTCTAAAGGCTAGCAAAAAAAAGAAGAGAGAAAAAAAAAACTCAGTTTAATTCAGTTTCTTTCACTCTTTCGCTCTTTGCTGCGGCTCAACAGAGTTTTCATGAATTTTAAAAGGTATATCCACCTGTTCACGACTGACAACAGCATCAGTCACACAGCACACAGCCGTAAGGCAGCGAGTGTTTCCACCAACAGGTGCTGCCTATCCTCGTGGTAGTCAGGAAATTTCCCATTGGAAAAAAAAAAAGGCTTTTCTACTTAGAGACTACAGAACATGTCATCTAGTACATCAGACAGCAGAGAAAAAGACGCAGAGCTTTTCATGGCAGGTGAATTGTTTCTACGGGTTGAGGCAGCTCTGTCTGAAGAGTAGGGGTTCTGTTCAGTCAAATATCATAGCAGTTTAAAGCAAATGAACAAATCCAGTTCCCCTCCTGTCAAATAAAACTGTTTAACACCGGGTGATAGATGAACAATAAAGACATAAAGGTCTGTTATTTTAGGAGCTTACAGAAAAAAAACTATTATAGAGGATTTATGATTGATATGGAGGAAGAGATATGATTAAAAATGTATTTCGACCGAGTGCAGTTCGATCCACAAGCCATCAACCAGAAGCAATATTATAAAACTTTAATGGAATAATGTAGGAATTACACAACAATAGACTGATGGGATGATTATTTCTACTCATGAACCATGAAAGTGTCAGTGGAAGAATTCGGCTGACTGTGCAAGCTCAGCCCGGTTCTTCCCCTGTATGGTTCTCTGCTCTTCAGTCTCTACACAGATTAGATTGCGGTGCTGGCCTCAAGGTGCAGCACCATGTCCATGGGATTAGCCCACTTTAACACAGCTCCCACTGAGCTGACCCACAGACTTAAAATTGTAGTCCTGCTTGACTGGGTCTACTCCACAGGCCGGGGAACCAGATCCAGGATTACCATCTATGGACCCAGAGCTCTGAAGTACAAAGACATGAATGGGACTGCAAAGATCCTCTTGTCTGGTCTTTTACTCTCATCCTCATGTTGCAGTACAAGGCTGAAGGAAATCTGCATCACCTTGTCTAAGACTTAAGTAAATCTGCAGCACCTGCAGCAGCATAATGATGTAAGAGCCTGAGCAGTCTGAAACAGGCATTTAAAGGTATAGTCATATTTTTACTTGCTATGTGATGGTTACTGTAGTAACACTGTCACTGCGTTCACTTGACAACTTATACGAAACTAAAGCTTTAATTAAAAACAACAGATAACATGCTGCGATTCTTTGCTTTATGTATCTTTCAAGGTTAAATAGCCTCCTTTCTTTAAAGTAATTTGCCATAGGACGAAGATGTCAGGGAGTCATCTGTTATGCATTTTATGTTTGGCCTGTATTCCTCCATCAAGTGTTCTTTTGTTGTAGAACTGGGAGATGAACAATGTGTGCACTCTGCTGTGAATTCTCCACAGAATTCTTGACAAGGCTTGAAAGATAAAGCAGGCATCAAATAGTCAGATCTCCACGTGTTTCATTGTTGGTGCAGACTATCTGTCTCTGCATGCAAATTAGGTTTTTTCTTAACGGTACTTTCACTTATTTGTTTCTTACTGTAAAGTTGGAGTTAGGGCCATAAATCTCTATCTGCAGGAATCATGCAAACCAATTTGCAAATAAATGAAAAGAGAGATTTTATTAGGTGCAACAAAAGTATTTCATTTTTTTTCATCTAGACATATCGGATATTGCAATAACATTCATATTATGTCCAGACAGCAATGTTGGCTTCATAAGGTAGACAGCCAGTTGAACTAATATTTAAGTAGACACTGCACACATTTAAATCCCCATTTTAAACAAAGCTGCAGCAAATCTATTTTGCACATTAGCTAATCCAAATTATCTTTAAATACAATGCTCATTCACAGTTCGCCTTCAGTCATAATATTGGGTTATTTACTACATTATGCACACTAAACACAAATTAGCACATAAAAATAAACTGGGCTGGCTGAGTGGTTGATATGCCATGTCTTTAGCGGAACATCAAAATCTTCCAATAGCGTGGCCTGAGGCCACCGGCAAATTAAAGTCTCATCATTATCTGACTTGACTCATATTGTTTATACCCAATGAAATGAGTGGAATTGTCTCTGTAAGGAGTGGTCGAGACATTTCTGGCTGAGGGCACTGCTTAATGTGCCAGTATGCATCAAGAAAATAAATAAATAAATGAACTGGGGTACAGTAGTAGCCTGGAGGTTAAAGAATCCAGCCCAAAACAGAAAGTTTCCCAGTTTGAGGACTCATTTCAGCTGGGAGAGACTGACTGCGGGGGGCTGAATCGACTTTGTAACTACTGTCAGCATGTGTCTGAGCAAGGCATGGAAGCCAGATTCTTGAGCCCTGAAGGCAAGTGACAATATTACAGTGAAAATATATGCACGTATAAAAATGTATGCCGTCGTAAGCTATTTCAGTGCTTATGTCGCTGACCAGGTGGAGATGCACTGTGGCAGTGTTGGACAGCTCACATGTGCAAATGTGTGGATGTCTGTTTTTTCCTGTCGCTAACCCTGCGTGTTATTGCAGAAACCATTTCTGTTGATAATAATGTATTAATATTGAAATGGACTGGACAAAATAGGAATGTATTTTTCCAGATAAGAGGAGCTCTGGTGTGATAAAAATGTTGATACCCTGATCTCATTCAGTTTTAATTATTACTGAACACTCACAGGACTTAACTTAATGTCCTCTGTTTGTATTTACAATTCTGAAGCTAGAATAAATCAATCAATCAATCATATAAAATGAAAAAGACAGAATTTAATTTAAAACAAAGGAAAGTTTTCTTTGTAGTGAAGGTGCAGTTCAGGTTGGGAGACAAGGTCTTGTCACCTGGTGGTCAGTCTCCTCCCAAGGTACTGGAGCATGACCACTGTAGGGGGCAGCCCTGTATCACTGTACATTAACGATACCAAACCAAAGAAAACATATCCCATCTTCCCAGTGCTGCGCACCTGTATGGCCGTGCTACAACAAAACAAACGAACCAACCAAACACCTTCCACTTCCTCATTACTGCGTGCCTCTCCTAATGGTGGACGGTGCCCCAAACTCCACCCCGCTTCCCACCCTTACCTGCTTTCTGCCTAGGCTCTACAAAACAATCAATACCCAAACAGCCATAAAAAACCAAAACACCCAATTGGGATGGAATAATTTTTGTCCATTTTCTTCTCCTCCTCTCTATTTCTCTCTCCATCCCAATAACTCAAAATAAGAATCTATGACAACAAGAAAAAGCTGTCAGTTGTTTTGCTTTTTTGTACTTTGTTATGTTATGAACTTAACGTCCTCTGTTTTTATTCACAGTTCTAAAGCTACAATGGAAAAATATAAGATAAAGAAGGCTATAATTTAATGTGAAACAAAGCTTTGGCAGTAAAAGAAAGTTTTCTTTGAGGTAAAGGTGCAAATCCAACATTATATATAAAGAGAAGTAAATGTGATGGGCAGGGTTAGTGCATCAGTATGTTGGTAATTTCCATAATGTCAGTTTTTATACTACCATTATTATACAAAGCACAATAACCACTTTCATAATTTTTTATTTGCTAGATTGGTATAAATATACTGTCATTATATACTGTAGCTGCAGGAAATTAAATGTATATATACATAACCTAAGGCATCTGTATCTTGGGGCACATAAAGTAAACATGGGGCACATGATAAAGAGTAACATTAAGTTTAAACCAGCTTTCATCGTGTAAATCTTTGTCTTCCAACTATGGTTAAACACTGAGAGGCCATGTTGCAAAGTGTTCTCTTGCTCTCTACAGAGGTGCTTTTTATAGAATACACACAACAGGTTTTGCAGGTAATTCAAACTAAAATGGTCATCACTACATGACTCTGGCTTTTCAGGGGTTTATTTATTATGAAGCAAAGGTTAGGCACGGAAAGTGATAAAAAATACAACATTTACAAACTACCTATTTGTGTACACAACTGTGATATTCGCTGACATTTTGTGAATAGAAGAACATGTTTGAATTGTGCCAAATCAAGGATGCTGCATGTGCCGAGAAAATGTTGCTGCATGAGATTTCGGGGAAAATTATATCACTGTCGCCTAGAATTCTTTTCATCTTGCTTCTTTGATGCAAAATTGGTTTGGTGCAGCCGAGCACTTAACAACATCACAGGGTGTGAGGAATATTTTCCTTTCTGCACAGAAAGCACTGAATACTAGAAATACTGTTTTAGAATATTGTTTTTGTGAGCAACAACATGTACTTTGTTTAATGTTATCTCTTAAGTGCAGTATTAAGATTTGTGTGTACAAAGGCTATTTTCCAAAGACAATTTTAAGATAAAAAGGACTTCTCAGTAGAAACTGTTGTTTAATGACCAGCAATCGAGAAATCTCCTGAAACTATCTGAGGACAAACTGACACTTAGTGAGGATATTTAGAGAAACAAGTCAGCTCCGTCTTTATTATCACTGAATATCAAAATCTGTAGGAATACTCATCCACATTAAACACACAAGCACAAAGATGCATACAAATGCATTAGAACATTGTCACTTGAAAACAAACAAAATATCATCCATCAACATTTTTTTACCAGCAGGCCAGGGACCGGTTTTAATGAAGCAAGATTATTGACTGAGCAATATGTACTACATATATATATATATGTGTATATATATATATATATATATATGTACATATAGTATGTAGATACAGTCGTTAACCTGGCGAAAGAAAAAGACGTCTACAGCTGGGACGCCCCTGTAGTCTAATGGCAGGAAGGCATTCATAGCATTGTACACAGCTGGCAAATCACAGTGTGACGTGGGCGTGAATGTCAGATTGTTGGTGTTGGAAAGGTGTGTGTGTGTGTGTGTGTGTGTGTGTGTGTGTGTGTGTGTGTGTGTGGGTGTGGGTGTGGGTGTGTTTGTGGGTGTGTGTGGGGGGGGGGGTTCCACAGCTATTCAACCACATTAAGGTGCATATCCAACACATCTATACAATACAAAGGCAAAACAGTCCCAGCCAGATGAATAACTCCATCCAAAGTCCAACTGAAACTAACACAAAGTTTTGACTATTTGTTAAATTCAGACACATTTGTGCTGTGAAGGAAAGCGCTGCTCTTTCTGTCCTCCTTTCTGCTCCTATTCAGACACACAGAAAAAACAAACTGGCACCGACACAACGTCATCAGTCACTACAGTTTAAATGTAGTGACGTGATTCTGAATGGCGGGAGAGAAATCTGGTTATTGACCTGCTGCATGTATACACGGGTTTAACCAGGTTACTTAAGTGCATGTAAACATACTGATTAGGATTTATCTTCCTTCTTGAAGTTGTTTAGATATTTCAGTCTGGACCAAAGTGGTGGACCCAATTACTGACCATTGTACCATCCCTACAGCCAAACTGCATGCATACCTGAAAAATCCAGATATCCAGGCTGTCTGAGCGCTATCATGTTTCACTAAACCTAAATCAGTGAAATCAGTGGTGACCTGAATAAAGTGTCTCACAGAGCTGATAATCCAGGATAACCCAGAAAACTCAAAGAGAGCCTTGAACTCTCTTTATGTGCCAGAGTCTGGTCTGTTGCTGGCATGATCACCGTAAAGCTCCGTTCATGTTGGAGTGAAAGGGCTGCCAAAATGCTTTGTGGGTATTCTGTGCTGAAATGGGCGGCTACTGTCTCTCCTGCTGGTTTTCCTGCTGGCACAGTTAACAGCTTTTTCAAGTATGCATGCATTGTGACAGTGCAAATTCAAACATACTGCAACAGACGAGCACTCTGTCTCATTTCGGTTACTTCCATTAGTACATTTCCATGTAGTACACTGGGTTCAATGTGCACTTACTTGTGTAGTGTGTGAATCACAACAGGGTAGTGTTGCCTCAAATCTGTGGCTTTTGTGCACTTACCAGAACTGGCAATCACAACATTTATCACATCACTCGTGAAAATATCTACCAGCTTTTGCTCACATGACTTAAAAATGAACACACTTTTATTTGCTTGTATTCCCCTTGTTTCACATGGGAACATCTGTAGCTTCCTTGGCCGCCATTTTTTTTTTTTTTTTTTGAAAATAGGTTGGTGGTCCCCTTCCGCTACCTCGCCAAGATGGCGACCATTGAGGGTGAGATGTATTAAGCATTTCACACTCAACTTTTTGGCCGTTTATTTACACCATCCGGATGCTCAAAGTGCTCCGCATGTTGCCGTCATTGTCACTCTATGACCGAGCTTATGCTCTCAAAATAGCAAGTGCAAGTACATGAGAAACACAGTAAGGCCTGGTCAGCATTTGGAATAGTTAATGAGAGTGAGTCCTCCAATATTTGAATTGTTTTTGTTCATGATGAGGCTTAGACTATGTAGGGCATCAACAAAGTGGTGAAAAAATACCACAAACAGCTGTTTCAAAAATGACTATAGAGTTAAATCAACCTCTTGACAGTACTCTCCAAGACTGCACATTGTAAGTAGAGCCAGACCGATACGCCGATTTAAGATAATTGCACATAAATCAGTATTGGCATTTATAATATAATTTTCTTTCTTGTCAATATAGCACTGACACCTTCTGTAAAACACATGCTTGCAGTCTATCTGTTGCTAAATTAGTTAGTCACGAAGCTAGCTACTGCCATGGTTTGTCAGTGGAAGACAGCTAATGAGCTGTTAACATACTGTGTTATACACATTCTGCCTAAATGACATAATGGTACACACATCCAAGACTGGCACGTCAGTACAGTTACAGTCAATGGATTGGCAACACCAGAAATATCACACCGACAGTTTGTCTGGAAAGGTTTAGAGCTGAGACACGAGGCCTTTTCAGAATTAACACTAACCCCTCTCGGCTAATGTTGGACCGTCACATTTCAAAACAGCTGGCTAGAGGCGGTAAGATTATTATACCAGCGGAGAACCACTACAAATAAACAGGTACACACTCAGATAAGTAAATGTCAATGAAAGCTGATACAGACGTTGCCCATGTCCACCTCCCTCTCATTTTTTTGTTCTTTTACTGCAGCTGCGTTCACTCTCAGTCACTGTATCAGTTTATTGGATCATCAAATATGACATGTTTTTAAACGACATAAATAGTGGTTGGAAAAAAATTTCCTGGAGCTTCATAGAGACAGAAATAAAACTCGTGAATGGATAAACTGGATAAATGAACCGATTATAATTAGTCTTTGTGATAGACTTGGTGTCACTGTCACAAATCCATTAAATCCAGTACCTATTAGTTTTGTAAAATATTTATGATATGTGTATATATTTTGTAACGTCAGAATCAGCCTTAAAAATTAATGAAAAAAATTCACAAATTCATTATTATTTTCATGCAATTTTATGGAATTACATTGTTAGTTATTTTGTCCAATGCTGTATGTTTGTTTAAAACATTTGACTGCTACTATAAAAGACTTACCACAGTTTGAAAAAACCCAACTTTATCTATGATGTTATTCTGTCTGTATTTATTTCCTATGTCCTGTAATCAGTGGCTGCTGATTAGATTGCAGCTGTGTGGTTTCCATGATTATATGGATAAATAAATTCAACCCTGAACATTGAAATAACGCTGTCGGGGAGACATAAGCTTAAATTTAAAGATAGTGCATATCAGTCCAAACATATTGGTTCCAGGGCCTCTAAGCTATCAGTCTGAAGAAACCGTCTTAGTCCAAAAGAAAAACATTTAGAGAATTTCCATTTTTCCCTTTTGCCTCGGAGGAGAAACTGAAAAACAAAGTTGTTTAATGCCTCATATGATATCAACCTTATGTCAGTACTGAGAACAGTCTTTCACCAAATCATTTTTAGACTTTTATAACCGAGAGTAAGAAACGAAACAAAAAAAAAAGAAGAAATCTTAGCAAAGTTTATTTTATGAGCACCAAGTTATCCTGAAGAGTGGGGTGGATATAGCTTGCACATGAATGGAAAATACCTAAACAATAGCTCGTCCTCAGGGCTGGACACAGCTCTCAATACATGAACCAGACGTCAACAATAACAACAAAATCTTTTAAACAACTCCCACACTGAGCAAGACAGTCTTTTGTAGCGTCAGATTTTGGGTATCTATAGTCATATTGAAAACGTACTCAGTTTTGCATTATCTCTGTCCACATTTATGTCTGCTCTACAGGGACTGCACAGCAACAACAAATTAGCAAAACAAAACACTTGACTGTTTTTTTTTTTTTTTTTGCTTTGTTTCCTCGGCAGGCAGGGTTTTTATATAGTATGAATGCACAAATGTTGTTTATATCACCTTCCCACATCAGTGCACCCGCTAAATCAAATGAAACACTGTTGGCATCGCATCATAAACACGTCTTATAGGGTGACAGAAAAACAGGCAAATCAATCAGTCAGTTAGTAGATGAAAGCAGCTGCTTCCACTGCAGTGTTTTGCAGGAGTTTAATTGGTGAGGAGGTGATGATGACAAATGGACAGAGGTCGTTCATCTCCTGCAGCCGAGGGCACAATTGTCATCTCAAGGGCGAGGAGGCGGAGAGAGTTAAGAGTGTTTGAGAAAAGGGATCCGGCACATTATTCAACCATTTTGAAAACACTGTGCTCCACATATCGGTCTTGAGGTTGCACTTATTTGCACTTATTTTACCTCCAGGTCTGCATAATGTACAACAGAATGCATGATATTATTTCTGCAACCCAGCATAGTGAATGGGCAAGAAAAGGGCTTGTTTGTTGTCCACATATTATGTCCATATCTCTGCAGTTGTGAATCTCCAGCTGTTATCTCTCAGGCCTGGCAGCTTAAAGGTTTGGATTTTCCTCCATGGAAGCTTCTGTCCTCTCAGGCAACAGGTCTCTCTAATGATGGGAAATTATGCTTGTAGCACGTCAATTATGGTGCAAAAATACTCTCGATCAGCTCTGTATCATTTCTTGAGGCTTTGCATTTCTCTCATAAGATGTTTTCTTTGTTATTCCAGTTTCCTTCCCACTCAAAGGAGAAGGGAAAAAATAAACAATGGCAAATACTTTTTCTGTGTTCATTTTAACAACTAGTTCTAATAAAACAACAAATTGCTTTTTTTTTCTCTTTTCGTGAAGAGGCATTTCATTTCATATTTTGACAAGACTCAAAAGACAAACCATTGTAGTCAAATTTGCAAGTGAGCCATGTGTGATCCAGATTTATAAAGCACCAACGGCCTGTGAAGGCCTATTACCTAATCATTGTCAGCCTGTCACTGCAGATGACCTCTTCTCCACAGAAACACAGAGAAGAGCAGCAAAGTGAAATTCCAAAACAGTAGGCGCCTGCTGTTAGGTAGCCTCCTCCATATGGCGCCCAGATTTTTTTATTCTTTTTTTTCTCGCTCCCTCTTTTTAATTAACACCTTTTGGAAAGCAGCAGTCCCTTTTCCAACAGGACAGGTCAGAGTTGTGAGAAACGCTCTCTCGCTCGCTCTCTCTCTCTCTCGCTCTCTTTCTCTCTCTCTCTCTCTCTCTCTCTCTCTCTCTCTCTCTCTCTCTCTCTCTCTCTCTCTCTCTCTCTCTCTCTCCCTCCCAGGCTGTTTTTCAAGCACAGAAGGAACAAAAAAAAAAAAAAAAAAAAAAAGGAGAAAACTCACTTAAACAGAACCAAAGATGTTGGTTACTGCCTCTGTAACAAGTTTATGAATACTTTTATGATGGCCAGTTGGGAGCAGATCTCCACAACAGGCTGAACATTTAACAGACTGTATCATCACCTCATAAAGCTGATACTCTCATAGCCAACACTTGACACATCCAGCTGAAACAGAGGAACAAGCACTGGGGGAGGGAGGGGAGCAACACCTTTCACACAGATGGAGTAATTTGACCCATTCTTATAAAAAAATATTGATTAGTGCAGGTTTAAGATAATGGAATAATATTTACATATTGAACACATTACAGGTCCTCTCCTAGATTTGTTAAAATGCTCTGCTTTGAATACCAATTTGTGTCTGATGAAGTTTTTCCAACAAAAATGTTTAATTATCTTGTTGAAAATCATTAAATTACTCCCACTCTCTTTCTCTTATGGAAAATTCCTGAATGTATGAATATGCAAACACAGATATGACTGTAAAAAGAAAAAGGGCTGGACAGCATCTGCACTGCCCACATAAAGTAAACTGCTTCGGAGTAGTCGAGGGAATGTTGATGTTTTATTCCTCTTTCATTACAAGTGTTTTGTGTTTTTCATTTATTTGGACAATTTCTCTTGGTCTCGAGGAAGAAAGCCGATTCGCAAGGTGTTGTTAACCTCAGCTCCAAAATTATTTGCAAAACACAAAGACCTCTTACACAGCTTAATACTGAACAAGTCCTCAAAAAGGCAGATGAGATTATCAATGATCTCAGATGTCCTCTATGAATACTTCAAGTTTATGCTTTTACATCATTAAATGCACTTTTAATTTGGACTTCTGCTCCTTTTTGACTTAATATGTATCTCTGTGGTTTTGGACTTTGGCCAGCTGTAGACTCTATTTTAATTCTGTCTAATGTTTGGGTTGTTTTTATGTGTGTAGGTGAATCGGCTATGTGTGCTCTGTTGGCAGAGGTAGTGTCTTGAATTGCCCCTTATGGGAAAAGTGAAGTATCTTGAACAGCGATATTGCTCATTTCAAAAGTTAAACAGTTGGACACAAAATGCCTCTTCCTTGACTTGAAAAGTCCAGTCTCTCTCTGTGTTTACAGGAGGCGTCAGGTTTTTCCACATCACAGTGGTCTAAGTTGCTTATTGGACCACGATGTTGTGATGTTGCACAGTCATGGTTGTGCGCACGTGTTAAACTGAGATTTAAGGTGAGAGACTTTCCTCCTTCGGAAAATAAATGTGAAAACTGTCTTCTTGTGTCAGACTCTGCACAGTGAAGTTCAAACCTACAAGTAAAGAAACAATAAGTAAAACACAATATGGAGCAGAGGGAGTCACAGGCTTCTGAAGCTTTTTTGGGGGTGTTACATTCTCACCTGTTGCTATTATCATCTTTTTATGCTTTTACTTATGTTTTATTCAGATTTGTGTGAAAAATATGAAATAAAAACATGTTTATGTAAATGGCCTGGAGTCTAAATGCAGAGGGTAGCATTAAGTGCTACATGGACACTGTATTGTTGCTCCTCTTTGGCTTTAAGAGCGATAGACTTGTTGCATCGGGAGGCCTTTTTGTCATTTCTCATGGTATCAGTGTTGCCAACGTATGCTTGAAAATTCAGTCAATTTGGTGGCACTGAACTATGACACTATTACAGAGTCAATTAGGTAGGCTACAGTCTAAAGCACTCCTATTCTTAGGGCTTAGTGTGCAGATTCAGGATTGCCTACGGCGTTTCTGGGCCCTAGTCATGGGAAAGAGGTCAGCAGGAAGTCAATTGGTTTGATTGAAACCACTGCCCTTGCTTTAGAAGTGAGGTGAAAAATAAAATGGTCCATTATACAGCCATGAAGAATGCGGTAAAGGGTTTGTGTCGATCCGTCTGTTAATGGGATATCTGGTGATATCTCAAAAAGAGTAGACGGATTGGCCTGACAGAGGGCCCTGTAATTAAATTCACTTTTTTTTTTTTTTTTTTTTTTACCTAAATGTGATATGGCAGACGCAACCGCTATCCAACATGGCTGAAGCTCTGAGGGATGATTCATTGCGGCACTGTGTTCTGGTGTTTAAAATCATCACTGTGATTAGCTTGATGGAGGCGATACTAACTAAAGGTCAAAATTTCAAACGCTGACAGCTTTCATCATAGCTGGATATGAGGTGTAAAAGAAATTATGCCATTTTAATTCACAAAAGCCACATTTCTGTCACCCCAAACTTCCTACACGGTCACTTATTTTATCTGTAATTACAGCTGAAAACACAATACAGATGTTTGACATATTTTTTCAGTTTCTGAGAAAGTTAGAGAAGACAGAAATTAATTTTATTCTGAAGTGCTAGAACTGACTATATTTATCAAAATGTCCTTTTCATCCAACCACCATGAACAAGTCAGTGCACCATTTCATCTTTTGCCACAGTACCATTAAATTAAAAGAGAAAGGGAGGAAGGGGAAATGTTGACCCTTTTTCTATTTTGACAAAAACAAACTTCAAACTTGTTCACTGAATGTGAATCTGGCAGTTTTAATAAAGATGTTTGGATTTATTATGGTAAAGGGAATTTGACTGAACTTCCTCTTCATTATCATGCAATATTGGTTGGAAACATACTTTTATTTTGAATATAGATCACACAATAATTTCTGCAAGCATACCTCAAATCATTATGTTCACGATAGCATGGTATTTGAGCAATAGTGAGCAAATATCTAACAATCAAGTGTTTGTGAATGGAAAATGTTGCAAAAAATTGGTAAATTTCTTTTTTATCTGTCATCTAACTGTACTCACACTGACTCTCGAATTCCTGTAAGAGTTTGTGTGTTTATTAAAAAAAAAAAAAAATGAAAAGAAGCCATTCAATAAGTGACAAAGCTTGAAAACTGAAAAACATGTGCTGTGCTGTCAGACTTCAACAGTTTTCACACTGACATGTCAAAAAGCCTAAAGCTAATTGTCCTCCCTCCTTTGTGCCTCAGCACATTAACCATAGCAGGAAATATTTTACTTTCAAGTCTCATATCAGCTGCAATTCACTAAATTGAAGAGATCTGACATTGACCTGTAAAAAAACACAAATAATTAGATAAACGGTGTATTGTGTAAAAGCATGCAGTATTAGAAAAAAGTAGCATCCTGGTAGTTTCATGGTTACTACTTGCATTTTCTTTTTTAAATGGACACAATGTGTCAGGTCAATCAAGGTATTTGATTCAGTAAGACTAGAGAGAATCATCATCACCTTTACAATCTACTACAACACAGTAGTCTATCAAACATTTTCGTTGAGTTTTTGTCACTCATTTCTATAATAATCTTTGAGGACGTGAAGTGTGTGTGAACCAAAACAATAAATTATGGGCCTTAAAACCAAAACAATGAGCTTAAAGAGGCCACAATGCGGAAGGGAACTGCAGTCGAGTGATAATTCTCTGATTTATTTCCAACAAGTCCTCCAACCTGAAAAAAAAAAGACCTATATGGTTGTCAGACCATCTGTTACAACCCATTGGAGTGTCTCCTGACATAGCGCCCCTATGGCGTACCAGACTTTGGTTGTCATGGTTAAAATAATAAAAAACCGGACTGTACCGAGAGCAGCGTAGCCACCTCCGTTACTATAATAACAGTCATGTCTTGGTTAGGTTTAGGAAAAGGTCGTGATTTGGGTTAAAATAACATTAAACAATCTTTGTTGTCATAGTTACAATAATAACAACGTGGCAAACTTTATCGAACAGTTATGGATACTAGAAACATCATAAACTGCTGGTTTCACATGGGAATCGAACAACACTTTTCTGTGTCATATTCCTGTTATGTTGACGCATCCATCCACCCCAACCCTGTCATAATTACTACGGTCACTAAATGTCGCCTAGCAACAAAATGTTACTTTTTACAGTCTCTTTTTTTTCCCATTACACAGTCATTTAATCCATTGGTAAAACAAAAACATTGACTGTTGGCAGCTTTAAATATTTATAGATCAATATTAGTGGTGGGTAAACAAGCCACATAAAATAAAGATTTGTTTGATGTCCGCTGATATCATGTTTACCTGAGTTTTTTTCAAGTGTTTTTTGAAGTGTAGTCAATGAGAAAGTTGTTGTTGACGGTTAAAAATCCTGCAATGTTAAATAATCCCTTTTAAAGAATTCAAAAAACACCCCGTTTCTTTGCCTGGATCCAGATTTGCACTAAAAACTAATCACTTGTCCCTTGGCCCCTGGCTGAAGTCTCCAAGGTTTCTCTGAAATCTTTTAATAAGTTTGGGAGATATCCTGCCAACAAACAAACTAGACCACAAACAAACTCCCCCTGGCAGAGGTAAAAATGACTAAATCTGATATTGATTTTTAGATCTCACTTATTTTTCATGGGCAGCCTTTTTCAAAGTAGCTGTTGCACTCTGACACAGAACATGCCACGCAGATATTTAATGGACGGCCAAATAAATACAGCTCAACTGTCTGTAATAATATGATTTTAAATATTACCATGTTTGAGGATACAGATTACAGACAGACATACTTTTATAGCACCCTCTTCTAGCCTCTAAATGTCCGTCTGTGTTTTTCCCCTGTTGTACATCCTGCATTTTACTTATCCACACATCGTTTTACAGTATAATACCACACATCACTGACTAAAATGAATTGTGTGAAATCATTGTGTGCATGTCTGGTATTGGACTATATGTGCTCTCACTTGATCTAACACAGTGTTTCAAGCTGAAAGTCTGAGATCAACTAACTTGAATGCACAAAAATGAAACAGCCTTTTTTAAAGTCAGAAGCATCTAGAGGTTGAAAAAAAAAAAGAAAAACCAAAGAAATCAAGATGGCGCGTTTCACACGTTAATTATTTACTTGAATGGCATCACAGACCAAACACACAAAAAGACATGTGTGGTGAACAAATAACAGGGGAAAGATGTACAATTAGGAAACTCAGTGGAGCAGAAAAACAACAAATTGTGTTTTCAGACCTAATAGTATTGTATTTCTTTGGTTTAATTGAACATGAACTGAGCACGGACAGAGCATAACAGATTAAAGTATACAACAAGCTGCACTGATGGGGCTTGCAGTGGGAAATATGACTTGGAAATTTATTTTTCAAAAAAAAACAAACGACATCACAGGGATGTAATTTCGTCTGGCACGTCAGACCCACATAGGCAGCTAAAGTTACACTTGGCAAGAAAAGAGAATAATTTGCAAGGAGAGATTATTTCAAATCTCCTCACATATCCACAAAAACAACCCCCCGACGCAAAGCACACCAACAACACTTTGCATTGTAAATGCAGCTGCAAGGTAAAAAAAAAAAAAAAAGTTAACTTTCTAGCATCAAACGGTTTGCATTTCAGGATCCGGTTTTGCTCCTTGAACTGGCTGTCACTTCAGCACTTCAAGTCCTCCATGAACTTTTGTGACTCTTCTCCAATTCACATTTAATTTGCAAAACCACAGCACAGCGCCTGAGAAAATTATTACGGCGAATAGTTCACATATGGCATTTTAAATGTTGTGAGCTACCATGCTTCATATAAGATCAACATACAGTATGATCTCATTCAGCTCTGACCTCCATTGAATTACCCACTGACAGACGTCCTCATTAATCCTGCCATAACCAATCAGTATTGGTGATTTAGTGCTATTAGTATTCAGCATGAGGACATCTGTGTCTTGTTTTTGTTTATTTATTTATTTTTTCTTCAAGGAACAGCTATACTCACTGACAAAGAGGTCTTTACATAATGTATTCAAATTAGAGCACAGAGCAGGAAGGCTGTAGTTTGCAGTGGAATTAAAAAGCAGTCGTGTTTTATAGGACTTCTGCAAGGTTAGCAGACTCACTGCTGTTTTTACAAGGTCTGACTTAAGCAGGAAATTACTGGATTTTTTTTTTGCCTTGAATTATTATATGAAAGCCACGAGACAGGAAATGGGCCGTTGGTAATGTTAAATACAGGCACAGTGAAGGAAGTGACACTAAAATTTCAGTTTAAACAGAAAACTTTTGGCAGCTCATCTCGTGTTCTGTATCCATAAGATGTGAAGCCAGGATCTCTCAGTGGGTCTTCATCACTCACAGAGTTACAACTCAAGGAGCTGATGCCATTATATTGTACTTTAAATACTATTTATACGTGTTCCTTGTTCGTGTCGGTCTAAACACAAGAATGCAAACACAAGACACGTGTTTACTGTTGGCCATTGTGTGAGATTGAGTCAGTTTGTGTTTAAAAATTCTGATTGCAGGACTGAGATATTACTGATGCCTACCAGTGTTAGCCTATTGCTAATTATTTGTGTGCTCATTAGTTTTTAGTGTACCCTGGAAACTGCTGTTGGGTTGTGACTAAGTGTCATTGTTCCCTATGGACAGCAGCATTACTTGCAATTCTTTCTCTAAGCATCATGTGTTGTCAAAGTGGTTATGTGTTGTTTTTTTTTTTGTCTATTTGCTTGTGTCACTGTGCCTTTAGGTGAAAAAGAAGAAACATCCCTCCTGGACGAGGCAATGCCAGTCAAACGTGCTGTTAAGTTCAACTGAAGTCATTTTAGTTTCCTAATCTTTCAATATTGACTTCAATATATCATTATGATTTTAACTGCAGTGTGTATTGGCTGTGGAAAATTATATCTCACTGAAAACCGGTTTATTATAAGTGTGATTTCTTATGTAAAAATATGCAGGAAGCACAGAGGAAGAGTTTCTAAAACACAGGGCACAAAATAGGAAGAGTAATATATTCATTACCAGGCGATAATGAAAACAATACCAGGTATTGTTTTCAGTTTGTGAGTCTGTGTGTATGTGTGTGTGTGTGTGTGTGTGTGACAGAAAGCGTACACAGAGGATGAGACACACATTCATACACTCGTGTGGTTATTTACTAAAAGTCCCACGTGTGTTTGTGTGTGTGTGTGTGTGTGTGTGTGTGTGTATCTGTGTGTGATTAGTACAACTCAGCCACGCAGAGGCATGTGTGACTCCTGATACACAGGGATGTGTGTGTACGTGACTCTTAACTCTAATCATTATCGATATCTGTTTATCTCATCTATGCAGCTTTACTTTTAACTTCAGTTAGTTACTATAATAATTATTTGGTGAGACATTTGACACTTTATTTTACTTTTGCTTAAAAGAAAGTTGTAAAAGAGCCTATGATGAGGCTTGGAGAGGGGACATCTCCTTCATAAAAACGAGGATAAAGAAATTGTGTTAAATATGGAGTTATAACTGACTAGTCTAATGTGTGGAAGTCTGTATGGTTACACCGCAGCCAGGTGTCATTTTCAGGTGATTTCATGAAGCTAAACACAGTGAACAGCTGTGCGTAACAGCACTGCACTCTGGCGTGACACTTTATTAAACATTTACATCTTGTGTCCACTTTGCGCTGCTCTGACATAATCTGATTTGAGGTGGTGGAATCCAGTGCTCACATAATTCAAACAGGAAAAAAAAAAAAATGTTCTGGTTGTTGATGTCTCGACTTGAACATTTTATTTGGCCGTGTTGATCTCACATAGAATATGACTGTTTATATCTGGAAGGCACCTCACTATAAATAAAAAGCAGAAAAAGAAGAGGGAGAGAAAGCGGTTCAACCATTGTGGCAAAGACGGACTGCATGACTGTGGCTGTCTCGACACCGCAGCAGCTATTTGTCACTATTAGTTTCCATTAATCTTTGCGAAGACATAGTTAAGATAACACCAGGATCGTCTTCTACTGTGGCATGTGAGAAACTGCAGTGATGGCGTGGTTTTCATGCTTCTCACTTATCTAAACCCATCCATTTAAGTAAACACCCGAAATGACCGATAATGGAGCCTGTTTGAGTCAACTGGACAAGCGGGTCATCACACACAAATGGCTGAAGTGATGAAATGCTGTCACGACTGCAGTGGAGACACACACTCCCTACAGCAGTCTACCATAAACTAAAGGATGATCTGAAGCATTAAGACAGTTAAAGTGTGATCTTTAAGGTTACTACACATCACTTCTGGATTCAAACACGCAATGCACTCAAACTCTGTAATAAAGGTCCAAAAGGGAAATACCTGCAACAAAGAAACACACGGGTTCATCTTTAGAAAAAACAAACTTAAAACAAAAGAATCAAATGTTTGTTCCTAACAGCCGTGTTACAACCCACGTGAGACTTGATAGAGCTGCATCCAGAAGCATTACTCCACAGTTTAGCCTTTCATGTTTATTTAGTAACAACACAAATCCTCTAACCTGGTTTTTTGTGTTCATTGACTCCTCTTTCCCCCAGTCAGAGAAAGAGTTGAGCAATCAGATCTCTGCAGGCGGGATTAAGAAAAATGTCTTCCTACGTTGCTAGTTAGCTGCCCTGCAACAGAGAAATGGTCACTAATAGCCCCTTTCCACTACATGGTACCAGCTCATGCAGTTTGTTTTCCATCAGGCAAAAGTTGATAGTACTTAGTACCAGGTCCTGTTTTTGGTGTCACCACTGCATAGGTTCTAAGTGATCCTATCTGCAGTAGAAAAAGAAGCACCCAGTACGGAGCGAGTCGAGTCGGTATCGTGTGGTGGAAAAAACGTGTGGACGAGACTGACACAGATTTACAGATTATTGTGTGTTGCCTTGAGGAAATAACAACCCTGAGAAAAATTGTACTACTCTTGGCAGAGGTTTAGTTTCTACTAAAAATCATGTCAGCAGGACGAATGCGTCACTCAACAAAACAAAATAACATCTCTAAAGTAGATATTAACTAGACTAACTTTGATTCGGTCTTTTTGAATAAACTAAAGAATTTTTTTTTTGCATTTCACTTTGTAGATCATGACACTGGAACTAGTAGAGCTAAAAATGTATTTCTTCCATACTGCAAGGTGTGTAGTGTCCACTGTTGTTATAAACAAAGAGTACAAGTATTCAACTATGTGACTCGAAGAGCAGCGGGTCAGTGTGTCTCTCTGGGTCTGAGGCCAAAACTAATTCAACAGTTCTTGCACGTCTTCCAAATTTATCGTTTGATTTTTAGGGCGTGAGGTAATAAAAGTGTTTTTATGGGAAAGCTACAAACTCCTCAAGAGGAGGAAGAAAGAGCACTACATGTAAAAAAAAAAAAAAAAAAAAGAAGAAAAAATGAAATCCGCACAGCTCAAATTAAAGGCCTGTTTTCTCTAGTTGACGCAGTGATGAACATACTAAATGATTCGGCTCTGATGGGTGTAAAACATTCAAACATTTAGTGCTTGGTTTCGGTCACGAGGGATCTAGATATCCCACTGACCTGCCTCTAGCCTTTTGTCAAAACTCAACGTGTGAGGGAAAAGAAGCTTTCAAGACCTCATAACATGCATATCCACTCATTTATACAGAGCAAAAGAAAAATCTTTACAGGGCAAGATGATGATGATGTTTTTTGTCATAAATGCTTATTGGCTAGAGCTGCTCACCATTCTCAAAAATTGTCTTTACACAGCTCTCAATGCAGGATTGTTGCAGATTTTTTTGCTGACACAATTTAATATCTTTGCATGTCTGAGGACGGAATATCTGACCTTCTCAAACTTAATGAGGTTTGCTGACAGCTGTGCAAGAACCAGACAGTTCCATCCAACACCAGAACTCTGTCTCAGACCTCAAAACTTTTTCAGACAGCTAAATTGGGACAGATTTAGCTGCCCCCTCATTGAGCTGGGTACCAGGGTGGAATGACAAGAGTCTACTCTACAGAGTTTTGCAAGTCGCACGCATACACACACACACACACACACACACACAGAGGACAATAATCTATATTGCACCTCCCAGAATAAAACAGAAGAAGAAGCCTTTTTGCTGTAGTATTTGTTCTCTGTGGGAGCTCCATGCATCGGGTCACTGTGTGTGTGTAGGTGGTGCATAAATTCATGACTCAGTCTATGGAGAGGAATGTGTAATTTTAATTAATTTGCAGTTAATTGTTTGATACCTCCTGCTGGTATTTTCCTTTGATAGTTTTTTGAGAACACTTTATCAGGCTTTCATGCGACACTGCAAATAAACTCGCACTCATTATGGAAAAGAGTTATTTAAGCCTCCGTGACTCTAAACTGGTCGACAGTACCTACCGCAGAGAGTGGCAGGTACAGTGTGTATTCCTACAGGATCTACAGTTTACAGTATGTATGAAGACATGTCTTGGCTTCTTGGCACAGTGTCCTCACTGTCCTGAGAGCTACAGGAAGCTCAGAACCAATCCTTCAGACAAACATGCCACACTATGGCTCTCTAAATCCCACCAGTGAAATCCTGTTGGAGAAACACTGGAAACTTTGCTTTGACGGCACAAAAAACATCTCAGTCTGCGCTTGCAAGGACTCGAAGCGTTAGTCATTTCGTGCATGTGTAGTGGGTCTAACTCTCTGATGTATTGTGGGTACGGACCATTCTTCCCGGGAACTGTCTCTCAGGGTCTTATTGCAGGCACCAGACAACAGCATAACCTTCCTGCACCTGTAGAGAAAGAAATCATTCACATAAATGCTCTGTCCCTGATTCATGCATGAAAATAGATAACAACGCTTAATGTCACATATGTAGCAAAAACACAGAAAGTAAACAGAGCGCAGAAATTGTTTACCTTTCTGAAGAACAAAAAGTAGAGGTAAAGGTAGTAGAAGTGTTCGGTTCATAGAATGAAACGAGCAAAACACACAACATTCACTTTTTCTTTTTTAGAGGGAAGTGCACAAACTCTACATGAAAACATAATTACACCCATAAACTTACATCACTCGGGAAACCATGGGAAAAGTAAGAAATCGTGTTTTCACATGAAAATGAAAGTCTCCTCTAAATCAACATTGGATTGCACAGGAATTTGTGATGCCTTGTACTCATAATTTAGATCAACAACACACACACTACTGCACACTGTCACATCAGTCCCTGTCCCACAAAACTGCTAGAATATATTCCAAGTGAGACCTAACTAATGGTCAGTCACTCTTCAGGAAAATACGGCATTTCACTGTCTCAGTTTTCCCCAGGTAAACTGATGAAGTGGTCGATTCCATGACGTCAGCTATGATTGTTTATTTGTATCCAATCATATTCTAATTAAATCAACACGACTAATTATGTATTATGCCATTATTTAATGTTTAATTCACAACTGAATGTTTTGTTTCTGTGAGTCATCTGATACAGTGACGGTATTGTTGTATATTTGATAGAATGACATCTTTAAACCTCTGTGTGTCCAGGTGGTGTGTGCATCTCCCAGTCGGTCAAAATTCCCCGGGAGCCCAAGCAGGGAGAGTTTGACAAGGTCATCCGGCGACTCAGAGAAAACCCAAATGCAAGAGTGGTCATACTTTTTGCCAATGAAGACGATATCAGGTAAGGCCTATTAGTGGCTACAAAACACCGCTTTGAAGATTAGAAAAAAACATGGCCACAGCAGACTGCTTAGAAACACGACCGCATACAGCCGTTTCAGTACAGCTCTGCCAGACCACTGTGTAATGAATTGCAAAACAAAATCAAAGTGGAGCTGGTTCGGACGCCGACCTTATCCATGGCAGCATCTGTTTTCCTCACCTTTGCAGGCGGCTACTCCATGCTGCTAAAAAGGCCAACCAGACAGGTCATTTCATCTGGGTGGGCTCGGACAGCTGGGGCTCAAAGATCTCTCCGGTTGTGCACCAAGAGGAGATGGCAGAGGGAGCCGTCACCATCCTGCCCAAGCGCCAGTCCATCAAAGGTACCGAGACGAGCATCGCGCATACATCAGATCTGCCTGTCTTTCTAAAACCATGTTCATGTTTCAGTGAAGTATTATTTTCTTGTGTCACAGAACTGTGTCTGTTTGCAGAAGAATACGAGTTGCTTTGTAATGCTTAACCGCTTTTATTTGATCATCAAATGTCTGAAAACAAAGATTCAGCCAAGCCAAGCCAAAAAAAAAAGCACCAAAGTAAATTGAACATATGCAATATTCAATTAATTATACTGTATAAAACAACAGAGCTCTGACTCACAAACAGAAGCAATACTGTTGTTTACACTGACACTGACTGTCAATGACAATAAACCCATTGATCTCTTCAGGGTTTGATCGTTACTTCATCAGCCGAACGCTGGAAAACAACAGAAGGAATATCTGGTTTGCTGAGTTCTGGGAGAACAACTTCAGCTGCAAACTCAGCCGTCACGCCGTGAAGAAAGGGTCCGGGCTCAAAAAGTGCACAAGTAAGATATTCTGCTGTTGGGGGAAAAAATCTTGTGTTCTTTCTTGTTCAAACTTTTAACCAACTTGGAAACATTCTTTTGACTTCTTGAGGGAGGTGACACATTCGTCTCATGGTGAATGTGTTTTGACAGCATTGCCCACCTATTAAAAGTGGAGCAGCTATACATTCAGTATTCAAAATCACAATTCATCTCGCAGCTCATTTCAGTGCTGCACTCTATTTCTGCTGAGTCGAACGTGTTTACCCACATGGCTATAACGAGTGAATGGCTTAGCCGGGCTGCATGGTTAAAGCTTCAGGCTCAGCTCTATACGTTTCACAGCTGTGGATAGCACAGTCTGTCTTGAGGTGGAAAAATACTGCGCATTTAATTAAGATTTAAACACCAATTAAGTTACTCAACATACATTTAAAAGATGAAGGTTATCGGGTGTTATCTGGGAGTTTCCTGACAGTCCTCTCCCTTATTTTAATAATTTTCAGTTTAATTACTTTCAAAGAATCTGTTACTTTTTGCCGCATTTAATAGTGATCAGTATAAATGATTCTTTAATCTTGATAAAGGCAAAATGAATGAACATGAGCAGCAGCAGCGTTTGAAGGTCATGACTGAAGACGAGTGGCATAATTACATACATTGTGTATAATTGTATATGTTCTTTTTCTGTTGGGGGGGGGGGGGGTTATTCAGCAGGACCTGAAGTCAGTTGTTTGCATTTACACCTGGTCATGTATGCATATTTATATTGATAGCAGGTTAAAACAACTAGTCCATCACCAAAAAAAACCTTTGATAACCTTTTAATTAGCAGCTATTATTAATCAGTGTTTGTTAGCACTGTCTTGTTAAAACAGGAGACTGCAACTTGAAAGAGTGCATTTTGTACTTTGTTCTATTTTTTATGTATCTATCTGTATCCGTAGCCTCTGGTGCCACTTACCTTATCAGATACCACTCACAGATCAGCAAGCTAGCTCATAAATGTCACCTAGCCTACCAATGCCTCCGGCTTCCTCCAGCTTGTCTGTGTGTCAGGTTGTAGAGTCAAAAGTCTCCCAAGTTTAAACATCTGTAAAAACACAAGTTAATAAAGAAGGGCGCACGCACACACTGAATAGTCCTTCCCCAGCATTATGACGTCATCTTTTTGACTACAAACCTGATATCATGTTGAGTATGCACTACCGTGAAGCATTTTTGTGGGTTATGAATATGTTTTGGATGCATTACGTAAAAGATGTCTAGCTTGACCCTCAGTTGTCATTATTTAAAAGAAATAGATAAAGCAGAATCTCTAACTTCACCAAGCCAAGTATCATGGACAACAGAACTTCAAGTTCAGTAACTGGACTATTATGGCAGCACTAGACAGTTTTGTACCTTTGACTATTTTAATGTTACTAATATTTGCTTTTCTAAAGTGCTGAGGATTGAGAGCTTATTCAATAAACTAAGAGTTAGATCCTGTAATTTCATACACAAATTGCTACTATCCTTTCCTGAATTCACAAATAAAAAGTCAACTTCAGATTCAGTTTATTTTTCAGATATGGCAGGGTCATGCATTGGAGAACATTGCAAATTATACATCATGGAGCCTTACATTATGCACACACAAATAGAAAATGAAAGATTTGTTTGATTTAATGATGCAAATTTAATACAGTCAGCCTCAGCCTGTTTAAATAAAGATATAAAGATAGCTTATCTCACAGTGAGGATTGAGTCGTGCACAACAAATAAAGATAAAGAAAAACAGCATTACAGTTTATTACATAATATAGCTGGAGAATAGGGTGTGAAGTTGAGGGGCACACAGGAAAGAAAAGCAGAATAGATCAGCACATCATTACAGGGCACAAAGTCGGAAAATCACTTACTTTCACATTCATACTTGAGGGCAATTCCAAGACTCTTGTCCGACTGAATTATGTGTCTTCAGGCAGAAACTACACAAACTCCAGGGAATCAAAGGGAATCAAAGTAACAACCTTCTTTCTGAGAGATGACAGTGCTAACCACTGAACCACCACGCTGCCCTAGAGCCAGATGTGTGTACGCACAATCTGCATACACTACTTTCCACACAGACACTGGTATTTATAAACAGGAACGTGTCGTGACAGTGTGTGTGCGATATGTCCATGCATGCTTTACACAACAGTTATCCAGACCTCCGTGACTGAACTGAGTTTCACATGCTGCAGGACTGCGGCTAAATGAAAGAAAACATCAAAGAGGGGATCTGGGCAAAACATTTTTTAAATTTTTTTATTTTAATTTTTTCAGTACTTATGCTTCCATGTACAGTAGCATTTATGAACGTGTAGATTAACACTCTTTCCTTCATTCTACAAGTACAATTTTGTCATACTATTCTATACTACTATACTACTATGCATTAAGTGTCAAGTCATGACAGAATCATAATAGAAGTTATCTCAGGGCACTTTTCATATAGAGCAGGTCCAGACTGTACTCTTTATTATATTTATTTACAGAGACCCAACATTCCCCCCATGAGCAAGCACTTGGCGACAGTGGCAAGGAAAAACTTACTCTTAACAGGTAGAAACCTTGAGCAGAACCAGGCTCTGGGTGTGCGACCATCTGTCTCGACCGGTTGGGTTGAGAGGAAGAGAGAGAGAGAGAGCAAGCGAGCAGGGGGAAAGAGAATATAGATATGCTTCCACACACTGATGTATGATGATGATGATGATGATGATGATGATGATGATGATGATGATGATGATGATGATGATGATAATAAAAGGTGTTAAGCAGGATCATGGGAGCAGTAGTTGGAGTGCAACCACAGATCCCGACTCCAGAGTCAGAATTACCTGCAGAAAGCGATAGGAGGAGAGAGACGAGGAAGCACAAAGCTATAGGAGAGAGAAGAAGCCGAGTTAGTGACATGCATTAATGGGATATGAATGCGTACAGATGGAGAGGGAGAGGAGGAGAGAGGAGCCCGGTGCATCATGGGAAGTCCCCTGGTAGTCTAGGTCTATAGCAGCATAACTAAGGGATGGATCAAGGCAAGCCTGAGCCAGCCCGAACTATAAGCGTTATCAAAGAGGAAAGTTTTAAGTCTCCTCTTAAACATGGAGAGGCTGTCTGCTTCTTGGATCCAAACTGGAAGAGGCTTCCACAGGAGATGAGCTTGAAAGCTGAAGGCTCCGCCTCCCATTCTACTTTTGGAGACAGACAGGAACCACATGTAAGCCTGCACTCTGGGAGCGCAGTGTTTTAGTGGGGTAACGGGGTACTATGAGATATGATGGTGCCGGACCATTAAGGGGTTTTGTCGGTGAAGAGAAGGATTTAAGATTCTATTCTGGATTTTACAAGGAGCCAGTGCAGAGAAGATATATGGGATAAATATGATCTTTTTTCCTCATTTTTGTCAGTAAACTGGAGAGTCTTTAGAGACTTGTTGGGGGATCCTGATCATAAAGAAATGTCTACTTCCATCCTATAAGTAACAAATGCATGGACTAGTTTTTCTGCATATTTCTGAGGCACGATTTTGCCTCATTCCTGCAATGTTATGTTGGTGCATTAAAAAAGGCAGTTTGAATTTAAAGGACACATCCTGATCACAGTGGTGCTGGAGGCCAGAGCAATGCCGTCTAGACTGACTGTGTCTTTAGATAATCTGTTTCTATGGTGTTTGGAGGCCAAATACGATAACTTGAGTTTTGTCTGAGTTCAACTGCAGAACATTGCAGGTCATCTGGGTCTTTATGTCCTTAAGGCCAGGCGGTTTCATCTGGCGTCATTGATAAATATAATTGGGTATCATCTGCACGACAATGAAAGTTTATGGGGTGTTTCCTAATAATGTTGCCTAAAGATAGAATTGGTCCAAGCACACTCAAAGTTTCCTCACAGTGTACTGCTTGTGCTGTGGAAAAGGACAAGACAAATTCATTAGTACAGCCACAGGCGTGTCAGCCACTTGAATTAATGCCCAAAGTTTCGCGATAAAAGCCTTGTAGCCTTCCTTTATGCTGTAGGTAGGCTTTTTTCGTGTGACTCGCCATCAGCAAGTTATTTTGGAGATATTTAAACTTTCATCAGTTGTATGGCAAAGAAGAAACAACTGGAATTAATTGATTGTATGAAAACATTATTTCTTTTGAAAAAGGGAAACTAAAAGCAGCAAAGTGGTGAGCAGAACCTGACGCTGTTATTGCAGTGATGGAATTAGTGCCGTGGATATGTACATTTTACTGAATCACCACATGAGCTGTGATGAGGCTACAGGTTAGTTCATCATTAGGGTTTTTTTTTTTTTTTTTCTTTTACTCCTTTACATCTGCTTCATGAGCAACTGGCCTTTATTTGTCTTCACTGGCCATTATTTGAATTTACAAAATATCATGGATATGAATTGGGTGGATGAAATATGAGAAACACAATATAGTTCAACAGCACCACAATATACATCCTGCACAAAAAAAATTGAATGAACACCTCTTTTTAAAACAGTCAAACAAAAACTATATTTGTGTGTATTAATGTAGGATTTATAGCACAGCTGTTGCATTAGACTATATTTGCTTTAGCCAGGTATACCTAATAATAAACTGGCAACTGAGTGCATATTGTTTCACAACGCTGTATGCACCACTAATGGCTGTGGATTTTAGATGGGTGATATTAAGTAACTGAGATTTTGACATTATATTAGTGATGATGAAGCTATCCCTTTAATGTCTCTGGTTGTAATAGAGCAATCAGAGATTAGGACTGTTTTATGGCAATACTGAAAGCACAGTATATTTATAAATGTGATGAATAATATGTCAGGTAATTCATTATATATAACCCACGAGCAGACATTCCCATCTGATTATTTTATTATTAATTATTACGTTTTCTAAAAAGTATATCATTCATTTTGTGTGTATGTTTGTATATATATATGTGTGTGTATATATATATATATATATATATATATATCATTTAGTATATCATCGTCACGCTCACAGCACATGCTCTTTAATGACATCCAAATGAGGAGAGAAAGACCCCAGTGTAAACTCATCTGTTTATTTATAGACTCAGGATTTAACAAAGGAACGTCTTGGCCAAACAATGAAGAAGTAGAACAGCGCCGCTGAAACAGTACAGACTCACTAAATACACTAGAGACAAAGTATAACTTTTACTCAAGAGGTGGGCTGCAAAACCAACAGCTGGCGTTGTCTTCACAGGCAGTAAATCCCAACACTAAGCACTGTGCAGAGATAACACAGAGGGTTACATGTAGGGTAGCACTCAGGTGGATAAGATAAAACTGATACATGATTTAGTCTTTAGATTGGTAGGAGTGACCCCAGGTTACTGCCGGTGGGAATGCCAGCGAGAACACCGGCAAGCTCCTCGGGGAGCAGCAGTGACAGTTCAGGAGTCTGTCGTCTGATCAACACCCTGGATAACACTCGACACATGTGTTTATAATTTCACTGTATCTCAGATGTAGAATATGGAACAATGTGCTTTTAAATTTGGCACAAAGACGGTGTATATTTCCGCTGCTGGGCATATAAAAGCTTCTATTCTTGAATCTGAAGAGACTTTTATGCATCTGCCCCTGGAGTAATAATATGGAAGGTTAAAGGAATATTTACAAGAATCTATATTAGTCTAAAAGATGAAATTAAGTTAACTCAGTTAAATCAGGTTGATGTAGCAAAATTCTCAAATATATTTATAGGTAATAGACATGTTAGCAAAACATAAAAATAAAAATTTACATTTACATGCATCCAACTTTAGGTTTTAAGTAAGATTTAAATCTTTAAAAAGCAATATAACGAATCTGACTGTTGGAGAAGTGAATGTGGTTGTGTGGATAGAGCGGTGAGTATCTCTTTTGTCACTCACAGTGCTCATTACAGACATTTTTAATGTTGAACTTCACTCTCGGCTCTGCTTCATGGGCAGGGAGTCTCACAGCATTTGTTTGAGGTTAAAGTGTGACACTCATGGCGCCTCTCCACTGGTGGAGTGCCCCGCCGTGCCTCTGAGGCAGCTGTGAGAGAACCACATGGGGCATGCTGCAGAATCATCGGTGTCCTGAGAGGGTAGACTGCTCAGCGTGATCAAAGGATAAGGAGGACATGAGTGACTGAGGGAAAAAAAAAAGTGAGACTTGTCTTTTATCTGTGAATGAAGGAGATGTAAAACTGATATTGATTAATGTGGAAAAGAGAGGTAAGGTAGAGCAGAGACCCATAGTAAAGGCTTCTTATTTCTCCTGTGAATACTGTAAGCGATGTTTGGAAGCAGCAGGAAATACAGCGATATACAGATAAAGCAAGCATATGCCGAGCTTTTTCATCGAAGTATCTACTTTTTAAAGCACTTANTATATATATATATATATATATATCATTTAGTATATCATCGTCACGCTCACAGCACATGCTCTTTAATGACATCCAAATGAGGAGAGAAAGACCCCAGTGTAAACTCATCTGTTTATTTATAGACTCAGGATTTAACAAAGGAACGTCTTGGCCAAACAATGAAGAAGTAGAACAGCGCCACTGAAACAGTACAGACTCACTAAATACACTAGAGACAAAGTATAACTTTTACTCAAGAGGTGGGCTGCAAAACCAACAGCTGGCGTTGTCTTCACAGGCAGTAAATCCCAACACTAAGCACTGTGCAGAGATAACACAGAGGGTTACATGTAGGGTAGCACTCAGGTGGATAAGATAAAACTGATACATGATTTAGTCTTTAGATTGGTAGGAGTGACCCCAGGTTACTGCCGGTGGGAATGCCAGCGAGAACACCGGCAAGCTCCTCGGGGAGCAGCAGTGACAGTTCAGGAGTCTGTCGTCTGATCAACACCCTGGATAACACTCGACACATGTGTTTATAATTTCACTGTATCTCAGATGTAGAATATGGAACAATGTGCTTTTAAATTTGGCACAAAGACGGTGTATATTTCCGCTGCTGGGCATATAAAAGCTTCTATTCTTGAATCTGAAGAGACTTTTATGCATCTGCCCCTGGAGTAATAATATGGAAGGTTAAAGGAATATTTACAAGAATCTATATTAGTCTAAAAGATGAAATTAAGTTAACTCAGTTAAATCAGGTTGATGTAGCAAAATTCTCAAATATATTTATAGGTAATAGACATGTTAGCAAAACATAAAAATAAAAATTTACATTTACATGCATCCAACTTTAGGTTTTAAGTAAGATTTAAATCTTTAAAAAGCAATATAACGAATCTGACTGTTGGAGAAGTGAATGTGGTTGTGTGGATAGAGCGGTGAGTATCTCTTTTGTCACTCACAGTGCTCATTACAGACATTTTTAATGTTGAACTTCACTCTCGGCTCTGCTTCATGGGCAGGGAGTCTCACAGCATTTGTTTGAGGTTAAAGTGTGACACTCATGGCGCCTCTCCACTGGTGGAGTGCCCCGCCGTGCCTCTGAGGCAGCTGTGAGAGAACCACATGGGGCATGCTGCAGAATCATCGGTGTCCTGAGAGGGTAGACTGCTCAGCGTGATCAAAGGATAAGGAGGACATGAGTGACTGAGGGAAAAAAAAAAGTGAGACTTGTCTTTTATCTGTGAATGAAGGAGATGTAAAACTGATATTGATTAATGTGGAAAAGAGAGGTAAGGTAGAGCAGAGACCCATAGTAAAGGCTTCTTATTTCTCCTGTGAATACTGTAAGCGATGTTTGGAAGCAGCAGGAAATACAGCGATATACAGATAAAGCAAGCATATGCCGAGCTTTTTCATCGAAGTATCTACTTTTTAAAGCACTTATCCTGCTCAGGGTTGCAGGAGGCCAGGGGGATGCAAGTTTATACCAGACATCATCAAATTTTACATTTATACATGAAGACAAAAAGAAAACAAAGGAAAAAACATGTTTTTAAAGCTGCACTAATAATCAGTTTAAAGTAGCTGTTTTACTGGTTAAGTCTAATTAGCTGGAAATTTAATTGGGAGCTTTCAACTACTTTCCTCTTTCTAGCATGATCCTGCTACCTAGATCCTTCACATAGATAAGGACTCACACTCTGGACTTTTTGAAGAACAAAAACACACAGTCCACTCTCCAGTGTGTCTTTCCAGACATCAAAACCATACAAAGTGGTGTTTTTTTTTTTTAACTGAGGAAACCGTCCATGGCTGGGGTGAAGTAGAACAGACAGGGAGCAGAGAGCATATAAACCAGACAACAGTGAAGATTTTCATGTTGTAGTTTGGCCAGCTTACAGAGCTGATGTTCATTAAGTACGGCCGACTGAATTTGCTGGCTACAGTCTTTATATAGCTGATAAAGTCAACAACCGGCAACTAAACTATTCATAAACCTTAGACAGCTTGTAAACACATAAAATGTTGTAAGTCATAATTTAAATTGTGGCTTTTATTGATCTCTTTAAAATCACAATTTTGATATAAAAATGATAAATCCCTTTGCCCTAAAATATGTGGTCACTAGCTGATTCCAGCTTCTCAAAGGATTTGCTGATTTTCTTTGTTTTATGTCTTTTATCATCACTTAATGAAAAGCATAGTTAACAGATTAACAGCAAATATAATTATTTGTCGTGGCAAAAAAAAAATAAGAAGAAAAAGAAAAAGTGAATAAATGCTTTAGTTGTAATTTCACATATAAGAAGATATATGCCAAAATATGTAATGAAGAGCAGCACACATAGCGCCAGCCCCATCGCCTTGGCAGGAAAAGACTGGATGGCCTGTGGCCAGACACAACCTAAAAGAAAGGTTAAAGGTTCTGGGCCCACACACAGTGTCACAAAATGTCTTGTGTGACACTTCAGAGTGGAAGACACCCACACTTTGCTTCTGCTTTGCTTAATCTGAATGGATTTCTCTGAAAACAAAACGCCAGCCTGGAAAATGTGTGTGAGAGAGCCAAAATGCCAATGAGGGGGGAGCTAAAGAGAGAGAGAGAGAGGTGGAGGGAAAAAGGGAAATGGTCTTATGGAGAGGAGACAATACAAAGTTAGTGTGGGTGGCCTGCCAAGCCTGCAAGAGAAATATCACTCTCAAACCCACTCTGGCTCGCAGGATTCCCTGTGGCATAAGCATGTCGGCCAAACTGTGACAATCTCTGTCCAATCAAGGCCCTGTGGCCCTTAATTACTGAGCCGTAACCTCCAACAATAATTCATGCATTTCAAAAGCTCATGAGATAATCAGGGACATTAAACTGCCTCTGGTCTGCTGGAGATGTAGCAAATGAAAGATGGCTGACAGGAGACCTCTGTTGATTTGAGGGCTAGCACACTTTCAGACTGAAGTGTCTATTGAAAATTGCTTGAACCTTAAGAGGACAGATGTTGCATGATAAATGACTGTTCTGTTACAAAATGTGTGGTTATGGATCAGTAGTATTCACATGTCCACAACATTAACAGTCGCTAATAAGTAGTGACATTGACCACATGCAGTAGACTATAAATGATTGATATTTCTTTTTGGAGAAGCAGAGTTTAATATTGATCAGGTTACGTTGTTCATGATCTTATAATCATTGTAATGGTCATTGAGCATGTATATACACCAAGGCCAGAAACAAATATAATATCAGCTTGGTCCAATACACTGATAGTGGATAGAAAATCCTAAACCATAACTATCTGAATTTTTTTTTTTTTTTTTTATATTTGCAAATTCAATTATTTTATGAAGGTCTGGGCCAGAAAATGACACTATTTCCACAAAAATGTTCAAAATATGAAAGTTAAATAACTTAATATCACACCTTGGGAAATGTATAAGGCTATTTATGGCAATTACACACCTGCCATTTTTTTGGAAACATCAACAAGGTCATTAGGTAAGACTCAAACATGTATTTACAGTAGATGTGTCCTGCTTGTCATCTTATTTCATTCAGTATTTGGCCTCTGTATCAGTGTTATTCAACAAGATGAATCGGCAATGATGTATCAATCCTTAAGAAAATACAGCATACATTTTAATTCTTTTTTTTTTTTTTTACTGTTGACTTTGCATTGTGCTGCATGTCAGTGAAAAAACTACTTTGCCATAGTGTGTGCTACTGCGGGAGTCCAAACTGTAGCCAGCAGATAGAAGTATGAGTTTCACCACATGTACATACTGCATGTTAGATTAGATAGTGATCCCGACATCAAAGTGAATGGCTGATTGTGTTTGCTTTGGTTTTTATTATTCATTATTACTAAAAGTGCTGGTGTATCAAAAACCCTTCATAGTAGAAATCTGGATTTTGCTTTGTTAGGAGAGGAAAATCAATCATGAACAAAAAAAATACAGAAAAAAAAACATTCTACCTTCCCTATACATTATCCAAAGACATCTGACATGCTCATCCATTATGTAATTTTAACAATTTTGACCACACTATTTCACACTTTTACTAAATATGGTGGCAAGTGATTCAGATAAAGAGATCTACAGTCCATCGGGCGATTTTTACCCAACGGTATAGCCATTATTTGAACATTTACAGTGGCAGATTCCCCACTGTGCGCTTGTTAACTTGCAAAAGCTTAACTGAATTCCATTTAGCAGGTATATAAATATATGCAGCTCTATCATTAGCTCATCCCTGGAAAATTAGTCTATTGTTAATCTAAATTGAACACACCTGCTTTTTATAATCACTTGTGCACATGCAGCAGAGCTTTAAGGTTTGGTGCTCATGAGGAGAAAGGGGAAGTTGGGATTGGCATGTTGTATCTGCCTCTCAGAACCCGCCTCCTCGTAGTAATTAACAATCACAAAAACCTATGGAACAACCTGGGCCGGGATTAATAAACTCCTATCGCAAGTTATTACATTGAGCCTGTGAGCGGATTATCCCTTGTCCTGTGAATGGATGTCTCCATTTCCTGCTTCTCTCATTCCTCAGTGTATTGGCGTCTAAATACATTCAGGCAATATAGACTGAGTTCACATTTGGACACTCAGTCAAACGGGTCGGGATTCTCAGACTCGATCGAATGGGATCATACTATAATCATTTTTTTTTAAGTTTCTAATAGAAAATGGCACGAGGCATATAGGTATTAGTCTATGGCATAGACATATACAGTAGGCCCAAGACTTAATGTTTGCAAAATCACTCAGAGGGAGGTCCACGAGTTCCAGCTGGACAGACAAGAAAGAGTTTTTGTTTTTTAACTGATGAGATTTCCCAGAGGAGAAAACCTTGCACTCCAGATATTGGAATTGATTTGCTCCTCTACAGCAATCCAGATATTTACCTTCTGGCTAATTGCAAGAGGCAAGACCCATTCAGCTCAGAAAGAATAAGACTGGCTGAGGCTTTTCTTCTCTGCTGTTTGGACTGATGCCACACCCTCCATTTAAAAGTTTCAGCTCATTCCACGTGGTTTGCACAGAGCTGTCCGGTCCAGTCTGAGCTGCCCTCCCAAGCAGTGGCGAGACAGGAGAGAAGTGTTGAAAAGATAACTTTTAGTGACCGTTGGCAAAGGGAAGCGGCATCTTCAAGTAATTCCATAATTGAGATGGATCTTTTCAAAAACTTTTTAAGGGTACTATTATGCATATTAGATGTCTGGACCAGGCACTAAATACGCTGCTTCACTGTCAGCCTCCTTCAAACAAGGGTCAGGGGCAAAGGCACAAGTAGATAATTCTTTAAGCTGGACCCACTCACAGAAACCACTCAAGTCTTTTAAGTGAATACATTTTTCTTGATCACATGATGTAGCTGAATTACACATCTTTTTCCTGATTATTTTGAACCCACTTGTGAAATCCTTTTCAGTCCCCCTCACGATTACTGAACATGGATGCTAATGTCTGACTCAGCCTCGCACTTGACATGGTTAACAGTGAGCTAAATGTGAGACCACAGAGGAAGCAGCTTCCATAATTTAAATGCATATAACTAATGAACGAAATAACACACACATGCATGTGATGTGTCTAATTTCTATATGTCTGTGTCTTACAGATCAGGAGCGGATAGGAAAGGACTCGAATTATGAGCAGGAAGGAAAGGTGCAGTTTGTTATTGATGCCGTTTACGCGATGGCCCATGCCCTGCACAACATGCACCAGGAGCTCTGCCCAGGGAAAGTGGGCCTCTGCGCTAAAATGGATCCTATCAACGGCACTCATCTGCTGAAGCACATCCGTCGTCTGAATTTTGCAGGTGAGTTATGTTTATTGATTCTGAAAAGCCTGTTTGTCTCAACTCAAGAGGTATTCTATTGTGAGCTTTTTAAAACACTCAGACATTTCAGCTGACAAACACATTCCCATTCTCTCATTAACAGAAAATTGGACTGTCCAAGGCTGCAGTGTAGTCAGGTGCCAAAAATCAGTCATGCAAAGACTCCAGTATCATTGTATTTCAGGCCAAACCATGGTACATTCAGATTCAGACAGCACGTAACAAAAACTTTGCAAACGTGTTCAATTTCTGGACCGAAGACCAACAGACAGAGAGTGCCATGTTAAGTTATATTAGAAGGACATTTCTGGCACAATGAGACACTTTTGAAAACATTTCCTTCCAGTTTACATCATTTTAACATCTCATGGGTCAGAGCCCAACACCTTACCTGCTTTCCTTTGTTGTGTGACCTGTTTTCCATTTCCTCCATGTAGCCTCACATTATACCCAGCTATTAGTCAAGTTCACATTCATGACAGGCATATTAATAATTAACTGTTTTCACACAAAGAGCGGTGATCCGGAGTTTCATTATATAGACATTGCCCTTTTAAAGCAAAGCAATTTAAGACAATTAAAATTCTTTCATAGAGACTTGAGTATGCAGTGTTTGTACAGATAAATTATTCATTTGAACTCCTGCTCTTCAAGCTAATTTGTCATTCTAATATCTACTTGTTGCATTGGCAGAATGTCAATTTAATGTTTTATTCATATCTCAGAAGTGAAAGAAAATATTTTCCTTCAAAAAATTGAATGGAGGATTTTGCTTTGGCTTTCATGTCACTAAAGATCAGGGACATTTTTATTGTGAAAGAGAATATGCCACTGTTCACAATGGCTTTTGTACATTAGGAATGTTCGGGTTTTGACAAACAGTAATGTTCTCTGTGGTGAGAAATAACTTACTCCTAATGTTGTCTGGAAAGCACCACTGCTGCCAGACCCGATGGCAACCCCTCTGTCCAGTGTGTCATTGTCTGTGGACTGCATTGGTGCAACATCTTGCTTACAGATCTTGTATCTGCACTGATGTTTTTGTATTGTTTTTGGCAGGCCAGCTTGCATTTGAAGCTTTGAATTCAGGGACATGTTTAAAGGACAGTTAATCATAGCTGTGATGAACAAGCCTCTGAATCACCCCACATCTCTGATTTGTTCAGTGATTTAAATAATTGTGGCATTGTGCTTACCGACATCTGTTTTTATGAGTTGGAGAAACAAGAGCTTTGTACATTAAAGGGGACGTCATTCCTGTATAGCTACCCATCTGAAATAGCATATAATTCACAAGTGTGGATGAGATTGATGCAACTATCCAGGTTGTTGTAAGTTGACTTACAGGAGAAAAAAAAAAAAAAAACACTCAAATTGACATATTTGTTTGATCGTCCTGAAAAACCTTAACTGCCCCAAGCAACCTCTACTGCAGTTTCTGTGTCAGCTGAAACTCGCTAATGATTTGTTTGTGTGTTCTTGCTTTAACAGTAAACCAGTGGGTATTAGATACCTATTTTTAGGGTGGTTCCCTTGTAGAGGTTCTTATTATAGCAACAAGCTGCTTTCTGCCACAGTAAGATTGTATACAGGTTTAGGTATGAATGTAAGAATAGAAATTTTAAACTCATGGACATTTTCAGCTCAGAACTGAGATAAATGTCTTTCTTCAATATGATATTCAACATTTGCTCAGCCTTTACTAACTTCAGTTTATCAATGTAAAGCTACTGATTTGATTCCCATGGCTTGCTGGGAAATCAGGTGGGAAAAGTAAACAGTCTCCTTCAAGAACAACCATTAAAATATCTTTAATCCCCAAATGTAGCAGCTCAGCTGCTAGGAATCCAATAGCATGTGGGAGAAAAACAACTGATGGACTGCTGTTCACAACATGCAGTATGCTGGGTTCAGTGCTTCTTGTGATCTGTTGTAAAACAGCTTCTGTTTTCTCCCTTTTTTCCCAGACAAGAATCTTTTATTTCTGATGTCTATGTCTAGATACATTGGGTTTATATAATTATCTACAAAGGGATGCAGTAGGTTTCTATTTGCATAAACTGCATGTAATGTAATGTTTTATTCCACCTCTATATATATTCTTTTCAGGAGACAGCACTGCGCCTGGCACCAAGTTCAGAGTAGGAGTTTTTAAATGCAACCACTCAGGGACGAAATGGCAACTTTTATTCCTCCCTTTGGCACTAACGTTTGCATTCTATAAGAAATGTTTGGGTTTGGTTATTTTACACCAAATAAAACAAGCATTGTTAAAAAGAAATCTGAGAAATCATACACAGTTAATTTAAAAAATGATGGGGAAAAAAATGTGGACTGTAATTGCATCCAAAATAGAAATCAACATTTTTTAAAATTGGTTGTACAATGAGGACTGAGTGGTGCTCCTCATAAAGTGGCTTCAACAAGGTTTTAAGCCTGCAATCAGGGACAGGAAGCTCCAGTGCAGTCCCGTACTGTAGGTCCTTTTGAGCTGATTTTTTTTTTTTCTAACCAGGCACACTGTATAAATGTTACAGCACCATCTGACCAGAGGGGTTGCCTTGAGGTTACACTACACTCCATCTAATTGCATCAGCACACAGCAGTGTATTGAACTTGTCCAGATACATAAAACAACCTAACTGCTGAGATTGGACTTGCTGGCCTGTGTATTATATTTTCACAGACGATATTTATCTCTGTGTTGTGATATTAGTATGTTACGCGCCAGTAAACACACAAAATAGTCATCCCTTTTTTTTTTTCTTGCAAAATAGCAATCGACAGAAATGTATGTAAAAGTAGGTCTTTTTTTTTTTGTTGTTGTGATGAATCATTCTTGAGGCCGAGCCAGCAAGAATCTATTGTTACACATTTCTGTTCATTGTCAGCAGTTTTAGCGGACATCTGCTAAAAATAATTCACATTTCTTCCTCTGCAGAGCTGCACAGCTCTCAAAAGTCCAGTAAATCCACATCCGCAGCAAATATATTGTGTCTAATATGTACCGAAACTCAGTTTATAAAAGGTCAAATGTCAAAAAGCTTATTAAAAACCAAAGACGCGCATGGTGGCCAATCTCCTGGCTCGCTCACAAAACCAGATATCTATGATATCTCAGTGGACTGTCAGGGTCTCAACAGGGGACGCAGTAAGCTAGCTGATGACAGATAACCTTTTAGAAAAGATGAAAAGTAATCTGACAAAAGTATTTGCTTGGCTGGGATATTTTCACTAGTCTGGGAATATCTGTGCGCTTCTTGAAGAGCCTTTACATTTTCTCCGATCAATGAAGCTTCGTCAGTGAATGAAGCTTCCCATCAGTGTTTCTTGTCTCTTGCTATCATGTCAGAGAGAAGTGTTTCTGTGACTGTCTAAAAAGCAGTGGCCTTTCCAGCGTCAGCCTCACCGGGGACAGCGGAGTGTAGAAAGAAGGCGAGTTCTCAGGGTTTTCCATCTTTCCACACCTCTTTCTCTCCTGTCAAGGGTGTGCGGCATCTTCAGTGTTGTGTAGCTCAAAAGATGATTCCAGCTGACATATTTTTTTCATAATGCAAAAGGTCTTCTTTTTCTTTCATGGGCATGCTACCGAGTCCTGTTCATAAAAATCTCTATCTAACATGATGAGAATAGACAGTTCTAAATATAAAGCCCATTCATCTTAGTTCAGTTTGTACTGTTGTCACCTTAAAGCTAAAAATGTATGTTAAATTCTCAAATAGCTTCTTTTTTAACTCACCTGCAGAGAGAACCCAGTCTTCATTTGTAATTTCCCTGTTTTGATGTGATCATATTTACAGTGTATCTGCACACTTGCACACCAAATTGAATGCTTTCTAAGATGTCACCAAGGCAAGTGTAATGCCCTCTCCTCAGCTGACCAAATGTACATTAGAGCTTGGAAAAGATGTTTTCAGTCAATCCCAGTATTAATATGAATATATTTGTGTTTTGATGCGTATCTCCATATAACACACATATGCAAAAAATAACTGAAATATGTCAAAATATAAAAATCCAAATGTTTAATGCTATGAACTGCATTGCAGTATGATGCATTATGTGAAACAAGAACTATTCACACATCTACAACAAAACCTATCATAACTAATTATGGCAACTTTTCACTACAATTTGCTGGAAATCCTTAATTTAGACAACAGAAGTAGATAAAACTATAAATCAATAGCGTTCAATCCACATGGGCTGATATGATATTTCTCATGGGTCCAGGCGTCACCTCAAAATTTTAGACTTCTCAAAATTCAAAGTAAGACATTTTATGGCCTTAAATGAAAGAAGAAAATGTAATTAAAAGTTAATCTGCAGATACCCTGGTTTAAGGTTAGATTTATGGTCTCTCATGACCTGCTCTTGATTTAACATGCTATTAAAGTGAGACTATGTAACTTTATTTAAGTTACTATTTAGCATTTTTGTCTTTATTTGATAGTTGAAAATATAGAAGGAGACAGGAAATAAAGGGAACAATGGCCATTCTTGTTATGTGCTATGTGCCTTAACCATTAGGCCACTGGGTGCCCCAAATATGTCACTTTTGAAAGAAAAAAGTAGAGCAGTCCTTTTAGAGAAGAAAAGTTAAATGCAAAAAGAATAAAATGTACCCGTACTCACTTACAGTACTGCCACAGCCTGACTTGTTGTGGTCTGTCTGGCTAGCTTTAGGTATTGCTGTGTAGCTGATATTACTGAGTCAGTTTGAGTCAGACTTCATGACTCATCTCTACTTGTGCTACTGTTACACTCCGTTTTGGCATGTCGCACTGTTCAATGGTTTTATCGCAAAACTTAAACAAGTGACTGACTTTAAAGAATCTGTTCATCTATTATTAGCTGTTGTGTTGATAAATTCAGTTTGCACAGCACTTCTCTCCATGTTATTCACCTCTCTGCTGTTCTGAGTTACTCTTCTCTAACAGAAATACTGTTTCCATTCACTTATTAGTTCCACTCGTTTCCAGTTGCTGATTTTTGGAGCACAAGTTGAGTCATTATCAATAAAACTCAACACTTCTTTTGCACTCGTTTAGCATTAAACGCCTTTCAGTTTCTCAAAGGGCATAATCCATTCCATTACTGGTAGGCTCTGATTTTGAAACATCTGCACGATCTGTTGAGTTGTAGTGGTAGTAACTGAACCGTGCTCACAAAAGGGGCAGAGACGCAGTTGGAAAATAATGAAAGCAGTTTGTCTGTGTTTTAAAAGAGAAAGTATTTACAGCTGAGTGGTGAGTGTGACATGACTGTTGCTGTACTGATGGAATTAGTGCTGTGGAAATGTGCATTATGCTGAATTTGCCATGGTAGCTATTAGAATACTGGTAATTCCACTCCTCTGTAATGTTTTACCTGCCCTTTATTTGTTCATATTGGCTATTATAGGAGCCCCAGCCATTATTCAAATATCATCTTTTTTTGTGAGAATTAACAGTATTTCGCAATATCCATATTCTCTCCTTTTGTAAAGCTAAATGTATTGTCGTTGTTTGAGTAAACCTTTTGACTGAATGATACAGGTTTATTTATTTATTTATTTATTTGATCGCCACTTGAACGTTTCAAGAGTTGAAGCCCAGTGTGAGAGCACTTGTAGGGAGCAGACGCTGATACACTATGATTAAGTAATCATGCAAATGTCATGACAGTGGCAGGAGGGTCAGAAAAGACACACTTCAAAAATGAAGTGGATCCGTGGTAAATTCTGCATGACTTTGCCTACGTACAGGTCATTAAGAGTTAATGACCGGTGCAGAGGTCAACAAGCTGTGCTGCCATTCAACCAAGGTGTCCTGGTTGTGCATTCATGCAGAACAAGCACATGTTGGATTAATGATCACACTCTGGTAATTCTTAAGGTGTGTATGTGTGCTGGAAGGGGGAGGGGGAGGGCAATACCACAATCATTAAATATTACGTGTAATTACAAGCACTCCATTAACCCCAGCGTTTCTTTGAGAGCATACTAAGCAATGGGCAAACAAGTAGCCCGTGGTACACACACGTCACATTAGTGCACAGCACAATGCAGCGGTGGCAGTGGCCTCTGAGGAACTCATTATGCCCCTGACTTGTGAGAGGACTGTTTAGACAAGTAGTTTGTGCCACATGACAGGTCTAATTCCTCATCTGCAGCTCAAACATTGACCAGACTGCCCCAAAATGCACCACTCTCTTCACTCTTAATGAAGAGGACACACCACTGCCTCCGGAGGAACGACAGCCCCCCGGGAAGTCACAGTGCCTTAAGAAGATGCCAGATTTGTCTTTTATTTTGTTTCCCCACTATGCTTATTAACAGAGAGGCATGATGTGCTGCGCCTGCAGACGACGCCATCTGGTTACCTCTCATGTGTCAAAATGTAAAAATGTTAAAAGTTGCATTAGAAGGAACTACTGTAGTTGTTTTGCTGTCCTGACAGAAAACAGACCACCCACTCAGCTGTGACAAGATAAAATAAAAAATAATAGAGTGCAGAAAAATGTCTAACTGTCACATGCAGGCTGCAGCTGAGAAAGGTCCCTTTTTGTTACAGAGGTAACACACACATGACTGCTTGATGATGAGCTGCACTTCTTAGAAATGACCCCCTATTACAACAACGTGATCAGTCTGGTAGGCAGATAGATAGATAGATAGATAGATAGATACGTACTTTATTTATCCCCTAAGGGAAATTCATGATGGTGTTCAATTCCTGATTTATATGAAACTGCTGTCAGAAATCTTTACTTGTGATAAAGATTTTTCCAGGGGAAGACGTATCCAAAATCTGGCGTAGCAAAGTAGAAAGTCTCGTGATTAGAGTGGTGATTGAACAACAGTCTTTATCAACCTGTAACAGATGAAAAAGATTTATTAAAAACATCATTGATTACAACATTGATAAATATAGGATCTTCATAAATACAGGATTGGAACGTGCTGTCAAATTAATTAATAAGTCTTTTAATACAAGGACCTAAACAACAGTAAGTACAGGAGTAAAATAGGCTCATATCTTGAATTATTACACACGCACTAAAACCCAGAGCAAAAAACATGCACGTCAACCTCTTTGATTATATGTAAATCACATAGTCCAAAAATAAAAACTAGACTTTAAAGTGATATTACAAAAAGATTTTTAAACAAATCAATACTGAAATCTTTCGGACTTAAACATGTATGTTATATATGAGCAGTGATAACAGGTATAATGCGTGTGAGCATATTTACAGTAGCTCGAAGCCACTGTAAAAGAGCTGTCAATCTGTGGAAGGTCTTAGAAAAGCAAGCACGACCAAAGGACCCATGAAGCTGTTAATATAATCATATCAGCAGTGTTAATGCTGGTAGTGTTACTGCATTATTCTCTCCAAACCACCAGTGTGGGATTCATGGTCCATTTTCCTCTGTTAGTGACAGTGGTGTCCATACGAGCACTTAAAGGCTCGAGCACATTACCCTAACTGTGACAGTGAAAAGCAGAGAGCTTCAAAGCGCTTTTTAAAAACTCTGGAAATTGGAGTACAAGAAGAAAGAGGAAAAAAGTCGGGCACGATTAAAATCTTTCATAGAAAAGATGAACAGCTTATCAACAGTATAGATGCGCTTAATATATTTATATAAACATAATGCCTCTCTCCTTCATAAAGTCACCATAATCCTCCCATGATCACTAACTGCTTTGTGATGTGGGCGGCATTGTCACACAGGCGATGCTGAGTAAAAAGGTAATGCCGTAATCCAGCGGGGCTGACTCATCGAGATGTGGATTAGGGCGCTGCATCCTCCAACGTTGAAACAAAGAGCAAGAAAAAAAATACTCATCAGCAGAAATCCATCAGCAGCAATTGGACACGTTTACCCTTTTGTTCTTAACTGGGATGCTCATTGTGTTTTAGGGGACTTAATAATAAACCAGCCTTGGCACACAAAGAAAAAAAACAACACAGGGGCTTAAAGCTTTCATCAGTGTATGAAGGTATAGACGTTTGTGAAAGTTGATGCGAAAAGCAATTAGACATGAAGTTCCCTCGTCCTCCCTCTGAGGAGGACCTTTCCACATTCCACCATGATTAAACGGATTGCTGCGCTGGATGTGTGGCTCATCGAGTTTCCATTGGGAAGCTCACAGAGAAATCTTTGGTGTGCTTTCTTTGTGACACGTCGTTACAGCTTGTCTTAAAAACAGCACACAGGAATACATTGTTATCACAGTGATAAAGCAGAGGACACCTTGGGCTGACAGCAGGAATGGTGGGAAAAGTGTGTGTGTGAGGTCAGGCAGGGGTCAGTCGTCAACCCCTGGACCTCCTGGGGAAATCCAGCTGTTCAAAGGCAGTTTTTCTATGTCCTTTGGAGGCACAGATTGTAACAGATTAATGGACATTGCTCAGTGGCAAGCAACACAGAGCTGGTTGCAAAAGCCAACAACTGGGTCTGCGTATGTCATTTTATAATTTGATGATTTCTTCCAACAATATTTCTACAGTGTTGTTAAGGTGAACAAAAGAAAACCACTCCATTAAGGTGAGGGCCATATCCAACCTGGACTACTGTTTTGTTTCAAATCAGTCATAAAGCTTGACATCATGTCTATGCTGATATGTCTGGTGCTGGGTTTTGTTTTGCCCTATCCAATTACTTGTGAGTAATGTATCTGTCCTGCTAGTGTCACTTTCGGTTTTCATGGAGGCTAAGATACTGCTTGTTCAGTTTTCACTACGATCAAAGAAATTCGCAGATTCTCGAGTCGTTATTTTTGTTACTCAACCTACAACAATTTGTACGGCTGCGTTGGTCTTTGTCGTAATTTTTGCAGCAGTTCTGTGTGTTTTTCATGTATGTAACTTGCTAGCGATGCCGGAAGATGGCATTTCCATTCTTAATCCCACCAGGGTTTGTACAATATGTGATTCCATTTGTCATATATCCAGTAATGTAGGTTTAGTCACTCCCAGACACCCTCTCTCAGTAAATAAATGCCACTGGTGGCTGTGTAAGTATGACAGTTAATGAGAGATATGCCTGAGAGTGCTTGTTATTAGTTGACTGTATCAAGCTAACTGTATGACTGATATTATGGCAGCACAGAAATAGACACCAGCCTCTCATCCATCACTCCTCAACTCAACACAATGCAATGTCAAGGGGTTGTTCAACTAGCTAGTATCAAACATGTCTGGTTGAGCTAAGTTGCATCAATTTACACCTGCAAAGCTATGACTGGCTGATCATCAATGAGCAAAATACCACACTATATTTGAACTGTGACACAAATCGGATATGTGAGCAATGAACCTGGAACCACGCTTGGTGAGATCGTGGTCACGGTTGAGAGGGAAGGAAAAACCAACATTAATTGTTGGTCTGTCACAGCTTGAAAGTCAGACACGCTCCATGTGCATTCACCATGCCACGCTCCACACTCCACATAGTTTCTGCCTTGCAACACAATGGAAACAGTACTTCCTGCATTGTCTCTGAAATCTCGCGCTCAAGAATCATCCAACATGACCATAATTCTTAGTGTATATGTGTTGTCATGAGGAAACATCTCCATCAGCCACAGCAGTTGAGAATGTCTTCAAATTAGAAAGACAAAGAAAAAAAATGTTATAGATTCACAAACATCATATTGGTTTCTAATAGATTAGCATGATAACTGCAATAACAATGACAGCACATTAGTATTCTTTGACAGATTCATACTTGCACAGAAAACCATTCAGCCTTGTGCAGCAGATGATGATGATTGTTCCCTCATTTAGGCATAGCTGGCAACCCTGTGCTATTCAACGAAAATGGTGATGCCCCCGGTCGCTACGAGATCTACCAGTACCAGATCCGAAACAAGACTGCTGAATATAAAATCATCGGCCACTGGACAGATCAGCTCCACCTTAACGTAAGTACTGCTCTGTCTCCTCTATGCACACATAGACACAAAAGCACAAAAGCTTTGACTGCATTCATCCTTCAAGTGTAATGCTTGTTTTAGTGTTTGCAATGAAAATCCTTCCCTGAAAAGTTGTTTTCTCCGGCTCTGCAGCTGCATGTTTGTGCACTAACACATCCAAAACCATTTGATAGCGCTTAATGCCATCTTCAAAGGTGTAAATATCCAGAGGGCGCTTTAAATGATTAACAGGGCGGATTGTGATGAAAAGAAAGCTATGAGAGCTTAAGGACAGACATATTTAATATAATCTCTCCAGACGGCATCACTGACTCCCAAAAACAATACTGTGGGCAGGGGGTGTGATGAAGTAACGGTATTATAACAGTAAATTACATAAAGGAACCAAACAAATTATGTTTTGACAAAATGAAGAGGAGGCCTTGGGCAGGAGAAAGAGTAAAATGGAACACATGAAGAAGCTTGAGAGGAGCTTTGTCTTCTTTACTTCTTGCAACAACATGTGCTATGGAAAAAAAAAAAAAAAAAGAAAAGAAAAAAAGCGAGATTTGTGTTGGGCACCTACTGTGGAACGTGCCAGTTCTGTCTCTAAAGCTGGCTGTGTTTAATTAGTGTTCTTTGAGTTTTTAATTAAATGCACTTTTAGAGACAAATTTACCGGCTTCGGATGAACAGCCACAATTGAATAAAACTGATAACGTAACATTAAAGAAAGTTTATCTTTCATTCCTCTGATCAAAGACAGCAGAGTATTGATTTCTAACACAAACAACTACATACAAAAAAAAAACAAAAAACTGTCAGTCCCCTGCAGAGCAAGCAGTGGGTCTCCCCTTTCCTCCTCTGCCTTGCCCTTCAGATAATTTCACCTCCCACTGGAAAATCTTGCTGAATCCATGAGGAGCGCTTCACTTGACCCCTAGATTGACCTTCGCAACCCCACCCGAATAAATAGATAAAACCAAGTAGTATAGGAGCTTGTCGAGATTGTCCTTGACCTCCAAGGACGCTGAGGATTTTTTGGGATCAGTAAAGTATCACTACCTCTACATGCCACCTATTTTCCAGGATATAGACAGCTTAGTACAAATCTCATCCGTCTTTGCGTCCATTCATGTTTATCCGTGTCTCCCCCTTCCTCCGTCGCAGGTTCGTTCAATGCAGTGGCCCGGCGGTGTCCGCCAGATCCCTTCCTCGATCTGCAGCCAGCCCTGCCAGCCCGGCGAGCGCAAGAAGATCGTAAAGGGCATCCCTTGCTGTTGGCACTGCGAACGGTGCGATGGTTATCAGTACCAGGCGGACACCTACACATGTAAGATGTGTCGCTTTGATTTGCGGCCCAATGAAAATCACACGGGCTGCGTTCCAATCCCCATTGTTAAGCTGGAGTGGAGCTCTCCATGGGCAGTCATCCCTGTGCTTATTGCAGTCGTCGGCATCATGGCCACTTTATTTGTGGTGGTCACGTTCATCCGCCACAACGACACTCCCATTGTGAAAGCATCAGGCCGAGAGCTGAGCTATGTGCTGCTGACTGGCATCTTCCTCTGTTATGCCACAACGTTCCTGATGATTTCAACCCCTGATGTAGGAATCTGCTCCCTGCGCCGGATCTTCTTGGGTCTGGGGATGAGCATCAGTTATGCTGCCCTGCTCACCAAAACCAATCGTATTTATCGCATCTTTGAGCAGGGCACCATGTCTGTGAGTGCGCCAAGATTCATTTCTCCAGCCTCCCAGCTCGTCATCACGTTCACCCTGGCCTCAGTGCAGCTGCTCGGGGTGTGCATCTGGTTTGGCGTAGATCCCTCCAAGGCCATTATTGACTATGAGGACCAGAGGACGTCTAACCCAGTGCTGGCTCGTGGTGTGCTCAAGTGTGATATCTCTGACCTGTCTCTGATCTGCCTGCTGGGCTACAGCATGCTGCTCATGGTCACCTGTACAGTCTACGCCATTAAAACCAGAGGGGTGCCGGAGACCTTCAATGAGGCGAAACCAATTGGTTTTACCATGTACACCACCTGCATTATTTGGCTAGCATTCATCCCAATCTTCTTTGGCACTTCACAGTCCACAGAAAAGGTAAGCTTACAACTACTTCTGGACTGCAGTTTGTTTTCTTTTCTTCATTTGTCTAACTCATGGCAATACTTCAAGGGTTTTAGAAATCTCCACGGCTGCAAAAAGCTACTTAAATCCTAAATCTATTTACTTGCCTTTTTAATTCCTCTGTCTGTGTCTTTGCTTTCATATTTCCTCTAGGGTTGTTCGGAACCCATTTACAATATTGGAGAAGTGTGTGTGCAGATGCGCACCAAGAAAGTGATTTTAACGAAAACATTACTACACAGTAGCAGTGGTGGAAGTTCAGAGAGCAATTACTGAAGTACTTTAATATATTATAAGGTACATATATAATATTGTAAAGTATTTCATTTGCTACTACTACTAATTGCTACTAATCTACCTTTGATTCCACTTCATTTGTTGGATGTCTGTAGTTGCTACTTACTTTGCAGATGATTCCACAAACAAAACATATGATCAGCAAATAAAATCTGATTCCTTTTCATAGATAAAACCAGTTGATTACAGCAACGAATGTTCTGCATTGATCAACTCTTGCTCCCTCGGATTTGCCTTGTGACCGCCAACCCCCAATGGACCACAACTCCCAGATTGTGGTCCAGGTTAAATTACCCAGCACATTACTTAACCATATATTAGGCCACCTACATTACACCTCTGTTTACATGTTATTGCATGAATAATAATAATAATAATAATATGATCACATAATTTCCCCAAATAAGTGACAGGGGCTATATTGTGTATAGTGAGTACTTTTTACTTTTGATACCTAGTACAGAAGTAAATTTTTCTGTCAATAGTTCTGTACTTTCACTTTTACGTTTTAAGTGCTTCTTCCACTTCTGCACAAACAATTAGTCAATGTTTTTGAAACGGCAGTTTAGCTATCTTTAAATGTGTAGCTCCATCCCACATGGAACACAAATGTTCAATTTCTTATCAAAATATCCACCACTGCTTTTGTTTTAGGGCAACAGCAATTTTAGAAATAAAGTTAATAGAACTCAGCAGCTAAAATGACAACTACAGAGGAGGCATCATGTGGAAGTCTTAGATTGTGAAAACACTAACATAATCTACCAAGTGTGAACACAGAGTTTTATGATTGCATTCTCTTATAAGTCTGCAGGCAGCACGCAAGCCTATGACTCACATATATGTGATGGCTGTATGCCACACAGCATTAGAAACTCATGAGCTGTTTGCACAAGCTCACACTCGCATTCCCGTGTCAAATCAATGCACCTGACCTCATGAACCGTGGACCTGGATCACATCCAGTGGGAGCACTGGGAGGGTACAGGTCAAGAGGGATCCAAAAGGGCTTGGAACTCGCATACAGAGGAGACACTCTGGGTCCAAAGCCAAAGGGGTACAACATTGACACAGTAGAAATGTGTAGATTCAGTTGAAAGAGGTCTTTTGGCAGTGTAACAAAAGGGGTTCAGTGGCTACAAGAGAGGACAAGAGGGAAAAGCCTCATACTGGCATGGACACTATCAGCGGTGCCAGCATGGGTCTGACAGATGCAACAAATTAATCCTTACCTCCTCCCCTTCGGGATTAAACAAAACAATGCATCAAAATGCTGGCCTAGAAAACTGGCTGTGATAGTTACCTTTGTGGAAGAACATTCTTGAGAGACAGTGTGTGTGCATTGTATCGCACTCAGCAGCCCAAAATCATTTCTGTAGTCTACAGCATTGCAGAAAATCTGCATATGACTGCAGCCAATTGCATTACATTAATAATGAAGTATGTGACCAGCACTACAATGACTTATTTTCATATGCTGCATGTTATGTTAACACCACAAAGCCCAAGCTACTGCAAATCTGCATATTGGCCTTCTCCTACCACATAAATCCACTGATGTCAACACTAAAACTGAGCAACAGCTTCTACATGTTGAAAACAATGAGAGCTATGCAGAGCTCCAAAAGAAAACGGCTTGTTTTGCGCTCCATTTTACTGAAATATATTCAGGAAAACGTACTGAAATGTCGACCATCATTACTGTACATTCTCGATTATCATACACTTAGCATACAGGGTAAAGGAAAGGCAGTCCATGTGCAAAGTCCACATTATTTTTTAATGGGAGTGTTGCACATCTTAAGTCGCATGTCAACAGCAGCCATGGATATCAGCATGCTCTTTGTTTAATCATTCCATCTCCCCTCTGAAGATGAAAGAGAATTATACAATCACAGAGAGATTGAACAGCTTTTTTGGAGGATGAGGTAATCCATTAGCTAGCATGGCTTTGAATAGTAAAATAGAAGTGAAAAAAAAAAATCTTTGAAGGGTAAGTAGAGTCTTTTTGTTTCTTCTTCTTTCATACCCCGGATGAATTAAATTTACAAAACCAAGAAAAACTTCTCTCATGCAGGCTTAATATAAGACACTTAGTTTCTTGCTCCAAATTATATGAGTCACTCATTAATTATTATTTCCTGTAGAACTGTACACATAATGGCTGGGAGATAGTTCCACTTTTATCATTTAGAAAACTTCTACCACTGCCCTGAGCGATGTTAAGGTACAACATGAAATGGAACACAAAATGGAAATTTTGCTTTAGGGATTTTTTTTTTCTCTTTTCATTTGAGAGAGAATAATCATATTCAATACATAACCAAAATGGCCTTTGAGTGTTGACTCAGAGAAACTTCACACTCTAATATGGTTTAGTCTAGTCAGGCCATGCAGGCCAAGTTTCTTTATTGTAGACTGCCTTTAACAGACTGTCCTCCCACGTCCTCAGACGACATTTGTTTACATTCATGTGACGAAGCTCTGTAGTGACTGTAGAAATTATGACTCTTGTCCATCAGAAGCGAAGGAGGAAGTAGTGTAGGACTGCAACTAACAATTACTTTCAGTATTGATAATTTTTTTTTTTTTTTTTAATCACTGTGAAATAAAAAATAATTGTGAAATGGGCTGATCACAGTTTCCTGTAGTGCACGCTGACGTGTTCTGTTTTGACACCCAAAAATCTTCAGTTCACATTGATATCAAACAGAGAAAAGCAGCTAATTCTCACCTTTTTTGTCGACAGACTGATCGTTGCAGCTCTGAATTTGTGTGATGCTATTACAGAGCCTCAACAAAGTACTTATTTGAACCCAAACACTGTTTTCTGAACGCTGGCAAAGTTTGTGTTTATGTCTATATTTAATGACCAGGACACACTCACTCCAACTGCTGAGGTGATTATGGGAATCATTTTACGACTGATCGAAGCATAGTTGGAGTGGGTCCTGGTGTTGACAGTCAGCAGATAAAAAGTGTGTATGACCTGATTAAACATGATAATGTAAAATATTTGCAACTGATGTGTGTGACCCGATGGAGACATATTGGTAAACAAACAGCTTTAACCTGAAGTTGGCTTTGTTTTAGTTCACTCACACACAGTTCCCTCTGTTGGCCCTACATTCCTTCCATTTCCCTCCTTTTTTGGCCTTTTCACCACAAACTGCACTGCACATAAAGTGCAAGCTGCTGTGTGCTGTGTCTCTGTTTGTTGTGATACAAGAACACAATGACAGATGGGATTTGTGGGGTCTTGTACTGTCAGAACTCAGTAGCGTTCGTTACTGGGCAGTCGTCAGTGTGTTGTCTAGTATATTTCCTCAGTTGTTGGTTCGTGCTCTTTCCTGACTGTCAAAGACCGAGTCGGTGGAAACGATCTTTTATGTGTGCTTTGTCCAGGCTGTGTACTTTCAGCTTGTCTTCAGATTTGTCCTTAACCACAGTGTTGTCAAGTCATAAAAACTGACTTATGTTTCCAACAGTGATTATTCCACATTTCGTAATTTTGTCCCCCTGAAGGGACACTTGCAAACAATGTATTTTGTCATTTCATTTGGTCTTGTTGGCTTTTGTCACCGAGCCTTTGCTAGACTTAATATGGAGGAAAACAAACCCCATGACTGATCTCTGAGCTGTTACATAACAATGTTCTTATTTAAGGAATTAACATGTCAAAGCAAACACACCTCATAATCATCGTACTGTAAATGACAGGCCCCACAAAGCCTCACAGCCCACAACGACACGTCTTTCAGAGCAATTAAATGCTCCACTTCCTCCGGGTCTTGATTTACTTATCTAGCTGCTATGCTCTCATCACCAGTTTACAGCAGGCCTCTGCCTCAGCGTTACAAGCACAGTCATTTATTTGTCATCTGGTGCCAGGATAAATGTAACGAATGCCATGGGAGGCTCTCTCTATCTTTCAAACAGGGACATCTGGTCTATCTATGGAGCGTGATCACCGAACTGTATGCTAGCTTCAGAAATAGATGTGACACCTGCTTACCTGGGAAACAGTCTAAATCAGCGGCTGTCTCTAAAAGGGAGGCAGGAGGAGGGGCGTGGGGACAAAAGCATCCACGGGAATGAGGTTTCAGCACAATGGGCTCAATTCAAATTCAATCAGCCCACACAAAGAGGTCCTGCCATTACAGTGCATGAATGGACTGATGAATTGAGTGTGGTTGTTTATTATTCTCTATGAAGTCTCCATCACACTATTGGCACTGTCAACTAAACAACAAAAAAACTGCTGTTAATGCACTCGTCAGACAAAGA